>NC_069502.1:348365259-348965259 GCF_027579735.1 Bombina bombina
ATTTGTAATTACCTCTGGTTTTTTTTTCCAGATCTTAGTTCCCCCCTTGCTCTTCCCTGCAAACATTTAGCAAAATGATATGACACTTCAGAGAGCATGTATTACTTGAAAATTGATATGTCGTGCTCGCTGTGAAATGAAGTTCATGAAATATACGTTTGCACCGTATTATTAAATTAGATTTTTTTTTGGGTTGAAATTCTTTGTAAGGAACGGTAGCACAATGAATATAAAAATGATATATGAACAACTAATTCTTGTTAGATAAATTATGATGACTCTAAGACTATGAATATAATGATATTCATAGGATAGCCAGGAATACCAAATAGAATCCTACAGAGTCATATAGTCACACAGCATATATTATTATGAACCGACTGTCTGAGAAGGCACAAAATATGGAATCAAATATAACTGTATGTATGCATACATAGAAAAAAGGTATTTGTTTTATTTTAGGTGCACACTTCTATCCCTTTATCTTTTGTTTAAATACATCCTTCTTCACTTATGATTAAAAATTAGTTATCTATTTATGTAAACCAAAACCAAATGCTCTCTTCAGATTTAACATAGTAACATAGTAAATGTGGTTGAAAGAAGACAGAATCTATACAGATACAATTGATCTTAAATAAAGGGTCATGAAACCCAAAACATGTCTTTAATAATTTAGGTAGAACATACAATTTTAAACAACTTTCCTACTTACTTTTATTATCAAATTTACTTAATTCTCTATGTATCATTTGTTGAAGGATCAGCGATGCACTACTGGTTTCTACCTGAACACATGGATGAGCCAATGACAGTCGGTATATACAGTATATATGCAGCCACCAATCAGCAGCTATAACCTAGGTTCTTTGCTGCTTCTGAGCTTACCTAGATATACCTTTCAGCAAAGGATAACAAGAGAAGGAAGCAAATTAAATAATAGAAGTAAATTGGAAAGTTTTTTTTTAAATCGTATGCTCTAAATCATGAATGTCAAATTATGACTTTAATGTCCCTTTAATCCCATAAAAAAGGTGACTAATTTAACACAATCAATCATATTCCTTAATTCTTTTTTCTAGGCAGAAATGTATCTAAATGAATCTAAGGTATTGGCATTCAATAGTACCTCTTTAGGCAATGAGTTCCACAATTTGATTGTTCTTACAGTGAAAAAACATTTACGTTGCTGGAAATTAAATAATCTTCTTTCCTCCAGACTTAAATTGTGACCTCTTCACAGAAACGATTTCCTTGGAATAAACTGAGCTTCTGCTAACTCTGTATATGGACCTTGAATATATTAATATAAAGTAATCATATCACGTCTCTAGCACCTTTTTTTAAAGAAAACGGATCTATTTTGGCTAACCTCTCCTCATAATTTAAATTCTCCATTTCCATTATTTAATATTCAGCAACCAGTGAGACATTTTTTACATTATCTTCAAATATCTTATATCAATAAGATATATAGAACTGCGGTATGAGATGATAGTTACAAAATACTTTGTAAGCTTGCTTATTCTAAATATATCCAAATCATGATATTTATGACTTTTTATATTGCTAAAACTTGGTCATAGATAGTGATTGGCGAATGTTTTTATATTCGAATTCGAATGTTAGAACGAATGTTATTGTAGAAATTCGATTAACATAATCGAATGTTGATAAGAACGATTATTCATAAAAATTCTATTATCGAACGTTATTTACAGTTTTCGAATGTCCCATTTAAATTAAAATGTGACATTCAAATTCGAATGTCACATTCGAATTTGAATATTACATTTATAAAACACAGTTGTAGACTAGAAATACTATTTAGAATTTGAATATTACATTTATAAAACACAGTTGTAGACTAGAAATACTATTTTTAATTCGAAAGCTACATTCGAATTAGAATATTACATTTTTACAACACAGTTGTAGACTAGAAATACTATTTAGAATTTAAATGTGACATTTGAATTTGAATGTGACTTTCGAATTCGAATATTACATTTATAAAACACAGTATTAGACTAGAAATACTATTTTGAATTTGAATGTGGCATTTGAATTCGAATGTAGTATTCAAATTCGAATATTACATTTATAAAACACAGTATTAGACTAGAAATACTATTTCAAATTTGAATGTGAGAATCAAATTTGAATGTAGCTTTTAAATTAGAATATTACATTTATAAAGCACAGTTGTAGACTAGAAATACTATTTCGAATTTGAATATTACATTTCAAAATTGAACGTGATATAAAATACATAGCTAAACATTTTATTATTTGAACAAATATTTTCGAATGTTATTGAAAACCTTGAAAAACTCAAATTCAAAAATAGAATGCTATATAAACATTCGAAATTCGATTCGAACGAACGAATGTATCAAAATACATTTGAAATTTCGAATTTTTAGAAACATTCGCCCATCCCTCGTCATTGAATTATAATAACATTTAATTTGGTTTCAGTGTATAGTGCATTAATCTTGTTGACATGACTAATGCGTTTCTACATTTGTGGAATTCTTGCACTTAATTTTCTATCATCTGTGAATTTTCACTTGTAGATTGTCAAACATGTTTTAAAACCACTGTATATATTTTCTGTCATTTTTCCATGAAGTGTCATGGCTGCTCACATTTTTTCTTTTTAATCTTTTTCTCATATGTGACCTGTGGTTAGTCATGCTGGTATGATTATCTTTATCAACATAGAACATTTGATTTTTTGGGCTTCCAGGCCCTTCATCATACAAGGTTTACAATTGCACATGACTTCTTTAAATTAAAATCATCCAATAGAAAAGCCGATTCCTTTAACTCATAACTTAGAAAATTAAAACACAGTAAAACATAGCACCATCTAGTGACCAGATATAAATAACACAATATGTACCCAAAGAAAAACCTACACAGTTTGCAAAAAGGTATATATAAATCAATTGAGGTTAAACTGACATTATCCAATTCCCTGTTCACACCACTTGGGTATGTAGTATCCAATTTATCTATCCATAAGGCCTCTTTTCTTAAGAAACCACTCTCTATCACAATCACTTCTAAGTACATAAATATGAACTATAATTTACCTTCTCAATCAAATGTGATTTCCATTCTTATTAAATTAGCAGGCCACAGGAACCTGTTTGTCTCACTTTCTTATGTTAGATTTGTGTTGATTTAATTGCTCTCTTATCTTATATGTCATCTCCAATGTAAATTTTGGAAGAATTACATTTTATTAAATTTATTACATAAGATGACTCACATGTATAATATGATTTTATTTCTGACCATTCCAAGGACGTACAAATTCCCAAAATCTAATGATTACAAACTCCTAGGCAAGGATAGCAACCCACATTCTTTTCTTCATTAGATGAATATATAGAAGTCTTTATCAACATATCTTTTACATTACGTTTTTATAGGCTATTGTAGGCATTTCTAGACATTTCTTAATATTCTTGTAACACTGCTAAAAAAGCCAGTGTTTACATAGAATCCAGAAAATGTTATTACTATATGGATAGTATTGTGAAATAAATGTTAATCTCTCTATATTACCTTAATTATTACTCTTATTACTGTCATTAGCAGACTGTATTTGATCAATTCCCTTCTTTATTAAATCCTGGGATACCTCCTCTCAAAAAATTTGTTTCCCATTTCTTCCAATCTTTTAAATTTGAGAGCTTCCTCACTGACAATCCTGTCGACTATCAATAAATGACTATGTGGGAGAGAATGTTACAGAGTAAGAAGGCTTGTGCATTTGTAAACCTTGCACGAGCCTGGGAGCCAGAAACATTTCATGTACATCTGTGTTTCTATGGTTTCATTAAATTAAAGGGACACTGAACCCAAATTGTTTTCTTTTGTGATTCAGCTAGAGCATGAAATTTTAAGCAACTTTCTAATTTACTCTTAATATCAAATTTTCTTTATTCTGTTGTTATCTTTATTTGAAATTTAAGAATGTAAGTTTAGATGCCGGCCCATTTTTGGTGAACAACCAGGGTTGTCCTTGCTGATTGGTGGATAAATTCATCCACTAATAAAAAAGTGCTGTCCAGAGGTCTGAACCAAATAAAAGCTTAGATGCCTTCTTTTTTAAATAAAGATATGAAGAGAATGAAGAAAAAATGATAATAGGAGTAAATTAGAAAGTTGTTTCAAATTGCATGCTCTATCTGAATCATGAAAGAAAAAAATTGCGTTCAGTGCCCCTTTAAGTGTGAGCATATTAAGTGCTTCAGTTCTTGTATGTATTGTATTCACATTTAGAGTGATAGTAGTTGCTCCAGTCCTGTGCGTACTTACCTGTAAAGGCATTACTCAGGTGCTGGACTGAGTTATTGGATCATACTGTATTGCTTATATGGGCATGTAATTGTAATATTTTTACAAATATGAAAATAAAAACAATACTATGGTCTGTAACTATCTTTGGAGGATTTAACTATTAGGCCTAGATTTGGAGTTTGGCGGTAGCCGTGAAAACCAGCATTAGAGGCTCCTAACGCTGGTTTTAGGCTACCGCCGGTATTTGGAGTCAGTCAAAAAAGGGTCTAACGCTCACTTTTCAGCCGCGACTTTTCCATACCGCAGATCCCCTTACGTCAATTGCGTATCCTATCTTTTCAATGGGATCTTCCTAACTCCGGTATTTAGAGTCGTGGCTGAAGTGAGCGTTAGAATTCTAACGACAAAACTCCAGCCGCAGAAAAAAGTCAGTAGTTAAGAGCTTTCTGGGCTAACGCCGGTTTATAAAGCTCTTAACTACTGTGCTCTAAAGTACACTAACACCCATAAACTACCTATGTACCCCTAAACCGAGGTCCTCCCACATTGCCGCCACTCGATTACATTTTTTTAACCCCTAATCTGCCGACCGCCACCTACGTTATCCTTATGTACCCCTAATCTGCTGCCCCTAACACCGCCGACCCCTATATTATATTTATTAACCCCTAATCTGCCCCCCACAACGTCGCCGCCAGCTACCTACACTTATTAACCCCTAATCTGCCGTCCGCACACCGCCGCCAGCTACATTATAGCTATGTACCCCTAATCTGCTGCCCTAACATCGCCGACCCCTATATTATATTTATTAACCCCTAATCTGCCCCCCTCAACGTCGCCTCCACCTGCCTACACTTATTAACCCCTAATCTGCCGACCACAAAGAGCCGCCACCTACATTATAGCTATGTACCCCTAATCTGCTGCCCCTAACACCGCCGACCCCTATATTATATTTATTAACCCCTAATCTGCCCTCCCTAACATCGCCGACACCTAACTTCAATTATTAACCCCTAATCTGCCGACCGAATCTCGCCGCTATTCTAATAAATGTATTAACCCCTAAAGCTAAGTCTAACCCTAACACTAACACCCCCCTAAGTTAAATATAATTTAAATCTAACAAAATTAATTAACTCTTATTAAATAAACTATTCCTATTTAAAACTAAATACTTACCTGTAAAATAAACCCTAATATAGCTACAATATAAATCATAATTATATTATAGCTATTTTAGGATTTATATTTATTTTACAAGTAACTTTGGCCTAGATTTGGAGTTCGGCGGTAGCCGTCAAAACCAGCGTTAGAGGCTCCTAACGCTGGTTTTGGCCGCCCGCTGGTATTTGGAGTCAGTGATTAAAGGGTCTAACGCTCACTTTTCAGCCGCGACTTTTCCATACCGCAGATCCCCCTACGCCATTTGCGTAGCCTATATTTTCAATGGGATCTTTCTAACGCTGGTATTTAGAGTCGTTTCTGAAGTGAGCGTTAGAGCTCTAACGACAAGATTCCAGCCGCCTGAAAATAGCAGGAGTTAAGAGCTTTCTGGCTAACGCCGGTTCATAAAGCTCTTAACTACTGTACCCTAAAGTACACTAACACCCATAAACTACCTATGTACCCCTAAACCGAGGTCCCCCCACACCGCCGCCACTCGATTAAAATTTTTAACCCCTAATCTGCCGACCGCCACCTACGTTATACTTATGTACCCCTAATCTGCTGCCCCTAACCCCGCCGACCCCTGTATTACATTTATTAACCCCTAACTTGCCCCCCACAACGTCGCCGCCAGCTACTTAAAATAATTAACCCCTAATCTTCCGACCGCAAATCGCCGCCACCTACGTTATCCCTATGTACCCCTAATCTGCTGCCCTAACATCGCCGACCCCTATATTATATTTATTAACCCCTAATCTGCCCCCCTCAACGTCGCCGACACCTGCCTACACTTATTAACCCCTAATCTGCCGAGCGGACCTGAGCGCTACTATAATAAATGTATTAACCCCTAATCCGCCTCACTAACCCTATCATAAATAGTATTAACCCCTAATCTGCCCTCCCTAACATCGCCGACACCTAACTTCAATTATTAACCCCTAATCTGCCGACCGGAGCTCACCGCTATTCTAATAAATGTATTAACCCCTAAAGCTAAGTCTAACCCTAACACTAACACCCCCCTAAGTTAAATATAATTTTTATCTAACGAAATAAATTAACTCTTATTAAATAAATTATTCCTATTTAAAGCTAAATACTTACCTGTAAAATAAATCATAATATAGCTACAATATAAATTATAATTATATTATAGCTATTTTAGGATTAATATTTATTTTACAGGCAACTTTGTTATTATTTTAACCAGGTAAAATAGCTATTAAATAGTTAAGAACTATTTAATAGTTACCTAGTTAAAATAATAACAAATTTACCTGTAAAATAAATCCTAACCTAAGTTATAATTAAACCTAACACTACCCTATCAATAAAATAATTAAATAAACTACCTACAATTACCTACAATTAACCTAACACTACACTATCAATAAATTAATTAAACACAATTCCTACAAATAAATACAATTAAATAAACTAGCTAAAGTACAAAAAATAAAAAAGAACTAAGTTACAGAAAATAAAAAAATATTTACAAACATAAGAAAAATATTACAACAATTTTAAACTAATTACACCTACTCTAAGCCCCCTAATAAAATAACAAAGCCCCCCAAAATAAAAAATTCCCTACCCTATTCTAAATTAAAAAAGTTACAAGCTCTTTTACCTTACCAGCCCTGAACAGGGCCCTTTGCGGGGCATGCCCCAAGAATTTCAGCTCTTTTGCCTGTAAAAAAAAACATACAATACCCCCCCCAACATTACAACCCACCACCCACATACCCCTAATCTAACCCAAACCCCCCTTAAATAAACCTAACACTAAGCCCCTGAAGATCTTCCTACCTTGTCTTCACCATCCAGGTATCACCGATCCGTCCTGGCTCCAAGATCTTCATCCAACCCAAGCGGGGGTTGGCGATCCATAATCCGGTCCAGAAGAGGCTCCAAAGTCTTCCTCCTATCCGGCAAGAAGAGGACATCCGGACCGGCAAACATCTTCTCCAAGCGGCATCTTCGATCTTCTTCCATCCGGAGCGAAGCGGCAGGATCCTGAAGACCTCCAGCGCGGAACATCCATCCGGACCGACGACTGAACGACGAATGACTGTTCCTTTAAGGGACGTCATCCAAGATGGCGTCCCTCGAATTCCGATTGGCTGATAGGATTCTATCAGCCAATCGGAATTAAGGTAGGAATTTTCTGATTGGCTGATGGAATCAGCCAATCAGAATCTAGTTCAATCCGATTGGCCGATCCAATCAGCCAATCAGATTGAGCTCGCATTCTATTGGCTGATCGGAACAGCCAATAGAATGTGAGCTCAATCTGATTGGCTGATTGGATCAGCCAATCGGATTGAACTTGATTCTGATTGGCTGATTCCATCAGCCAATCAGAAAATTCCTACCTTAATTCCGATTGGCTGATAGAATCCTATCAGCCAATCGGAATTCGAGGGACGCCATCTTGGATGACGTCCCTTAAAGGAACAGTCATTCGTCGTTCAGTCGTCGGTCCGGATGGATGTTCCGCGCTGGAGGTCTTCAGGATCCTGCCGCTTCGCTCCGGATGGAAGAAGATCGAAGATGCCGCTTGGAGAAGATGTTTGCCGGTCCGGATGTCCTCTTCTTGCCGGATAGGAGGAAGACTTTGGAGCCTCTTCTGGACCGGATTATGGATCGCCAACCCCCGCTTGGGTTGGATGAAGATCTTGGAGCCAGGACGGATCGGTGATACCTGGATGGTGAAGACAAGGTAGGAAGATCTTCAGGGGCTTAGTGTTAGGTTTATTTAAGGGGGGTTTGGGTTAGATTAGGGGTATGTGGGTGGTGGGTTGTAATGTTGGGGGGGGGGTATTGTATGTTTTTTTTTACAGGCAAAAGAGCTGAAATTCTTGGGGCATGCCCCGCAAAGGGCCCTGTTCAGGGCTGGTAAGGTAAAAGAGCTTGTAACTTTTTTAATTTAGAATAGGGTAGGGAATTTTTTATTTTGGGGGGCTTTGTTATTTTATTAGGGGGCTTAGAGTAGGTGTAATTAGTTTAAAATTGTTGTAATATTTTTCTTATGTTTGTAAATATTTTTTTATTTTCTGTAACTTAGTTCTTTTTTATTTTTTGTACTTTAGCTAGTTTATTTAATTGTATTTATTTGTAGGAATTGTGTTTAATTAATTTATTGATAGTGTAGTGTTAGGTTAATTGTAGGTAATTGTAGGTAGTTTATTTAATTATTTTATTGATAGGGTAGTGTTAGGTTTAATTATAACTTAGGTTAGGATTTATTTTACAGGTAAATTTGTTATTATTTTAACTAGGTAACTATTAAATAGTTCTTAACTATTTAATAGCTATTGTACCTGGTTAAAATAATTACAAAGTTGCCTGTAAAATAAATATTAATCCTAAAATAGCTATAATATAATTATAATTTATATTGTAGCTATATTCGGATTTATTTTACAGGTAAGTATTTAGCATTAAATAGGAATAATTTATTTAATAAGAGATAATTAATTTCGTTAGATAAATATTATATTTAACTTAGGGGGGTGTTAGTGTTAGGGTTAGACTTAGCTTTAGGGGTTAATACATTTATTAGAATAGCGGTGAGCTCCGATCGGAAGATTAGGGGTTAATAATTGAAGTTAGGTGTCGGCGATGTTAGGGAGGGCAGATTAGGGGTTAATACTATTTATGATAGGGTTAGTGAGGCGGATTAGGGGTTAATAACTTTATTATAGTAGCGCTCAGGTCCGCTCGGCAGATTAGGGGTTAATAAGTGTAGGCAGGTGTCGGCGACGTTGTGGGGGGCAGGTTAGGGGTTAATAAATATAATATAGGGGTCGGCGGTGTTAGGGGTAGCAGATTAGGGGTACATAGGGATAACGTAGGTGGCGGCGGTTTACGGAGCGGCAGATTAGGGGTTTAAAAAAATATGCAGGGGTCAGCGATAGCGGGGGCGGCAGATTAGGGGTTAATAAGTGTAAGGCTAGGGGTGTTTAGACTCGGGGTACATGTTAGAGTGTTAGGTGCAGACGTAGGAAGTGTTTCCCCATAGCAAACAATGGGGCTGCGTTAGGAGCTGAACGCTGCTTTTTTGCAGGTGTTAGGTTTTTTTTCAGCTCAAACAGCCCCATTGTTTCCTATGGGGGAATCGTGCACGAGCACGTTTTTGAGGCCGGCCGCGTCCGTAAGCAACTCTGGTATCGAGAGTTGCTTTTGCGGTAAAAATGCTCTACGCTCCTTTTTTGGAGCCTAACGCAGCATTTGTTTGAACTCTCGATACCAGAGTTAATTTTATGGTGCGGCCAGAAAAAAGCCCGCGGAGCGTTAACAGCCCTTTTACCGCCGAACTCCAAATCTAGGCCTTTGTATTTTAACCAGGTACAATAGCTATTAAATAGTTAAGAACTATTTAATAGCTAAAATAATTACAAAATTACCTGTAAAATAAATCCTAACCTAAGTTACAATTAAACCTAACACTACACTATCAATAAATTAATTAAATACAATACCTACAAATAACTACAATGAAATAAACTAACTAAAGTACAAAAAATAAAAAAGAACTAAGTTACAAAAAATAAAAAAATATTTACAAACATAAGAAAAATATTACAACAATTTTAAACTAATTACACCTACTCTAAGCCCCCTAATAAAATAACAAAGCCCCCCAAAATAAAAAATGCCCTACCCTATTCTAAATTACAAAAGTTCAAAGCTCTTTTACCTTACCAGCCCTGAACAGGGCCCTTTGCGGGGCATGCCCCAAGAAATTCAGCTCTTTTTCCTGTAAAAAAACACATACAATACCCCCCCCCCAACATTACAACCCACCACCCACATACCCCTAATCTAACCCAAAGCCCCCTTAAATAAACCTAACACTAAGCCCCTGAAGATCTTCCTACCTTGTCTTCACCTCACCGGGTATCACACCGATCCATCCTGGCTCCGATATCTTCATCTAAGCCCAAGCGGGGGCTAGACATCCATCATCCGACGGCTGAAGAAGTCCAGAAGAGGCTCCAAAGTCTTGATCCTATCCGGGAAGAAGAGTAGATGCGGACCAGCAACCATCTTCTTCCAAGCGGCATCTTCTATCTTCATCCGATGAGGACCGGCTCCATCTTGAAGACCTCCACCGCGGACCCATCTTCTTCTGACGACGACTTCCCGACGAATGACGGTTCCTTTAAGGGACGTCATCCAAGATGGCGTCCCTCGAATTCCGATTGGCTGATAGGATTCTATCAGCCAATCTAGAATCCTATCAGCCAATCGGAATTCGAGGGACGCCATCTTGGATGACGTCATTTAAAGGAACCGTCATTCGTCGTCTAGTCGTCGGTTGAAGAGGATGTTCCGCGTCGGCTTGGAAGAAAATAGTTCCGCTCCGCTCCAGAAGAAAGAAGATTGAAGATGCGGCTTGATAGAAGACTTCATCCAGATGATGGACTTCCGACTTCAGCCCGAGGATGGATTTCTTCAGTTGCCGCTTGGATCCAGACTTCAGCCCGAGGATGGACGTCACTCTTCAGCCCCCCGCTTGGGCTTGGATCAACACTTCCGAGGCTTGGATCAAGACTTCCGAGGACGGATCGGTGAACCTGGCAGGGTGAAGATAAGGTAGGAAGATCTTCAGGGGCTTAGTGTTAGGTTTATTTAAGGGGGGTTTGGGTTAGATTAGGGGTATGTGGGTGGTGGGTTGTAATGTTGGGGGGGTATTGTATGTTTTTTTTTACAGGGAAAAGAGCTGAATTCTTTGGGGCATGCCCCGCAAAGGGCCCTGTTCAGGGCTGGTAAGGTAAAAGAGCTTTGAACTTTTGTAATTTAGAATAGGGTAGGGCATTTTTTTATTTTGGGGGGCTTTGTTAACTGCTGGTGCAATGCTGAATACGGAGAAAATAGTGCACTCTTGGATCAGGTCCGCAAGACCTTTCATAAATAGAGGGCTTAGCCTCTCTGATTACCTGCTCTTTTGTTGGGTTATCCATTTTTTCTTATCGTCTTCAGAGCCAATGAGTTTGATTTTTTATATACTATCTTTTTTGTATTACTGCAAGTGCTACTTCTGTTTTCTTTTACTTTTACAAACAAGCCTAATACAGTGTTTATTGAGCAATGCTTGATGAAGCTATGAACATATGTTCAGAGGGCAAGCCAGATTCTTAAGCAACATTATTTTTTCTGTGTTTTACAGGGTTGTTGAGGCTGAGGAATAATGTGGAAGGATGAAATAAAACCCTGGAGGGTTGTATTCTTGCCCCAAGCCCACAGATGGGGAACCCTATACTAAATATGTATAATAATTGTTATATATTTTTAAAGAAATGTCATATGACAAAAACAGACTGTCAGCACACTAGCCACCAAATAATACTGTTATTCCAAGGTTGGGCCTTCAATTACAGCAAATAAACCATATTTTACTGCAACACTGAATGTTCCATAGACTTTTGACATCCAATTGCTTATACAGTCATATTGTATGGTGTAGTCTGACTTTATCCAAATAAATTCAACACTGAAACTGGCCATCTTTAAAATTTATCCAGCACAGCAAATTAAGAATCTGCCTAGGTTTCATTAAAGTAAATCACTGTAGTACTTACACTACATAGGAATTAGCATAGACAGAGATTAAAACCTTACAGGTGTAAGAATGTAGAGGGACCTATCTCTACATAATTATTAAAGGACGCATAAACACGATGGCCTAGATTTAGAGTTTGGCGGTAGCCGTCAAAACCAGCGTTAGAGGCTCCTAACGCTGGTTTTAGGCCACCGCCGGTATTTGGAGTCAGTCAGGAAAGGGTCTAACGCTCACTTTCCAGCCGCGACTTTTCCATACCGCAGATCCCCTTACGTCAATTGTGTATCCTATCTTTTCAATGGGATCTTTCTAACTCTGGTATTTAGAGTCGCGGCTGAAGTGAGCGTTAGAATTCTAACGACAAAACTCCAGCCGCAGAAAAAAGTCAGTAGTTAAGAGCTTTCTGGGCTAACGCCGGTTTATAAAGCTCTTAACTACTGTGCTCTAAAGTACACTAACACCCATAAACTACCTATGTACCCCTAAACTGAGGTCCCCCCACATCGCCGCCACTCGATTAAAATGTTTTAACCCCTAATCTGCCGACCGCCACCTACGTTATACTTATGTACCCCTAATCTGCTGCCCATAACACCGCCGACCCCTATATTATATTTATTAACCCCTAACCTGCCCCCCACAACGTCGCCACCACCTACCTACAATAATTAACCCCTAATCTGCCGACCGCAAAGTGCCGCCAGCTACATTATAGCTATGTACCCCTAATCTGCTGCCCCTAACACCGCCGACCCCTATATTATATTTATTAACTCCTAATCTGCCCCCCTCAATGTCGCCTCCACCTGCCTACACTTATTAACCCCTAATCTGCCGACCGGATCTCACCGCTACTATAATAAAGTTATTAACCCCTAATCCGCCTTACTCCCACCTCAATAACCCTATAATAAATAGTATTAACCCCTAATCTGCCCTCCCTAACATCGCCGACACCTAACTTCAAGTATTAACCCCTAATCTGCCGATCGGACCTGAGCGCTACTATAATAAATGTATTAACCCCTAATCCGCCTCACTCCCGCCTCAATAACCCTATAATAAATAGTATTAACCCCTAATCTGCCCTCCCTAACATTGCCGACACCTAACTTCAAGTATTAACCCCTTATCCGCCTCACTCCCGCCTCAATAACCCTATAATAAATAGTATTAACCCCTAATCTGCCCTCCCTAACATTGCCGACACCTAACTTCAAGTATTAACCCCTAATCTGCCGACAGGAGCTCACCGCTACTCTAATAAATTTATTAACCCCTAAAGCTAAGTCTAACTTTAACCCTAACACCCCCCTAAATTAAATATAATTTAAATCTAACGAAATAAATTAACTCTTATTAAATAAATTATTCCTATTTAAAGCTAAATACTTACCTGTAAAATAAACCCTAATATAGCTACAATATAAATTATAATGATATTATAGCTATTTTAGGATTTATATTTATTTTACAGGTAACTTTGTATTTATTTTAACCAGGTACAATAGCTATTAAATAGTTAAGAACTATTTAATAGCTAAAATAGTTAAAATAATTACAAAATTACCTGTAAAATAAATCCTAACCTAAGTTACAATTAAACCTAACACTACACTATCAATAAATTAATTAAATACAATTCCTACAAATAAATACAATTAAATAAACTAACTAAAGTACAAAAAATAAAAAAGAACTAAGTTACAAAAAATAAAAAAATATTTACAAACATTAGAAAAAAATTACAACAATTTTAAACTAATTACACCTACTCTAAGTCCCCTAATAAAATAACAAAGCCCCCCAAAATAAAAAAATGCCCTACCCTATTCTAAATTACAAAAGTTCAAAGCTCTTTTACCTTACCAGCCCTGAACAGGGCCCTTTGTGGGGCATGCCCCAAAGAATTCAGCTCTTTTGCCTGTAAAAAAACACATACAATATCCCCCCCAACATTACAACCCACCACCCACATACCCCTAATCTAACCCAAACCCCCCTTAAATAAACCTAACACTAAGCCCCTGAAGATCTTCCTACCTTATCTTCACCATACCAGGTTCACCGATCGGTCCTCGGAAGTGTTGATCCAAGCCCAAGCGGGGGGCTGAAGAGTGACGTCCATCCTCGGGCTGAAGTCTGGATCCAAGCGGCGGCTGAAGAAATCCATCATCGGGCCGAAGTCGGAAGTCCATCATCGGGATGAAGTCTTCTATCAAGCCGCATCTTCAATCTTCTTTCTTCTGGAGCGGAGCCATCTTCTTCCAAGCCGACACGGAACATGCTCTTCAACCGACGCCTACTAGCCGAATGACGGTTCCTTTAAATGACGTCATCCAAGATGGCGTTCCTCGAATTCCGATTGGCTGATAGGATTCTATCAGCCAATCGGAATTAAGGTAGGAATATTCTGATTGGCTGATGGAATCAGCCAATCAGAATCAAGTTCAATCCGATTGGCTGATCCGATCAGCCAATCAGAATCAAGTTCAATCCGATTGGCTGATCCGATCAGCCAATCAGATTGAGCTTGCATTCTATTGGCTGTTCCGATCAGCCAATAGAATGCGAGCTCAATCTGATTGGCTGATCGGATCGGCCAATCGGAATGAACTTGATTCTGATTGGCTGATTCCATCAGCCAATCAGAATATTCCTACCTTAATTCCGATTGGTTGATAGAATCCTATCAGCCAATCGGAATTCGAGGGACGCCATCTTTGATGACGTCATTTAAAGGAACCATCATTCGGCTAGTAGGCGTCGGTTGAAGAGGATGTTCCGCGTCGGCTTGGAAGAAGATGGCTCCGCTCCGCTCCAGAAGAAAGAAGATTGAAGATGCGGCTTGATAGAAGACTTCATCCCGATGATGGACTTCCGACTTCGGCCCGATGATGGATTTCTTCAGCCGCCGCTTGGATCCAGACTTCAGCCCGACGATGGACGTCACTCTTCAGCCCCCCGCTTGGGCTTGGATCAACACTTCCGAGGACCGATCGGTGAACCTGGTATGGTGAAGATAAGGTAGGAAGATCTTCAGGGGCTTAGTGTTAGGTTTATTTAAGGGGGGTTTGGGTTAGATTAGGGGTATGTGGGTGGTGGGTTGTAATGTTGGGGGGGGTATTGTATGTGTTTTTTTACAGGCAAAAGAGCTGAATTCTTTGGGGCATGCCCCGCAAAGGGCCCTGTTCAGGGCTGGTAAGGTAAAAGAGCTTTACACTTTTGTAATTTAGAATAGGGTAGGGCATTTTTTTATTTTGGGGGGCTTTGTTATTTTATTTGGGGGCTTAGAGTAGGTGTAATTAGTTTAAAATTGTTGTAATTTTTTTCTAATGTTTGTAAATATTTTTTTATTTTTTGTAACTTAGTTCTTTTTTATTTTTTGTACTTTAGTTAGTTTTATTTAATTGTATTTATTTGTAGGAATTGTATTTAATTAATTTATTGATAGTGTAGTGTTAGGTTTAATTGTAGATAATTGTAGGTATTTTTTTAATTAATTTATTGATAGTGTAGTGTTAGGTTTAATTGTAACTTAGGTTAGGATTTATTTTACAGGTAATTTTGTAATTATTTTAACTATTTTAGCTATTAAATAGTTCTTAACTATTTAATAGCTATTGTACCTGGTTAAAATAAATACAAAGTTACCTGTAAAATAAATATAAATCCTAAAATAGCTATAATATCATTATAATTTATATTGTAGCTATATTAGGGTTTATTTTACAGGTAAGTATTTAGCTTTAAATAGGAATAATTTATTTAATAAGAGTTAATTTATTTCGTTAGATTTAAATTATATTTAATTTAGGGGGGTGTTAGGGTTAAAGTTAGACTTAGCTTTAGGGTTTAATAAATTTATTAGAGTAGCGGTGAGCTCCTGTCGGCAGATTAGGGGTTAATACTTGAAGTTAGGTGTCAGCGATGTTAGGGAGGGCAGATTAGGGGTTAATACTATTTATTATAGGGTTATTGAGGCGGGAGTGAGGCGGATTAGGGGTTAATACATTTATTATAGTAGCGATCAGGTCCGGTCGGTAGATTAGGGGTTAATAAGTGTAGTTAGGTGGAGGCGACGTTGGGAGCGGCAGATTAGGGGTTAATAAATATAATATAGGGGTTGGCGATGTTAGGGCAGCATATTAGGGGTACATAGGGATAATGTAGGTGGCGGGGGTGTACGGAGCGGCAGATTAGGGGTTAAAAATAATATGCAGGGGTCGTCGATAGCGGGGGCGGCAGATTAGGGGTTAATAAGTGTAAGGTTAGGGCTGTTTAGACTCGGGGTACATGTTAGAGTGTTAGGTGCAGACGTAGGAAGTGTTTCCCCATAGGAAACAATGGGGCTGCGTTAGGAGCTGAACGCGGCTTTTTTTGCAGGTGTTAGGTTTTTTTTCAGCTCAAACAGCCCCATTGTTTTCTATGGGGGAATCGTGCACGAGCACGTTTTTGAAGCTGGCCGCGTCCGTAAGCAACTCTGGTATCGAGAGTTGCAGTGGCGGTAAATATGCCTGTACGCTCCCTTTTTGGAGCCTAACGCAGCCATTCTGTGAACTCTCAATACCAGAGGTATTTAAAAGGTGCGGCCAGAAAAAAGCCAGCGTTAGCTACGCGGGTCGTTACCGACAAAACTCTAAATCTAGGCGTTTGAGATTGCAATATAAAATCTTTAATTACTTGTCTAAAAACTGTATATTATAATTTTTCTAATTCTAAAAACTGAAAGAGTACATGACAGGCTTTATAAAACTAACCCTGCCACATATCTGCCCCTAATTGGCTGAAGTAGAAAAGATAAAATTATAAACTTTGCAGTGATTCCTTTTTTAAAACAAAAGAACAGTGGCTAGCAGTGTCTACTTCAGTAGCAAATCAGGACTGGTGGCTGAAGTTTGGCTATTTAAAAACTATTTCAGCAACCAATCTGTGTATTCATTTAAATAATTTTTTAACTCATCTACCATGTTAATTTAATGCAAGAACACTGAAATGTATTTTAAATACAAGGTGTTTACCATCTCTTTAAGACAAAGAGAACATGTGAGGCTATACTCACATATGTCTAGTCTGTATCCAATGACATTATCAAAACACTTTTATGCCCATCGGTATGATGATATGTCTGGGTTACACCTTATTAAACTTGACAAAGCCAGTATCTGGTGCCATTTGCTTTAACACTTTTCACCATTTTACTGCACATCTCATAAAACATACAGCACTTAAAGGGATCCTGTGCCATTAATATTTTACCTAAAGTATTAATAACTGAGCTCAGCACTATATTAAGTATCCTTCACAACTTTGTTAGAGTGCACATGGAAGGGGTTACTGCTTACCCTTAAACCATATAATAGTCCAAAAAAAAATCCATAACACTATAGGTAATTGTCAAGAATTTATATTTTTATTGTTCTCTCATATAAAATGCAACGTTTCTGCCCCTCTGGCCTTCATCATACATATGATACAAGCTTACCCATATTCACAATATACAGGCAAATTTAACATATTTCACATGTGAGACCACATTTATTATATACCTAATTAAGTGTCCATATTCTTTAATCTTTATAGGAGAGTCCACTAGAAATGGTAGGGAAAGGATTAACCAACATACATCTAACATTAAATGTGTAAACACTGACTCTCCTTATATATGTGTGTAATAAAAGATGATTATGGAATTTAAATAAAGTATACATAGGAGGTGGCTGCGAATTTGGTTTCACTATTAAGGTTGTTTTTAAGGGTTAATTTTGTATATGTAATGATATGTCAGAGCCACTAGGGGTTTACTCACTACATGAATTTCTTTGGGAACATCTGTGTGTAATTTATGTTAATTAACATGCCTATATATTGTGAATATGGGTAAGCTTGTATCATATGCATGATTAAGGCCAGAGGGGATGAAACGTCACATTTTATATGAGAGAACAATAAAAATATAAGTTCTTGGTGGAGTGGATTCCTTTGGACTATTAATATTTTACCTGTTAATGTCTTCCCAATCACTTGTTATAGTATTAAATGTATTAGAAATTAAATTATAACTTTTAGGTTTATTAATCAGTTTGATCACTTGAATCACCACCAACTTATACTTAAAGGGACATTAAACTGTTGCGTACAGTAACAGGGTTACTATTGACCATGCTATTGTTTTTCCTCTTCTGCCTGCAGCTGTTTTCAAAGTTGTTCTCTTATTTTAACCTCTTACAATTATCAGTTAGTGAAGCTAAGCATCATCACACTGGGCGCCCCCATCTTGGAGTTTATATTTGTTATGTACCTTTTAAACTGTGCAAACTGCAAAAATATAACACTTATACTCTCTATTATGTGAGAAAAACTACATGCAAGGTACAGCTGTAAAAAAAAAACCCCAAAAAATCACAGATCTGTGAAAGTGCAATGCTTTTGTCACAGGCAATACGCAAGCTACAAGATGGCGGCGCCCAGTATAAAATGCAAAGCTTAAGCAGCTGGATTCTGTAATTAGTTAAAATAAGAGTACAGCTTTAAAGAGAGGGCATGCAGTAGCATAGTGAGTAGAAACCATCCTATTGTAGTTGTACCCAGTAGTTTAATGTTCCTTTAAAATTTCTGTACCTATTTATTTACCTTAGTGTTTAGAGAGAGAGGGAATAAGAAGATCTGATCTTTCTGCAGACACTCCACATTTGAATGGGCATGTTTTTGAGAACAATAGTTTGTGGTTTAAGTGAGCAAACCCAGTTATTTCAAATAGAAAAAAATAACCTAAAACGCAATTCCTCATACATTTGATACTCTGGTGTTGGTATGAAAACTCATTAGAAAAACATTAAGGAAAACAAAGTTTATAGTTCAATGGACAAGTAGTTAAATGTCATGTTGTATTCAATTCCTTTTGAAATAAAAATATTTTTTAATTCAGTTGAATCAGCATCTTTTTCAAAAGATGCGATCATTAACAAGAATTACCTTCTTGGCAGGTTATTGGAAAATCACTCTATAGAGATAGAATTGACATTTTGCCATAAAGGGAGTTGACTTAAAGGGCCAGAATATTCAAAACATTAAATGCTCTAATCCATAATAGCATGTTATATTACAAATATTGACCCCACAAAGGGGTTAAAGACACAGTAGAAGTGCTACTTGGGACTCGCGGTGCACTGCTGAATCATACGACTAGCGGTGCTGATTAAATCAGCGGCAGGTTCCGCAGTGCACCTGGTTCCTGAAAGGCACTTCTATTATGTGCTTAACCCCTTTGCAAGGATTAAACACACAGTAGAACAGGGTTTGTAAAATTACATTCTTTAACGGATTAGAGAATGTAATTTTTTTTACTATTATGGCAAAGTGCCAAAGAATGACACTTCAACGTGTCATCTAGTCTTAAGAAGTCATACTAGATTTAGGTAGTTAACACATATATTCATTGCCTATACTTAAAAGTTTTACACAAATGTTAGTTAGGTAAAGGGTCTTTAGCATAAATAAAATAATATATCATCTCACAATACTTTCTATTTCATTTGAATGTTGCATTTGTTATATTTCTGAATTCATTTTGAGTTTTTGAAGGGACAGTTAATAAATGTAATAAGTCATCTTTATTTTATTTATTTTTTTATCCATTTTTACAGCTTTGTATTTTTCACATTATTCTTTTGATGAATTAATATGAAATTCTGTTTTCAAGGTAGCTGAGTGCTCATGAATAGTCACTACTGAATGGTAACAATTATTATTATTGAAGGAATGAAAAGAGGTGATAAGTGAGGTTGTAAAAGTCAAATTAAATGTTAATTGATGCAAGGCCACAACACAGTGGCATTTAGATGCACGACAGTACATTTATCACATTTGTCACAAAATAGAGAGAAGCTATAGAGATATCCTACCACTAAATTTCAATTTTACACTCCTTTGTTGTATAAGATAATATGCCCCTGTGTAAAATATTGTTTATAAACTATACTTTATTTTTGTCTTAAGTTCTTTATTCTGAGTCTGTGCAAAATCTTCATATTGCCGAAAAATGTTGAGGGACATGCAAGTGGAATTTGAAATGAAGTACAGGACAATTTAAATTCATTTAAAAGCATTTTTGCAATGTACTTTCATGTTCAAGAATGTGCTTTATTTTTAAAAAAAAGTATAAGTGCATCAGTGTATTGTAAAATGTCTATCGCAAAACTCTTCTAATGGACATAAAACACCTTGTAGTTACAATAATTTTTTGAAGGCTTCCAATAAATTAAAAGATAAGTTAAATATGATTATCAATCTTTCTACCACCCAGATTACTGAACTTGAGAAAAAATTATTGAGTTATGGTTTGGAATTTGTTCCCTCACAGAATTTTGATTTGTTTCAAACTATTTTGGATGTTAATAAAGTATTTTCATTCCAATGCAGTACCAAAAGAGCGGAAAGATATGATCCAGTCTTCTTGTAATGATAATTATGATCAGATGATCAGATGTCCTTTGTACTATGGTTACCTTTGAGGATCTTAAAAATGTGGCATTCAGAATAGTTTGAAATCTAAGTCTACTTTCTATCCACTCCAGGCTAGAGGTAAAACTTTAGAGATTTTTCATCAGAGAGTGGTGGAAGATTTAACAGTAATTTCCAATCAAGTGATGGATCCGTTTCGAATCTTTCCAGGAGTGAGAGGGAAGCTCTAGTCAATCTACAAAACAATACTGATATAGTGATTAAACAATCAGACAAGGGCAGCAGTGTAGTAATTATGGACAGAAATTGTATATCGACGAGGCACTAAGACAGTTGAATGATGCAGAAACTTATATACCACTAAGAAGGGATCCCCCCACATCACCGCCACTAAATAAACCTATTAACGCCTAAACCGCCGGCCCTCCCACATTGCAAAACACAAAATTAACCCCCAAACCTAACACCCCCTGACATTAAATTAAAATTACAATATAACTATATTTAAATAAATGAAAACTTACCTGTGAAATAAAAATAAACCTAACATTAAACGATAAATTAACCTAACATAACTATTCTAATAAAATAAAAAAAATACTACCAATTAAAAACCTAAACTACAAATTTAAAAAAAACTAACACTACGAAAAAAATTAAAAAATCTAAAATTACAAAAATAATAAACCCTAAGTTATGAAAAATAACAAACACTAAGCTTAATAGCACTATAAAAATAAAAAAGCCCCCCTAAAATAAAAACACCCCCTAACCTATAATAAACTACCAATAGCCCTTAAAAGGGCCTTTTGTAAGGCATTGCCCTAAGTTAAACAGCTATTTTACCTGTAAAAAATAAAGTTACCCCAACAGTAAAACCCACCACCAAACCAACCCCCTAAAATAAAAAACCTAACTCTAAAAAATCCTAAACTACCCATTGCCCCTAAATGGGCATTTGTTTGGGCATTGCCCTTAAAATGGCATTCAGCTCTTTTTCACTGCCCTTAAAAGGGAATTCAGCTCTTTCACAAGCGCCCATCACTAATCAAAAAAAAAAACACCCCAAAAAACACTAACACTAACCCCATAAAATCTACTTATGGTTCCTGAAGTCCGGAAATCCATCTTCATCCAGGCGGCGAGATTCCCTAACATCAGAGACAGAAAGGTCACGCAAACCATGGTCTCAAAAATCTTCTAAGTACCTAGAGAGAAGAAAGCAAAATCCATGATTGTAGATTCGAAAGCCTATTGGCTATACACATGTCAACTTGTCAAGTTCATATATTGAGAAAGAGAGAAAAAAGAAGTACTATGTGACACACTTGCTATATAAGGGTGAGTTTTTTTATACAAAAAAATAGGTAATGAATATGGGGGAAGGAAGGAGGGAAGGTTTGGATAATAAAATTTAACTTTTAATAGTTAAAAAACTAAGACACATGTTAAAATCATTAAAAAAACATACAAAATACATATTGCTGCCCTCTAGAGACTTAATACAATAATGTCACACAGGTATCTATAAATAGTTAAACAATGTGCATACAACAAGGGGCAATTGCACAATGTGTTATTAATCTTTAAGCATACTAATTTGTACCAGCCTATACCACATTAGGTTACCGCACTTAAAGATAAAGTTAACCCCTATGAAGTATGTATACTAAGCCACCATAGCTTAATGACACTGGGATCCCTGTTACACTTAAAGTGTTGGCCCCTATCTGAACAATGTACTGACTCCTATCATGTCACGTCATGAGTTAAATATCAATTAATACAAAAACAGGGAAAGTCCCTAGTACATATGCTATTAAGAAGCTTATTTACAAAAGTAAAGATAAAGTTAAAGATACCAAAAGGGTGATTATGTGCATAAGCACCAACATATAATCGAACAGAGGGCAGGGCGAACGCCTGGCGTGCGTTTCGCCACTGCTTTGTCAAGGGCAAAAACCTCCCAGAATTTTCCCCCTAAAGATGAGTTACAGACCAATCAAAACCCGCAGTCAAAATGATCCCGTTAGACCCGTGATTGGATTGTAAATACACTCCTCTCTTGAGACAATGTGTGCTGTGTTTACATGACAACGATCAATGATTGGTCGTCCCAAACCACGTGATTGTTTTGACAGCAGATTTTGATTGGTCTGTAACTCTAGGGGAAAGATTCCGGATGGTTTTTGCCTTTGACAAAGCATTGGCGAAACGCGTGTCAGGCTTTCACCCTGCCCTCTGTTCGATTATATGTTGGTGCTTATGCACATATTCACCCTTTGGTATCCTTAACTTTAATTTTGTAAATAAGCTTCTTAATAGTGTATGTACTAGGGACTTTCCCTGTCTTTGTATTAATTGATATTTATTGAGGGGTATGGGGGGGCAGCTACACTGCATAAAAAGTGTTAATTATTAAAAAAAAAAGAATAACAACATTTTTCTTTTATTTGGGTACTGGCAGACAGCTTCCAGTATCACAACAAACAAATAGAGTTCCAGCACTCAGGATACAGCTGCCAGTACCCAAGATGGAGAAAAATAGGTACAGGGGGAGGGTTAGAGAGATGTATGGGGGGATCAGGGAGGTTGGTGGCTAAGGGGGATCCATCACTGCAGACTAAATATTTTAAAAAAATAAAGAAAAGAAAAGAAAAGCCTTTTATTTTACTACTGGCAGACTTTTTGCCAGTACTTAAGATGGCGGTAACAATTGTGAGGTGGGGGAGGGAAGAAAGCAGTTTGAGGGGGGTCAGGAAGGGATCGGGTGTAGGATGTGTCGACTGGGAGGCTGATCTCTACACTAAAGCTAAAATTAACCCTGCAAGCTCCCTAATTAACAGCTTAACTGTTGGGCAAAATACACGTGTGGTGCGCAGCGGAATTCTAATTACCAAAAGGAAATGCCAAAGCCATATATGTCTGCTATTTATGAACAAAGGGGATCACAGAGAAGCATGTGCAACAATTTTTGACATGATTGCACTAACTGTTTGTAAATAATTTCAGTGTTAAACCGAAAATTGTGAAAAAGTTAAGGATTTTTTTTATTTGATCGCTTTTGGCGGTGAAATGGTGGAATTAAATATACCAAAATGGGCCTAGATCAATACTTGAGGTTGTCTACTACACTACACTAAAGCTAAAATTAACCCTACTAGCTCCATACAAGATCCGTAATTAACCCCTTTGCTGGTGGTCATAATACAGGTGTAGTGCGCAGCAGCATTTAGCGGCCTTCTAATTACCAAAAAGCAATGCCAAAGCCATATATGTCTGCAATTTCATAACAAAGGGGATCCAAGAGTATCATTTACAACCATTTTTGCCATAATTGCACAAGCTTTTTGTAAATCATTTCAGTGAGAAACCTAAAGTTTGTGAAAAAGTGAACAATTTTTTTTTTATTTGATCGCATTTGGCGGTGAAATTTTGGCATGAAATATACCAAAATGGGCCTAGATCAAAACTTTAGGTTGTCTACTAAAAGAAAATATATACTTGTCAAGGGATATTCATGTATTCCTGACAGATATCATTGTTCCAATGTAACTCGCTAATTTTGAAAATAAATGGTTTGATAATAGAAAAGTGTTACTTGTACTTATTGCCCTATAACTTCCAAAAAAGCAAAGAACATGTAAACATTGGGTATTTCTAAAATCAGGACATTTAGAAACTATTTAGCATGATTGTTTTTTAGTGGTTGTAGATGTGGAACTGATTTTGGGTGTCAAATTTAGAAAAAGTGTTTTTTTTTTTTATTTTTTATCATATTTTATAATTTTTTTTACAGTAAATTATAATATATGATGAAAAGAATGGTAGTTTTAGAAAGTCCATTTAATGGCGATAAAAAGGTATAAAATATATTTGGTGATAGTAAATGAGTAAGAGGAAAGTTACAGCTAAACACAAACACCGCAGACATGTAAATATAGCCCTGGTCCCATATTGTCAATAAATGGAAAAGTGGTCTGGTCACTAAGGGGTTAAATATATGTATAGATATACAGAAAGACAGCTGTGTAAACCGATATTTTTAAATAAATATATACATTTAAAAAAGACAAAGTAGAAAGAACAAATTTTATAAAGATAAAATCTTAGACACATAGACATATGTACATAAAGATAGATATAAAGATAGAATGATATATAGACCCATTACAAATAAAAACAAAAAATATGAATTAAAATAGAGCAGTATATATAAAGATAGTTAGTGAAATTGAAAAATGATTATAAATATCGAAATAGAAAAAGATATATGTGAACGAACATAGATACATGGATCGATAGATAGTAAGATTGATCAGTAGATAGTTAGATAGAAAGAATGATATATAGACATACACAGATAATTACCCACTGATACTCAATAGAACACAAAAAGTGACCATCATCACTTCATTATAAAAAAATCAAAATGAACATCAACACCTCAGTCTAAAACAATAAATTTCCACAAACCTCTCACTATACCACATTTATGCACTCTCAATCAACCACTCACTATAACACACAAACACTTACACTCAACCATTCCCCCAAAAAATAAAAAAATACAATTAATTTTAGGATAACACATATACAACATGAAAAATCCAATATTTTAATAAAAAATCTATTTTGTCTCATCAAATAACTGTATTAAACATATACACACACTGACCACCATCCACTAAATTATAACACGATCCGCAGGCACTCACAAAATCAAACAGATACAGACACACTTCAGCTAACTATATGACAAAAATCATGAGTCTCACACAATCACTATATGAATGGCGCCTCTGCCATTCATTTTATTGAAAAACAAATAATTAGAACCGAGAAAACAATTTGTAAAAAAAACCAGACTGAAATTAATCGTCATAATTTAAAATGAATACTGAACATCTGCCCATTATAAAATAAAAAGTTCACACATACAGTAAATAAAAAAATAAAATAACCATCAACCAGTTAATATAAGACACACACACTGACACATAACCAGTAACTAAAACACACACACATATGTAAATGTTCAGACTCTCAATAGAAGAACTAAGATTAGAACACTAATACAATCACTGTAACACTCACAATGACCCTTAGCCTCTCTATAGACTTTCACTAGAAAAGCCATAATAATCCTCAATCACTAGTTATAACGCACAAAAAATGACCACAAACCCATGACTCTCACACACACAATGACCATTAAACACAATTAATTAAAAAAAAAAAAAAAAATATACACAGACTGAAAATATATGTACATTCACATACAAATAAACACAGAGCTAAACATAAAGACAGACAGCTAGACAGTAACAGAGACAGATATATTGGATTACAAATAAAAAGATTAAAAGACAGAGAGACAGAAAGACAAAGAGATAGACAGTTAGATAGTCAGACAGATAGATAGTCACAGAGTACAATATAAATATAGACAAATACATAGACTGGATATACAAGATTGACAGACAAACAGACATAAACATAGAAAGAAAGAAAGAAAGAAAGAAAGAAATATACGACTGAAAAGATAGAATGCGAATATGTATTGCGTTTTTAAAAAAAAAATCTACTTTTTCAATACTATATTGAAAATAGTATCTGAATTCAGTGTTATTTATACACACATAAATGTGTAAAAATAAATATATTTCCATTATTTTCAAATTAAATTTGTATTGCATTTGTTATTCTATATATAACATATCTATATATCCTAAAACATATATATGTAGATTTTTTATTTTAAAATATATATTATTGTAATCATATAATTTATGATTATAAAAATATACAATACATTTTTTAGATATATATTTTAAAACTCCAACAATGGATAATTTGCACTTTATAAGGAAAGCATATCGATCTTGCACTTTCAATTATGCTTATAGCATAAGTTTACATATTTTATACATTGTATTCATGTTAAATTAATTGTTCAAATCAATATTATCAATATAAGATATACAATTTTGTTTATCAATAACTAGATAAAACAAAATATTTATAATATCTAGAGGTATTTTGTTAAAAAAAATAAAAAAATAATGAGCTAGGAGAGCGATAGATGTTTTGTGCCATTTTGTTATGATTACGTGTAAGACAAATCAGACACAGCATGTGCGTCTCATACGTTAGGCTACTCTAAAAAAATACTTAGATTATAGATTACATACTTTAAAGTTTAATGAAAAATAATTTACAATGTACTGCAAAAGGAATATCCATATCGCTATTACACTTATGCTTATAGCATCGGTATTTGTTAGTGCGTGATAATAGTTGTATAAGATAAAGAATTGAAATAAAATATTGACAATTTCGTTTCACACTAAATTATTATAACGAAAATGTTAAATTATTAAAATTGACATTTCATAATTAAAATACTAGTCACTCACTTGGACCGCGATCAATGTCAACTCGTATTTTGTAAGTCACACAGAGCATGCGCGTCTCATGAACGAGCACGGTGAAGAAGTAGGATGATTCTTGTTTAATGCATGCGCTTAGGACTTGAGTGATGTTGTAATGGTTGGGCTGACCCTCCGGGGGTGAAACAATCATTGGAGAAACAAATATAGCTAGAGTGTCAATCAAGTATCACAAAATGGTGGGCGGAGGAAAAATTATTAATTATTAAGGTAATAAACTAAGTTATGTAATCACATCTTTAAAAAACGATGAATTAAACTGGGGCTAATTTGAAATAAACTTGAAGATGGCGTTAACGAGTATGGTTAACTTTACCTTACCTTTAACTATTTATAGATACCTGTGCGACATTATTATTTCAAGTCTCTACACTTATTCTCCAGAGGGCAGGCATATGTGTTTTGTATGTTTTTAATTATTTTAACATGTGTCTTAGTTTTTTAACTATTAAAAGTTAAATTTTAGTATCCAAACCTTTCCTCCTTCCTTCCCCCCCTATTCATTACCTATTTTTTGGTAAAAAAAATCTCACCCTTATATAGCAAGTGTGCCACATAGTATTTATTTTTTCTCTCTTTCTCAATATATACACTTAGTCGGTACTTGGCACTGCCTTTTGCAGCAACTTGGCTTTTTCTGCCTTAGGATTTTTAGTATTTACCTTAACCCCCCCTTGTCTGAATTTACTTTCAGGCAACTCTCCAACATAACTTGTCAAGTTCACCAGTTCTGTTTATCCCCATGTATTTTAGATCCCCATGCTACAGCAAAGAATGCCTCTCCTGAACCACAGTCCCCAAAGAGATGTATCTATACATAAAAATAACAGGTTTAATGCCTGCTAATGCGTGTGAAGCAGTGAGCTGATTTTGGAGAATTATGAGAAAGCACGCAACATCATATTTGTTTTTTTCAAGCCACCCCCCACACAGGGCCGGTTTGGGCCCCTGGGATACCGAGAAAAATTACGGTGGGCCAGCAGAGGCAGCTGCAGTCCAGTGTGTGGAGAGCAGCAATTTGCCAGCAAAGCACAGTTGTGTGAGGTAGCGCAGTGGCAGAGCTGCAAGCAAGCAGCACTGCACACAGACTGATAGGCTCAGCCACAGCCACTCATTCAGGCATTTTCCGCATTTACTACATGTGATGGCTGTGAGCAGCTGAGGAGGTCTGGACTCTGACAGCCTTGACCACTGCTACAATAAGATACTTTACCAGACTCCAGCTTTAGCTTCCTTGGGCTTTTCTGCTTACCGTGGGAATGCACATACTTGTCCTACTCCCACCTATCTAACAACTTTAGAGCTGGTTTCAGGTAAAGAGGAAGTTATGTATGGCCTGACCAGTCCAAATATAGAGAGAAAACCTTCTGTAAATGAACGTATTCCTATTAAAACGTTTAACTGGATGAAAGTGAGGAGGAATCCATCCAAAACAGGTAAATCATTTTTTTTATCCCTGTAGTTTTATATTAACCATAATCACTCTAAATGTACAAACTAACTTGGAAAGTTTTTTTAAAATTATTTTTAATATTTTGGTCTAATAAAATGCACGTGATATTTGAAGACTCAATTAACAACAGATAACCAAATTGTAATATTCATGCAAACAAGGCCGGATTGGCCTGCAGAGCTCAAGTAGGTTAGTAGCAGTGTAGCACCGCTGTTGGGGATTGGTGGGGAGATCGACTGCTGGTACTCCGTTGCCTGTATTTGATTTATGCAGGTTTTACATGTGGAATAAAACCAGGGGGCATAGTTGGCTGGGCTGGAGGGGGGTGGGACTGGGCTGGTCTATACAAATTTCCTGGGCCGGTCTGATTTCCTAGTCCGGCCCTGCCCCCCCCACCAGCTAAAGAGTGTGGGAGAAACACTGAAGACACCTTTTCTTGCCATATCAGAAAAACAATGAATTCCAATAGAAAGATGCAAATTTGATTGGCAGAAGTAATTTGGAAAATTGTTTAACATTGTTTGCTCTATCTGAATCATGAAAGAAAAATGTGGAGTTTTGTGTCCATTTTAAAGGAGAAACTGAATATTTAGATGTTCCCTCTAATTTTTTGAGCAATGTGAGCAAAATGTTGTACCTGTGCAATATTTCACAAATTAAAAAATATTGTAAATGTAGTAATTTATATACACAAACTCACACATTGACACTCACAAACACTCTGTCTTACACACATACATTCTCTCACACACACACTCTTATTCATATACACAAATTGTCACTCTCACACATACTAACTTTTACACACATTGATTAGGTCCGAATTTGGTTAATGTCTACAATTTTCACACACACACACACACACACATTCTCTCTCTGTCTCTCACTCTCTCTCTCTCTCTCTCTCTCTCTCTCTCTCTCTCTCCCTCTCTCTCTCTCTCTCTCTCTCTCTCTCTATCTTTCTCTCTCTCTCACATACACACACACACACACACACATTAAGGTATGAATTTAAAAATTCTAGGTCCATCATCTGTTTTTGGTTACACACAAAAACACACACACATTCACATTCTCACAGATACATTCTCACACAAACACACACACACATTCTCACACAAGCACACACACTCACATTCTCATACACACACATTCACACACACACATTCTCACACAAACACACACACATTCACACACAGACATTCTCTCAGAAACACACACACATTCACATTCTCACACAAATACATTCTCACACAAACATACACAGACATTCTCACACAAGCACACACACATTCTCACACAAATACATTCTCGCACAAACACACACAGACATTCTCACACAAGCAGACACTCTCACACAAATATATTCTCACACATTCTCACAGAAACACACACATTCACACAAAAACACGTATTCTCACACAAAAGCACACACATTCTCACACACACATTCTCACACAAATTCAAACACTCTCTCACACAAATACACACATTTTCAGATAAACACACACATTGAGGTATGAATTTATACATCATTTGATTTTGGTTAATGTCTACAAATTTTCTCCAGCCTCATGCATGTAGGTGATCATAAAAATGGTAGTAACACACCAAAGTAAGCAGCAAAACAACAGCATCTTGTGAAATGTGGTTTTATAAGTGCCCATTAAAAGAAAATACCTTCAACCTGCCCTGGACTTATATTTAGTAGCAGAGGACAACTTAGAGACATGGGATGTTAATCGTACAAGGTGGTGCCTTCTGCAAGAGTTTGTTGACTTATATATAGTCAATATATACAGTGGGGAAAAAAAGTATTTAGTCAGCCACCAATTGTGCAAGTTCTCTCACTTAAGAAGATGAGAGAGGCCTGTAATTTTCATCATAGGTATACCTAAACTATGAGAGACAAAATGTGGAAACAAATCAAGACAATCACATTGTCTGATTTGGAAATAATTTATTTGCAAATTATGGTGGAAAATAAGTATTTGGTCAATATTAAAAGTTCATCTCAATACTTTGTTATATATCCTTTGTTGGCAATGACAGAGGTCAAACGTTTTCTGTAAGTCTTCACAAGGTTGTCACACACTGTTGCTGGTATGTTGGCCCATTCCTGCATGCAGATCTCCTCTAGAGCAGTGATGTTTTGGAGCTGTTGCTGGGCAACACGGACTAACAACTCCCTCCAAAGGTTTTCTATGGGGTTGAGATCTGGAGACTGGCTAGGCCACTCGAGGACCTTGGAATGCTTCTTAGGAAGCCACTCCTTCGTTGCCTGGGTGGTGTGTTTGGGATCATTGTCATGCTGAAAGACCCAGCCGCATTTCATCTTCAATGCCCATGCTGATGGAAGGAGGTTTGCACTCAAAATCTCACAATACATGGCCCCATTCATTCTTTCATGTACACGGATCAGTCATCCTGTTCCCTTTGCAGAGAAACAGCCCCAAAGCATGATTTTGCCACCCCCATGCTTTACAGTAGGTATGGTGTTCTCTCTCCTCCCAACATGACAAGTTGTGTTTCTACCAAACAGTTCTACTTTGGTTTCATCTGACCATATGACATTCTCCCAATCCGCTTCTGGATCATCCAAATGCTCTCTATCATACTTCAGACAAGCCCGGACATGTAGTGGCTTAAGCAGGGGGACACGTCTAGCACTTCAGGATCTGAGTCCCTGGCAGCGTAGTGTGTTACTGATGGTAGCCTTTGTTACGTTGGTCAAGCTCTCTGCAGGTCATTCACTAGGTCCCCCGGTGTGGTTCTGGGATGTTTGCTCACCATTCTTGTGATCATTTTGACCCCACGGGGTGAGATCTTGCGTGGAGCCCCAGATCGAGGGAGATTATCAGTGGTCTTGTATGTCTTCCATTTTCTAATTATTGTTCCCACAGTTGATTTCTTCACACCAAGCTGCTTGCCTATTGCAGATTCAGTCTTCCCAGCCTGGTGCAGGTCTATAATTTTGTTTCTGGTGTCCTTCGACAGCTCTTTGGTCTTCACCATAGTGGAGTTTGGAGTGTGACTGTTTGAGGTTGTGGACAGGTATCTTTTATACTGATAACAAGTTCAAACAGGTGCCATTAATACAGGTAATGAGTGGAGGACAGAGGAGCCTCTTAAAGAAGAAGATACAGGTATGTGAGAGCCAGAAATCTTGCTTGTTTGTAGGTGACCAAATACTTATTTTCCACCATAATTTGCAAACAAATTCTTTCCAAATCAGACAATGTGATTGTCTGCATTTGTTTCCACATTTTGTCTCTCATACTTGAGGTATACCTATGATAAAAATTACAGGCCTCTCTCATCTTATTAAGTGAGAGAACTTGCACAATTGATGGCTGACTAAATACTTTCCCCCCCCACTGTATATATATATATATATATATATATATATATATATAAATATATATATATAGTATATATATATTTGTTATATATATATATATATATATATATATATATATATATATATAGTATATATATATTTGTCTGTGTATGTTGTCTTTATCTGGTCAGTTTGTGCTCTACAACAAAGGGCCTGGTGTGTTTAAGGCTTATCTGTCCACATACTGGATGACACACTCTTTAATTTGGAACACAGTCAGTACATCATCTGAGCTCTGCTTCTCTCCCCCTTTGCTCTCCACTACTGTCCCTCTGACCTCACTCTCCCCATACTAGCAAACATGCTAGCTGCAGCCACGAGTTTCCCACCACGCTAGTTGCCATCAACAATGCAGGAGACTAGTGATGCTCTGTTCTTTTATAATACAAATGCTAATACTGAATCTCAAGCAGTGACATCACCACCCCACGGAACCTTGTTTCAGATCTGTGATGTCGGACTCCATAGCCATGGTTTCTCTGTCACCACCGGCACAACTACATCCCAGAGCAGCCGTAACAACCCCAATCACAACAGAGGGGAGGGCGGAGAGAAAATATTTTTTTAATTTTTCGCCTTCTTACTTTCCCCTCCAAATAGCTAGCACCAGTAAGCATAACACTCAACAGAATGCCACAATTTTAAAAAAAAAGTCCCCATAAAAAAAACAAATACTTACATTTTAATAAGGCTCATGGCGCTCTCTTTGCAAAAGGGTTGCACACGCACATGCGCACACCTTAGAGGGAATGGTGATCAAGATCATCTATATACTGATTACCACAGTGATCTCTCATTTACTGTTTCTAAGAAGACATGTGGTCTTTTCAGAATTCATTAAACCCAATGCAGTTGGTCATTTGTATTACTATAATGTCTTTTCACTACAGCTCACTACAGCTCATAATTTAGATTTACCCGGATTATACTGAAATCTGCAGAGACTTACCAACACAGACTTATCCTAATTACTATACTGTTATTTTTAATTTCGCAATAGCATCTTAATTCTGTAACAAAATCTAATAAAAATGTTCACTTAAGTTTGCTTTGGGTTAAGAAGAAAGATGGTACATCCTGCATTTACAAAACTGCACTGATTCAATTGAAAATCTTCTATGTTCTGCTGGTGATGATTTTAATGCTGAACAGTCTGCAAAATTGTGTGATCTCAGTATACCTTGGGAGTACATTATTACCATGATCCACCAAATGGACATTTGTATACTGTTAACTTAAAGGGACAGTCAAGTCCAAAAAAAACTTTCATGTTTCAAATAGGGCATGTAATTTTTAACAACTTTCCAATTTACTTTTATCACCTATTTTGCTTCGTTCTTTTGGTATTCTTAGTTGAAAGCTAGACCTAGGAAGGCTCATATGATAATTGCTAAGCCCTTGAAGGCCGCCTCTAATCACATGCTTTTGTATTTGCTTTTCACAGCAGGGGAGAGCTAGTTCAAGTAAACCCTATAGATAACATTGTGAGCACGCCCGTGAATTGTGGCAGACACTGCACTAATTGGCTAAAATAAAAGTCAATAGATAATAAATAAAATGTCATGTGATCAGGGGGCTGTCAGAAGATGTTTAGATACAAGTTAATCACAGAGGTAAAAAGTGTATTTTTATAACTGTGTTGGTTATGCAAAACTGGGAAATGGGTAATAAAGGGATTATCTTTCTTTTAAAGCAACAAAAATTCTGGTGTTGACTGTCCCTTTAATAATGCATTTTCTGAGTTATGCCTATAAGTCGATTATCTTTTCAAGAAAGCTTTAATTCATTTTATTGGGATACATTGAATAAATGAGCAGTCCTAAAGCGATAGGCTATACTTAGCCCTTCTCAGCAACAATATTTAGACACTCATCTTGATGCCCTGCTGGTCAAAGAGAATTTTCAAGGTTTCAGCATATGTCTTATCACAAAAAGGTTTATTGATTGACCTTGTCAAAATCTCTCCTATTATGTACTACCCTTTAATTATTTTTTTTTTAAATCTATAAAAGCTTAATTAATTGTAACAATCAAAACCTACATTGTATGTAAGTCACTCTGTATTAAAATCAATGGAGCCGCATCTATCTTGTAACTCTTTATTTCTCTGCCCATAGAATGAGTTCCACTTTGAAGGATACCGGTATCACAATAATACCTTCAAAACCTTATAGAAGAAAACAAATAAAAACATAAAATAACTCCCGATATAAAACAGTTCACTCTAAAAAATACACATAGGAAAACTTGAAAAATTTTAAAGAGAAATAAAAGAAAAAAAAAAATGAGACCTCTTCAGCTTTGAGATAGCAAGATACAACAACGAAAATGGATAGTTCACAGGCAATAGAATGTTTATGAATTCCACATACCAAACTGAGGTGTAGAGAAAAAATCCTAACTGCGCCTCTAAAACCCTCCAGAAAAATGTTTTGTTGTATTGAGCAAGGCTGCTTTACCATAATAAAACAGACATTCCAATAGTTTACATTTACAACTTATTTCTGATGTTGCATCTGTAAAGTTTGTTTTTTCATGTTGCTAGTGGTCCTTGTTTGATGAGCAAGATATAATTTATTGGGCACCTCATACAGTTATAGATTTAGTCAAATCTATATGTAACTACAGGGGTTAAAAAAATATATCACTATTATTTACCAGTGAGTGAGATAAAAGGTAATAGTTCACTAAATATTAAATATAGGCCTATATTTACTATTAGAAGGTTAGAATAAATAAATATTAATGAAAAAATAAGAAAGAAAAAAATGTAAAATCTTAACAGAATTACACTGGGATTAGAGAGACAACCTCCCACGAAATGCCCATATTCAGCCCATTTTACAAAAAAACTATTATGCTTTGTATTTTGTGCTTAAAAGTAAGAATTTCTAAGTGATTTTGGCACATCCAGTGTACTTAAATTACAATTTATGCTGTGCATATTTAATATGATTTACTCCTTTGTAATTTACATAGAGATTTTGGGCTTGATTACAAGTGGGGCGCTAATTCACCCATTTACAAGGGGTCGTTAAATAAACAGCCATTACAAACAATTATAAAATTAACCAGAGATCAAATCTCTTGTTAATTTTATAAATGTCCCCCAATTGGCCCCAAAATACAGTGGTGCATATTTTATTGAAAAAATAAAAATTGTAGCATTTTTATTTTTTAATAAAATAACTGCAATAAGCAGTTAAAGTTAGTGGGTGTGGGGTGTTAGAAAAAGAGCGGCACTGAAAAGTGCCTTTACATTGCAGTCTATGGGGACTGTGTGTTCCCAGTAAATATATCTGTATATGCTTATGTACATATATATTTATGTGTTAATATGAGTTTACACACATTTAAACATACATATATATTTATATTTGCTGCCAATCGCTGCACGACTTACCCACTTCGCTGTGCTAGTTTTCATGCTGTTTCTGATGGCATGAGAACGAGGCTCCTATTGGAGCCTATAGAAGCAGGCTGTATTGAGCTCAATGCTTCTGTGCAATGCGAATGCAAGGGCACTTGAGAAACTAGCACACAATTGCGTGTGCTGGTATTATGAGTGGAGCACAAATATCGCACTTGCAAAAGCGCAATTTTGCGCTCCACTTGTAATCTGGCCCTTTATGTTTTTGAAAAAATACGTCTTTTGGTGAAGAATTTTGAACAATTCAATTGTTCATTTTGTAAAATTTGTTAAAATACTCATTTTATTTTGCACTTTTATTATTTAGGCATCTCCTAAATCTTAATAATCAGTGCAAGGAATAGTACAGTATTAAAATGCATTAGCACATTACATCATTTTATTATCACTCTTTTATGTCCCTTTAATGGGCAAGAATAATGTGTAAGTTTGTGTATTTTCAGTAATTTCATAGTTCATTAAAAAAATATTAAATTAAAAAAATTAATATTATGGTTTAATACTTATGAATCAGTAATGAAATATTAAAATAAAGATATAATACTTATGACAGTACATATTTATTCCATTATAAAAAAAATACTTCTCATTGTAGAGCATGCTTTACCTAGTCCCAATGGAAATACAACAGGTCAGGGTTGATTAATTAAAATACATTAACATCTGGTTAATTATTAGTTTTCAAACAGAGATAGTTTCAAATTCTGGTTGACTGGGTTTCCCTGAGGAAATGTTGATGAATCTCACTGGTATTAAAATTAGTAGAATTATATTACCTGCCCCACCTAATAATTATTCAATTGAATCATTTCAAACAGTAAACCTTAATTAGGTTAACAAGTCAATTAAACAATTACTATATCATATTTGTAAATAGGTAAAAGAAAGTAATTGGAACATATAATACAGCTTCAGCTGTCATTTCAAAGAACATTGTGCTTTTTGCAGGGGTTAAAGAAGGAGGTTCCACCATTAAAATAAAATGTTTCACTTCTTTATATGTAATTGGGCAGTGATCATCATGGTAATAATGTTCCCTTGTCAGCAACTGCTAACTTTATTTTATTGTGTTGCTAATGTCATTGTTAATAGATACTTGTTTCTATCCAAATAAATGTAAGAACTGTGTGTGTGTAAGAATAGATTACATATTTATTAAATCTGGTGGAGTTATTTACTATGCTAAATTCTAAGAATAATTTCTCCAGATGTCCTAGAGGCTTTCTAGGACAAAGAGGTAGTTGGGTGCAAGCAGAGCTGTGACCAGAAAGGGCTGGGACACTGATACGCTAGGGTCGAGCGGTGTGTTGTGAGTGGGGTTCAGTGAAATCACAACATGTATTGAGTGACATCTCTGGATATCAGGGCCTTAGTCATGAGAGAGGGAGCTGCAGAAGGAACAGTGGGCATATTCCCCACCCTGTGACAGTCTGGGGAGGTTGGGAGGGTTGATATTGCAATTTGCAATGTCTAATTTTTAGAAAATAATTTATGGGGAATTACATTCTGAGCTGTTTATTCTATGTTCAGTGTTTTGTTTGACAAGCAATAAGCATAGTGACTTTAGTGAGATGAAAAGGCTGCGTATTTTGGTTTTGCACTCACTGTTTGAAAGCCAGGCAGAAATAGGATGGAGGCAACATTAGACGCATTAAGGCAATCACCTAGGGTGCAAATGTCCGTGGGGCGCATTCAAACCTATAGGATTTTGGCATCCACTAACAAGCCAATCAAATGTTTAAAATTTATAGAACTTGCACTATCAATTTTGGCATATGCATATTTTAAGTTTTAAATATATTTTATTAGACCCTCCTTACATTTTGCCAATGACCAGTCTTTTGTTTTTTCTAATTGTGAGAAATGTTATGTTTTAGCCATGTGCTGGGGGTAACAGAAAGATAATCTGGGGGATTGTACAAAATACAACTAGACACTTGGAAGATCTATCAATTTCTAACCTATTTCCTCTACCACACTCACATGAATCAAGTACAAGAGTTTACAGTGAAATATGTACTTGATAATTAAATGATGCTGTATAATTAGTGTAATGGAAATAACAAATACTACATTTAAATAGTATACTTAAAGGGACAAGCAACTAAACAAGAATATTATAAAGAAAAATTGATTAATAATGAAACAAACAGAAAGTGAATGTTTGTGTCCAAAATTTGAAAAGTTGATCAGCTGATCTTTTGGCAGGGAAGGGCAAACCTATACTAGCGAAAAGTTATTTTATTCAAGACAGGGTCATGTCTTTTACAGGAAAACAAAGATTAAACATTTTAAAATATCCACTTTCAGATGTAACAAAGAAAAAAAAAGAAGTATTTCCCTTGGTTCATCAGAATATGGGAATAGTTAAGGATGCTCAAAAATTGTATTATGATCAGAGTGCTAATGTAAGGCAATTTAAACAGGGTGACAGGGTAATGGTTTTAGGTCCTACAGCTGAGAGTAAGATTTTGGCTCATTGGCAGGGACCCTATGAAATTATAGAAAAGGTAAGCCCTGTGAATTATAAAGTTAGTCAACCTGACCGTCATAAGAAAAAGCAAATATTCCACATAAATCTTCTTAAGCCATGGTGGGATAGAGAAGTATTTGTAGCCCAGTTAGATGATACCGGGCTGAGCCTCAAGTCTTAGAACAAGTAGTAACTATTTCCCCAGAGCTATCACCTGAACAAGTAAGGGGAGTTATGGAAATGGTGGAGAGGAATAAGGATGTTTTCTCGCCTATGCCAGGCAGAACACAAGAAATTGCCCATGATATTATTACTGAGTCTGGAGTAACCCTTAAGTTAAATCCATACAGGATTCCTGAGTCAAAAAGGAAGGCTGTACGAGTAGAGGTTAGGAAAAAGCTTGAATTAGATGTGATAGAAGAATCACATAGTAATTGGTCTAGCCCAATTGTTTTGGTACCTAAAACGGATGGATTTTGTAATGATTTTAGGAAATTGAATGAAGTGTCAAAGTTTGATGCATACCCAATGCCACGGGTTTATAAACTGGTAGAGAGGCTAGCTAAGGCCAGATTTCTTTCCACTTTGAATTTAACAAAAGGGTATTGGCAGAAACCCCTCATTAAGCATGCCCGAGAGAAAACTGCCTTTGTAACCCCAGATGGTTTATTTCAATATAATGTGATGCCCTTTGGTCTCCATGGAGCTCCAGCAACTTTTCAGAGGCTCATGGATAAATTATTAAGGCCACATGCGCACTATGCCACTGCGTACTTAGATGATGTCATAATCCATAGCACAGACTGGGACTCTAATTTGCAGAAAGTAGAGGCAGTGGTAGACACCTTTAAGAAAGCTGGGTTAACCTCCAACCCCTCCAAATGTTTTATTGAATTGTCAGAGGCTAAGTATTAGGTTACGTAGTGGGAAGGGGGTTAGTGAAACCCCAATTGAACAAGGTAGGATACAGAATTGGCCCAGGCCTTTTAGGAAAAAGCAGGTTAGAACCTTCTTGGGACTTGTCGGCTACTACTGCAGGTTCATACCCAATTTTGCAACCAGAGCTGCTCCTCTCACAGTCCTTATAAAAGCCAGAAGTCCAGAGAGAGTAAGGTGGGACAGAAAGGCAGGGGAGGCTTTTAAAGACCTTCGATCAGCATTGTGTAAGCAACCTGTCCTCGTGGCACCTGACTTTGATAAAGAGTTTTTTTTACAGACAGATGCCTCTGAGTTCAGTTTGGGTGCTGTACTGTCACAGTATATAGGCAAAGAAGAACATCCTGTGGTATATCTAAGCAGGAAATAAATTGTTGCTTTGAGAACAGCGCTATGATGTTATAGAAAAAGGGTGCTTAGCAATTAAATGGGCTATGGAGACTCTAAAGTATTATTTGCTGGACAGGTGCTTCACCCTTGTCACAGACCATGCTCCATTAAAATGGATGCACACCAACAAAGATAGAAACTCACGAGTCACTAGATGGTTCTTGTCCTTGCAACTATTTACTTTTGTGGTGAAGCACAAAACTGGCTTGCACCATGGTAACGCTGATGCACTGTCTTGTGTGCATGGGCTTATTGCAGCAGTCGCTTCACACACTGGTGTTACGCTGGGGAGGGGGATGTGTGACAGGATGAGAGGAGTGTATATTAGCAGGAGATTGGAAAGGTCACTTTTTCCCTTTTAACAAAACATTAATTTGTTAGCAACTCACCACAGCTGATTCTTGTTAAATCAGTTTGATCCCTTTAAATGCTGCTCTTTAGAGGAAATCAGTGTCTCATTGTGCAGGCTTACTCCAGAGAGGGAGGAACTGAGACCTTGCTGTATGTCTAAATGTATAGCTGGCAGAAACAAGAGATTGGTGAGCAAACATTGTTCTATTCTGATAAATTTGATCTAGAGTGATACACAACCACTTTCCACATTACGTGAATACCTGGTGTATATGTTAATGACCCAACTTTGTGTTTTTAATTCTTGAGTGTGTGTGGTTTTTCTTTGTTTTCTTTTAAATTACCCAATAAAGGTTATATTTTAACTCAATATTCTCGCATCTCCTCTCCTAGGATACTATATTTTTTGTCCAATGTCATAGCCGCCTTTGATTAGGGGATGAGTGCTATCTAGGTGTACAATCTATCAATCTTTGATTGATTTTGTTTTTTCTTAAAGTCCCAGTACACAGCACCTCAGCCAATTTGGATAATAGAGGATCTGGAATTATCTATATATATTCATATAGAGATAATTATTATTTCCAGTGGATAACAGGCTACCCTAATCTGTTAATATCTGCAGTGCCATTAGTACTTTTGCTTTTTCAAAGGAATGTTGGCAGCGTGAGGCAGCCAAAAAAATGTTGGCTGTACGCGCAGCCAAAAGAATTCACCTGGATGCAGCAAAGGCAAAAGGAGCATTAAAAAAAAAAAAAAACCTAACCGCCCGCAATAAATATTAAAACAAAACTTAACCGCCCGCAATAAGAATTATGAAATTATCTAACCGCCCTCAATAAGTATTAAAAAAAAAACCTAACCGCCAGCAATAAGCATTAAAAAAAAAAACTAACCACCCACAATAAGTATTAAAAAAAACATAACTGCCCGCAATAAGTATTACATTTTTTTTTAACCGCCCGCAATAAGTATTAAAAAAGAAACCTAACCGCCCACAATAAGCATTAAAAAAAAACTAACCGCCCGCAATAAGCATTAAAAAAAAAACTAACCGCCCGCAATAAGCATTAAAAAAAAACCCTAACTGCCCGCAATAAGTATTACGAAAAAAAACCTAATGGCCTGCAATAAGTATTAAGAAAAAAATAACAACCAACTACCTAATCAAATTATTAACCCCTAAATCCGCCAACTGCAACATAGTAAACTACCTAATACATCTATTAACCCCTAAAACGCCATTAACCCACATAGCTTGTTAACCTAATAAATCTATTAAGCCCTAAACCGCCATTAATCCACATCAAAATTAACATAATAAATCTATTAACCCTGTACTGTACAATTTGTACAGTAAGGATGGATTGCACCTGAATGACATTGGTGCAGGTGTGTTGGGGGAAAGGATGGTAGCACGTTTAGAGAACCTTTTAAACTAGGCAAAGGGGGGGAGGGTCAGTTAGAACAAAATAGAACAGAGAGATCAGTCTGTGAATATGTCACTCCCTTAATATCTCAAGGAAGGGATGAATTAAGAAATGTCACATTAGAAAGTATAGAGGAAAGCACACCAAGTAGCAGCAGAAAGCACATGACAATTAAATGTATGACAACAAATGCAAGAAGCATGACAGGTAAAATGGGGGAGCTGACGCTCTTAGTTGCAGAAGAGGACTATGATGTTATCAGTATAACTGAAACTTGGTGGGATGATTCACATGACTGGGCAGTTAACTTAGAGGGGTATACATTATTTAGGAGGGACAGGAATAATAAAAGGGGTGGAGGAATCTGCATGTATATTAAACCTAACCTTAAACCTACAATAAGGGAAGATATTTATGATACAAGTGACAATGTAGAAACCCCCGTGGGTTGAAATAAAGAGTGGGGGGAAAAATCCTAAAAAAATATTACTAGGAACATGCTACAAGCCTCCCAACATTAGTGACCCGGAGGAAACTCAATTACTTATCCAAATAGGTAAGGCTGCTAATAACAGTGCTGTAATTATGGGAGATTTTAACTACCCTGATATAAACTGGGCCAATGAAACTAGTAATTCAGCTAAGGGGGATAGATTTTTAAATGTTCTCAGGGATAACTTCTTGTCACAATTAATAGAGGAGCCAACTAGGAGTAAAGCTATATTGAATTTAGTGCTATCAAATAATACAGATATAATATCAAACACAGAAGTCAAAGAGCATTTGGGTAACAGTGATCATAACATGGTCACATTTGAAATCTCTTTTCATATGCAGTGTTTTAAAGGTTTAACTAAGACTTTTAATTTCAAGAAAGCAAAAGTCAACGATTTAAGGAAATCATTAAATAATATAAATTGGGACAATGTATTTTCTAATAAAAATACAGATGATAAATGGATAATATTTTAAAATGTGTTAAATAAATATACATATCAACACATACCATATGGTTATAAAAATAAAAATAAAAAAACAAAGCCGTTATGGCTAAATAAAAATGTGTTAAGAGAAATTAGGAAAAAACATAGGGCATTTAAATTATTAAAAGAAAATAGTACAGACTCAACATACAATATTTATAAGGAATGTAACAAACCATGCAAAAAAAGCAATCAAATTAGCCAAAATTGAAAATGAAAAATATAATTGCCAAGGATTCTAAGTCTAACCCTAAAAGGTTCTTTAAGAACATAAATAGCAAAAAATCTAAGAAGGATAATATAGGTACATTAAAAGGCGTGGAGTATAGCATGATAAATAATGACAGGGAGAAGGCTGAGGTACTAAATCAGTTTTTTTTCTTAAGTATACACAAGAGAGGAACCATTGAATGATACTTTGGAACAGAATAGAACATGCCAGTCCATACCACTAACTGGGTTTTGTTTAGAGGATATCAGGAAAAAACATGAAAATATTAAGGTAAATAAAATTCCAGGCCCAGATGGAATACACCCAAGGGTGTTAAGGGAATTTAGCACTGTTATAGACAAACCTTAATTTTTCAAGACTCATCCTCAGGCATGGTACCCCAGGATTGGCGTAAAGCTGATGTGGTGCCACTCTTCAAAAAGGGAAGCAGGGATGATCCAGGAAGCTATAGACCAGTTAGTCTGACATCAATAGTGGGGAAGATATTTGAAGGGATTATAAGGGATTATATTGATGAGCATATTCGTGTAAACAAGATTATGAGTTCTAATCAGCATGGCTTTAGGATAAATAGATCATGTCAAACTAATCTAATTAGATTCTACGAGGAAGTAAGTAAAAATATAGATAAAGGGGAATCAGTTGATGTGATATACTTTTTGCAAAGGCATTTGATACAGTGCCACATGAGAGATTAATGCACAAAATTAAGGGACTGGGAATAGCTGAAAATGTTAGCTCATGGATAAATAACTGGATAAAAGATAGGGAGTAACGAGTAGTAGTAAATGGATCATACTCAGATTGGACAAAGGTAATCAGTGGCGTCCCCCAGGGATCAGTACTGGGCCCTGTTCTTTTTAATATTTTTATAAATGACTTGGAGCAAGGATTAAATAGCGACATCTCTATTTTTGCAGATGATACTAAGTTAAGTAAGGTCATTAGGTCAGAGCAGGACAAACTCTCTTTACAAAGGGATTTGCTAAAATTAGAACTATGGGCAAGTGAATGGAAAATGAGTTTTAATATGGAAAAATGCAAGGGTCTACATTTTGGAAGTAAAAATAAGCAGGCTACGAATTTTTTAAATGGGACAAGACTTAGCCAAACACAGGAGGAAAGGGATTTGGGAGTAGTAATAGATAACAAGCTAAAGATGGGTGCACAATGCAGGGCAGCGGCTTCAAAGGCTAATAAGATACTAGCATGTATTAAAAGAGGCATTGATTCAAGGGAGGAAAGCATAATTCTGTCATTATATAAAGCCCTGGTAAGACCTCACCTTGAGTTTGGAGTGCAGTTCTGGGGACCGATTGCTAAAAAAGATATTGCAGAACTAGAAAAAGTTCAGAGAAGGGCCACAAAGCTAATAAGGGGATTGGATAAATTAACCTATGAGGAGAGGCTAGCCAAACTGGGTCTGTTTTCTTTAGAAAAAAGGCTCTTGAGAGGTGACATGATTACTTTATATAAATATATTCAAGGCCCATATAAAGAGATGGCAGAAGCTCTGTTTATTCCAAGAAAATTGTTTCTGACAAGAGGTCATAATTTAAGGTTGGAGGAAAGGAGATTTAATCTCCTGCAACGGAAATGTTTTTTCACTATAAGAGCAATAAAATTGTGGAACTCATTACCAAAGGAGGTAGTGAATGCCAATACCATAGATACATTTAAAAATAGTCTGGATAAATTTCTGTATATAAACAAAATTAATGGATATGATTGCTAGTATTAAATGGGTCACATTTTAATGGGGTTATTTAAGCTTAACTGGAGCTTTTTGTAAGTATTTTAGATTTGTATAGGTTGAACTCGATGGACTTCAGTCTTTTTTCAACCTTATCTACTATGTATGGCCTAGATTTGGAGTTTGGCGTTAGCCGTGAAAACCAGCGTTAGAGGCTCTTAACGCTGGTTTTAGGCTAACTCCGGTATTTGGAGTCACTCAAAATAGGGTCTAACGCTCACTTTTCAGCCGCGACTTTTCCATACCGCAGATCCCCTTACGTCAATTGCGTATCCTATCTTTTCAATGGGATCTTTCTAACTCCGGTATTTAGAGTCGTGTCTGAAGTGAGCGTTAGACATCTAACGACAAAACTCCAGCTGCAGAAAAAAAGTCAGTAGTTAAGAGCTTTCTGGGCTAACGCCGGTTCATAAAGCTCTTAACTACTGTACTCTAAAGTACACTAACACCCATAAACTACCTATGTACCCCTAAACTGAGGCCCCCCACATCGCCGCCACTCGATTAAATTTTTTTAACCCCTAATCTGCCGACCTCCACCTACGTTATACTTATGTACCCCTAATCTGCTGCCCCTAACACCGACGACCCCTGTATTATATTTATTAACCCCTAATCTGCCCCCCACAACGTCGCCGCCAGCTACCTACAATAATTAACCCCTAATCTGCCGACCGCAAAGCGCCGCCACCTACATTATAGCTATGTACCCCTAATCTGCTGCCCCTAACACCGCCGACCCCTATATTATATTTATTAACCCCTAATCTGCCCCCCACAACGTCGCCTCCACCTGCCTACACTTATTAACCCCTAATCTGCCGAGCAGACTGCACCGCTACTATAATAAAGTTATTAACCCCTAATCCACCTCACTAACCCTATAATAAATAGTATTAACCCCTAATCTGCCCTCCCTAACATCGCCAACACCTAACTTCAATTATTAACCCCTAATCTGCCGACCGGAGCTCACCGCTATTCTAATAAATGTATTAACCCCTAAAGCTAAGTCTAACCCTAACACTAACACCCCCCTAAATTAAATATAATTTTAATCTAATGAAATTAATTAACTCTTATTAAATAATTTATTCCTATTTAAAGCTAAATACTTACCTGTAAAATAAACCCTAATATAGCTACAATATAACGAATAATTACATTGTAGCTATTGTAGGATTAATATTTATTTTACAGGCAACTTTGTAATTATTTTAACCAGGTACAAAAGCTATTTAATAGTTAAGAACTATTTAATAGCTAAAATAGTTAAAATAATTACAAATTTACCTGTAAAATAAATCCTAACCTAAGTTACAATTAAACCTAACACTACACTATCAATAAATTAATTAAATAAAATACCTATAATTATCTACAATTAAACCTACCACCACACTATCAATAAATAAATGAAATACAATACCTACAAATAACTACAATGAAATAAACTATCTAAAGTACAAAAAATAAAAAAGAACTAAGTTACAAAAAATAAAAAAATATTTACAAACATAAGAAAAATATTACAACAATTTTAAACTAATTACACCTACTCTAAGCCCCCTAATAAAATAACAAAGACCCCCAAAATAACAAAATGCCCTACCCTATTCTAAATTACTACATTTCAAAGCTCTTTTACCTTACCAGCCCTGAACAGGGCCCTTTGCGGGGCATGCCCCAAGAAATTCAGCTCTTTTGCCTGTAAAAAAAAAACATACAATACCCCCCCCCAACATTACAACCCACCACCCACATACCCCTAATCTAACCCAAACCCCCCTTAAATAAACCTAACACTAAGCCCCTGAAGATCTTCCTACCTTGTCTTCACCCTACCAGGTTCACCGATCCATCCTGAAGAGCTCCTCCGATGTCCTGATCCAAGCCCAAGCGGGGGGCTGAAGAGGTCCATGATCCGGCTGAAGTCTTCATCCAAGCGGGAGCTGAAGAGGTCCATGATCCGGATGAAGTCTTCTATCAACGGCATCTTCAATCTACTTTCTTCCGGATCCATCTTGCAGACCTCCGACGCGGAACATCCTCTTCTCGCGACGCCTACTAGCCGAATGACGTCCCTCTGATCGGAACAGCCAATAGAATGCAAGCTCAATCTGATTGGCTGATCGAATCAGCCAATCGGATTGAACTTGATTCTGATTGGCTGATTCCATCAGCCAATCAGAATATTCCTACCTTAATTCCGATTGGCTGATAGAATCCTATCAGCCAATCGGAATTCGAGGGACGCCATCTTGGATGACGTCCCTTAAAGGAACCGTCATTCGGCTATTAGGCGTCGGGAGAAGAGGATGTTCCGCGTCGGAGGTCTGCAAGATGGATCCGGAAGAAAGAAGATTGAAGATGCCATTGATAGAAGACTTCATCCGGATCATGGACCTCTTCAGCTCCCGCTTGGATGAAGACTTCAGCCGGATCATGGACCTCTTCAGCCCCCCGCTTGGGCTTGGATCAGGACATCGGAGAAGCTCTTCAGGATGAATAGGCAAACCTGGTAGGGTGAAGACAAGGTAGGAAGATCTTCAGGGGCTTAGTGTTAGGTTTATTTAAGGGGGGTTTGGGTGGTGGGTTGTAATGTTGGGGGGGGTATTGTTTTTTTTTACAGGCAAAAGAGCTGAATTTCTTGGGGCATGCCCCGCAAAGGGCCCTGTTCAGGGCTGGTAAGGTAAAAGAGCTTTGAAATGTAGTAATTTAGAATAGGGTAGGGCATTTTGTTATTTTGGGGGTCTTTGTTATTTTATTAGGGGGCTTAGAGTAGGTGTAATTAGTTTAAAATTGTTGTAATATTTTTCTTATGTTTGTAAATATTTTTTATTTTTTGTAACTTAGTTCTTTTTTATTTTTTGTACTTTAGATAGTTTATTTCATTGTAGTTATTTGTAGGTATTGTATTTAATTAATTTATTGATAGTGTAGTGTTAGGTTTAATTGTAACTTAGGTTAGGATTTATTTTACAGGTAATTTTGTTATTATTTTAACTAGGTAACTATTAAATAGTTCTTAACTATTTAATAGCTATTGTACCTGGTTAAAATAATTACAAAGTTGCCTGTAAAATAAATATTAATCCTAAAATAGCTACAATGTAATTATAATTTATATTGTAGCTATATTAGGATTTATTTTACAGGTAAGTATTTAGCTTTAAATAGGAATAATTTATTTAATAAGAGTTAATTAATTTCGTTAGATTAAAATTATATTTAACTTAGGGGGGTGTTAGTGTTAGGGTTAGACTTAGCTTTAGGGGTTAATACATTTATTATAGTAGCGGTGAGCTCCAGTCGGCAGATTAGGGGTTAATGTTTGAAGTTAGGTGTCGGCGATGTTAGGAAGGGCAGATTAGGGGTTAATACTATTTATTATAGAGTTAGTGATGCGGATTAGGGGTTAATAACTTTATTATAGTAGCGCTCAGGTCCGCTCGGCAGATTAGGGGTTAATAAGTGTAGGCAGGTGGAGGCGACGTTGAGGGGGGCAGATTAGGGGTTAATAAATATAATATAGGGGTCGACTGTGTTAGGGGCAGCAGATTAGGGGTACATAAGGATAATGTAAGTAGCGGCGGTTTACGGAGCGGCAGATTAGGGATTAAAAATAATATGCAGGGGTCAGCGATAGCGGGGGCGGCAGATTAGGGGTTAATAAGTGTAAGGTTAGGGGTGTTTAGACTCGGGGTACTTGTTAGGGTGTTAGGTGCAGACGTAGGAAGTGTTTCCCCATAGCAAACAATGGGGCTGCGTTAGGAGCTGAACGCAGCTTTTTTGCAGGTGTTAGGTTTTTTTTTCAGCTCAAACAGCCCCATTGTTTCCTATGGGGGAATCGTGCACGAGCACGTTTTTGAGGCTGGCCGCTTCCGTAAGCAACTCTGGTATCGAGAGTTGAAGCTGCGTTAAAAATGCTCTACGCTCCTTTTTTGGAGCCTAACGCAGCCTTTTTGTGGACTCTCAATACCAGAGTTATTTTTATGGTGCGGCCAGAAAAAAGCCGGCGTTAGCTACGTGGGCGTTACCGACAAAACTCTAAATCTAGGCCTGTGTATGTTAAATTGCGAAACCCCACAACAGAAATAACTAATCACTAACCCCCCTAACCTAACACCCCTAAATTAAACCCATTACATAAATTAAAATAATACTAAATTACAATTAAAATAAAAAACCTAACTAAGTTTAAACTAATCTAAAATTACAGAAAAAAATAAAAAAGTCTAACATTACACAAAATAAAAAAGTGTAACATTAAACAAAATAATCAACCACATTATCCAAAATAAAAAATTAAACCTAATCCCTATGAAAATAATAATAATAATATAAAAAAACACTCCCTAATCTAAGAATAAACTACTAATAGCCCTTAAAAGGGCTTTTTGTAGGGCATTGCCCTAAAGAAATCAGCTCTTTACATTAAAAATAAACCAAGCCCCCCTAACAGTAAACCCCCCCCACCCACCAATCCCCCCAAAATAAAAACCTAACACTAAAAAAACCTAAACTACCCATTGCCCCTAAAGGGGTATTTGTATGGGCATTGCCCTAAATGGGCATTCAGCTCTTTTACTGAACTTAAAAGGGCATTCAGCTCTTTTACAGCGCCCAAACCCCTAACTTTAAAAATAACCCCCCCCAAAAAAAACCCTAACATTAAGCCACAAATAGGTACTCACGGTTCCTGAAGTATGGCGGAGAAGGTCTTCTTCCAGGCAGGTCCATCATCTTATATCTTCACCCACAGCGAAGGTGGTGCGCAGCAGAGGTGTGGAGCTGTCTTCTCAGATGTGGCGATCCTCTGCGGTGGTCCTCGGCGGCGGCACTCCTTTGCGGCGGCGCTCCTCGCCAGCGTGGAGGCTCCTCTTCATGAGATCGTCCGCTGCACACTTAAGATTGAATGCAAGGTACCCCATATTTATTGGTGTATCTTGCGTTCCTATTGGCTGATATTTTAAAATCAGCCAATAGGATGAGAGTTAATGAAATCTTATTGGCTGAATAGAACAGCCAATAGGATTTCAGTAGCTCTAATCCTATTGGCTGATTTCAAAATTTCAGCCAATAGGGATGCAAGGTGTCTCAAATTGATTGCGGTACCTTGCAATCAAACTTCAGTCTACGACGGACATTGGATGAAGTGGAGCCTCCACCTAAGAATGCCTCCGCTTATTGCCTAGTATATGTATACATATGTACTTATGTGTTTAAGTGTGTATATATGTCTGACTCTGTATATAAATACATACTGTGTGTACACATATATAAACATATATATATATATATTTATATATATATATATATATATACATATTTATATTTATATATAAGTTGTGTATATATATATACATTTTAAAGATATATATGTATGTATGTTTATGTTAAAGCCGTTTGCCTGCCTTTATTTTTCTACCACCTGAGATCTCATATCTTTGAGCCTTTATAACTTTTTTGTGCAATTTTTTAAAAAAAATATTTTTTATTAGATGGTTTTATTAGGAGTGTACCTGTGCTGTATTTATGATGTGTTTTGTGCAACTTCTATGTTTTGCATAACAGCTGAGCTTACCAGAGCTCTGAAGTCACGATAATCATTATAGCGTAAATTGCAGTTTCACAAAAACGATCTTGTTTACTTTCAACTCGTAATATCAGCAGTAAGCCCGATGAGCATTTGCGCTCGTTATCTGGCCCTTAATATTTGGAGTACAATTAGGGACAGATTAAGAGTGCTTATGATGGTTATGCGGCTGCTGTATTGAATATAACAATGTTAAAGGGACTTTAAATCCTGATAAATATAATTACTTTATTTTCCGCAGCTTATTTTTCTTAAAGGTACACTGAACCCAATTTTTTTTTTATTCAGATAGAGCATGCAATTTTAAGCAACATTCTAATCTATCCTATTATCAATTTTTCTTCGTTCTCTTGCTATCATTATTTGAAAAAGAAGGCACCTAAGCTATTTTTTGGTTCAAACTCCGGACAGCACTTGTTTATTGGTGGATGAATTTATCCACCAATCAGCAAGAACAACCCAGGTTATTCACCAAAAATGGTCCGGCATCTAAACTTACATTCTTGCATTTCAAATAAAGATACCAAGAGAATGAAGAACATTTGATAATAGTATAATTAGAAAGTTGCTTAAAATTGCATGCTCTATCTAAATCATAAAAAAAAAAAATTGTGTTCAGTGTCCATTTAATTGTTCTCATCAGAAAATGTATAGATAAGTGAAATCTAGGTTTTAACATTGTGACACACTTTACTTTATAGAGATCAAAGTACATTATAGAATCTAAAACATTAAACTTGTTTCTTCAATATCTAAACAACTAACATTATTATAAACATATCTACATAATATCCTCAGGATAATTTGTACATCATTATATCTAGAATGCATTAAGGGCTAGATTACAAGTGGAGTGCTAAATATCACTTGCAAGCAAGTGATATTAGTGCTCCTCTTTGTAATGTCAGCACACAATAATGTGGATAAGTCACGCAGCGATGGCCAGCATTTTTAAATATATATGTATATAAACATATATATACATACTTACGGCTAGATTACGAGTTTTGCTGTGAGCGGTGCGGTATTAACTTGCAAGTTATTGTCACTTCCCTACAGCGCTGGAATTACAGGTTTTCATAAACCCGGCGTTAACAGGCAAGAAGTGAGTGTAGAGCAAAATTGAGCTCCATACCGCACTCCAATACCAGCGCTGCTGAAAGCTGCGGTGAGCTGGTATTACGTGCTTGTGTACGATTTCCCCATAGACATCAATGGGGAGAGCCGGCTGAAAAAACACCTGCAAAAAAGTAGCGTAAAGCTCAGTAACGCAGCCCCATTGATTCCTATGGGGAAACAAAATTTATGATTACACCTAACACCCTAACATGAACCCCGAGTCTAAACACCCCTAATCTAACACTTATTAACCCCTAATCTGCCGATCTGGACATCGCCGCCACTATAATAAACATATTAACCCCTAAACCGCCGCACTCCCGCATCACAAACAATAGTTAAATATTATTAACCCCTAATCAGCCGCCCTAACATCGCCGCCACCTACCTTAATGTATTAACCCCTAATATGCCGCCCCCAATGTCGCCGCCACTATACTAAATTTATTAACCCCTAAACCTAAGTCTAACCCTAACCCTAACACCCCCTAACTTAAATATAATTAAAATAAATCTAAATAAAAATTACTATCATTACCTAAATAATTCCTATTTAAAACTAAATACTTACCTATAAAATAAACCCTAAGCTAGCTACAATATAACTAATTGTTACATTGTATCCAGCTTAGGGTTTATTTTTTATTTTACAAGCAAGTTTGTATTTATTTTAACTAGGTAGACTAGTTAGTAAATAGTTATTAACTATTTACTAACTACCTATCTAAAATAAATACAAATTTACCTGTAAAATAAAACCTAACCTAAACCTAAACCTAAATGAAATACAATTACCAAAATAACAAACAACAAACAAACACTATCCTAACTAAAAAAACCTAAGCTCCAATTGCCCTGAAAAGGGCATTTGGATGGGCATTGCCCCTAAAAGGGCATTTAGCTCTTTTTCAATTGCCCAAACCTTAATCTAAAACTAAAACCCACCCAATAAACCCTTAAAAAAAAACTAACACTAACCCCCAAAGATCCACTTACAGTTTTGAAGACCGGACATCCATCCTTAATGAAGCCAGGAGAAGTCCTCAGCGAAGCGGCAAGAAGTCCTCAACGAAGCTGGGAGAAGTCTTCATGCAAGCATGCAGAAGTGGTTCTCCAGATGGGCAGAAGTCTTCATCCAGACGGCATCTTCTATCTTCATCCATCCGGCGCGGAGTGGGTCCATCTTCAAGACATCCGGCGCAGAGCATCCTCTTCAATCGAAGTCTTCTTCCTGGTTCCTTTAAGTGACTTCATCCAAGATAGCGTCCCTTTAATTCCGATTGGCTGATAGAATTCTATCAGCCAATCGGAATCAAAGGTGAAAAAATCCTATTGGATGATGCAATCAGCCAATAGGATTGAGCGTCAATCCTATTGGCTGATCCAATCAGCCAATAGGTTTGAGCTTGCATTCTATTGGCTGTTCCAATCAGGAATTCAAGGGTTGCCATCTCGGATGACGTCACTTAAAGGAACCTTCATTCGGGAAAAAGACCGATTGAAGAGGGTGCTCCGTGCCGGATGTCTTGAAGATGGACCTGCTCTGCGCCGGATGGATGAAGATAGAATATGCCGTCTGGATGAAAACTTTGGCCTTTCTGGAGGACCACTTCTGCCAGTTTGTCTCCCGGGCTTCATTGAGGACTTCTTGCCGCTTCGCTGAGGACTTCTCCCGGCTTCGTTGAGGATGGATGTCCGGTCTTCAAAACTGTAAGTGGATCTTTGGGGGTTAGTGTTAGGTTTTTTTAAGGGTTTATTGGCCGGGTTTTAGTTTTAGATAAGGGTTTGGGCAATTGAAAAAGAGCTAAATGCCCTTACAAATGCCCTTTTCATGGCAATGGGGAGCTTACTTTTTTTTAGTTAGGCTTTTATTTGGGGGGTTGGTTGTGTGGGTGGTGGGTTTTACTGTTGGGGTGTGTATTTTTTTTACAGGTAAAAGAGCTGATTTCTTTGGGGCAATGCCCCGCAAAAGGCCCTTTTAACGGCTATTGGCAGTTTAGTCTAGGCTAGGGTTTTTTTTTGGGAGGGGGCTTTTTTATTTTGATAGGGCTATTAGATTAGGTGTAATTAGTTTAAATATCTGATAATGTCTTTTTTATTTTGTGTAATTTAGTGTTTGTTTGTTTTTTGTAATTTAGGTAATTATATTTAATTTAGGTAATGTATTTTATTGTAGTGTAAGGTTAGATGTTAGTGTAACTCAGGTTAGGTTTTATTTTACAGGTAAATTTGTATTTATTTTAGCTAGGTAGTTAGTAAATAGTTAATAACTATTTAGTAACTATTCTACCTAGTTAAAATAAATACAAACTTGCCTGTAAAATAAAAATAAAACCTTAGCTAGATACAAAGTAACTATTAGTTATATTGTAGCTATCTTAGGGTTTATTTTACAGGTAAGTATTTAGTTTTAAATTGAAATTATTTAGGTAATGATAGCAATTTTTATTTAGATTTATTTTAATTATATTTAAGTTAGGGGGTGTTAGGGTTAGGGTTAGACTTTGGTTTAGGGGTTAATAAATTTAGTATAGTGGCAGCGATGTTGGGGGCGGCAGATTAGGGGTTAATAAATTAAGGTAGGTGGCGGCTATGTTAGGGGTGGCAGATTAGGGGTTAATAATATTTAATTAGTGTTTGCGATGTGGGAGTGTGGCGGTTTAGGGGTTAATATGTTTATTATAGTGTCAGCGATGTCTGGAGCGGCAAGTTAGGGTTAATAAGTATAATGTAAGTATCGGCGATGTCGGGGGCGGCAGATTAGGGGTTAATAAGTGTAAGATTAGGGATGTTTAGACTCGGGGTTCATGTTAGGGTGTTAGGTGTAAACATCAATTTTGTTTTCCCATAGGAATCAATGGGGCTGCGTTACGGAGCTTTGCGCTGCTTTTTTGCAGGTGTTAGACTTTTTTTCAGCCGGCTCTCCCCATTGAAGTCTATGGGGAAATCGTGCACGAGCACGTAAATCCAGCTCACCGCAGCTTTCAGCAGCGCTGGTATTGGAGTGCGGTATGGAGCTCAATTTTGCTCTACGCTCACTTCTTGCCTGTTAACGCCGGGTTTATGAAAACCTGTAATACCAGCGCTGTAGGGAAGTGAGCGGTGACAATAACTTGCAAGTTAATACCGCGACGCTCTTACAGCAAAACTCGTAATCTAGCCGAAACACTTTTCAGTACCATTTTGTTTCTAACACCCCACTCCCACCACCTTAAAACCCTTAAAACTGCCTGGGGCAGTTATTTTTTAATTAAAAAAAAATCATATTTTTTTTTAATAAACTATAATGCCCTCTATTTTGAGGGAATTTGGGGCACTTTTAGAAAATTAACGAAAGATCTAATCTCTGGGTAATTTTCGCAGCGCTAATTGCTACCGCAAGCTCACGGTAGCAATAGCCAGCCACTTGTAATTAGTGATGTCGCGAATAGTTCGCCGGCGAATAGTTCCCGGCAAACATAGCTTGTTCGCGTTCGCCGCGGCGGGCGAACATATGCGATGTTCGATCCGCCTCCTATTCGTCATCATTGAGTAAACTTTGACCCTGTATCTCACAGTCTGCAGACACATTTCAGCTAATCAGCAGCAGACACTCCCTCCCAGACCCTCCCAGCTCCTGGACAGCAGCCATTTTAGATTCATTCTGATCCTGCATTCTTAGTGAGAGGAGGGATAGTGTAGCTGCTGCTGATTTTATAGGGAAATTCATAGCTAGGCTAATGTATTCAGTGTCCACTACAGTCCTGAAGGACTCATCTGATCTCTGCTGTAAGGACAGCACCCCAAAAAGCCCTTTTTAGGGCTAGAACATCTTTTTTTTTTTTTTGCCTGTGTAATTTTGACTGTGAAACATCAGTCTGCTAGTGTAATCTAATTGCAGTTGCCTGCCTGCCAGCGTGTGTGCCAGGCCCACTTGCTAAGTGCCACCACTCATATCTGTTGTAACAGTAGTGTAAATTTTGTAAAAAAAAACTTTTTTGACTGTGAAACATCAGTCTGCTAGTGTAATCTAATTGCAGTTGCCTGCCTGCCAGCGTGTGTGCCAGGCCCACTTGCCAACTAGTGTCACCACTCATATCTGTTGTAACAGTAGTTGAAAAAAGAACTGAAAAAAGGGGCAGTTTGCAGAGGCTTAGATACAAGATAATCACAGAGGTTAAAAGTATATTATTATAAATGTGTTAGTTATGCAAAACTGGGAAATGGGTAATAAAGGGATTATCTATCTTTTAAAACAATAAAAATTCTGGTGTAGACTGTACCTTTAAATGGGGCGTTTGGTCTGTCACTGTGAAGCGGGCGTAACCCTTACACTACATGATCGATACAACATCATACCTGATGTTTTAAAGCATGTTATTCCAAACTATTTAGGAATGTTAGGTGATGTTTGCCCTTTATGGCTTAAAAGCAGACTCTGCATCAACTATGTAATTTTCCATGGGAGTTTTGCCATGGATCCCCCTCCGGCATGCCACAGTCCAGGTGTTAGTCCCCTTGAAACAACTTTTCCATCACTATTGTGGCCAGAAAGAGTCCCTGTTGGTTTTAAAGTTCGCCTGCCTATTGAAGTCAATGGCGGTTCGCCCGGTTCGCCGGTTCACGAACAGTTGCGGAAGTTCGAGTCCGCCATTCGCTAACCGAAATTTTTAGGTTTGTGACATCACTACTTGTAATGGCTTGTTGATTATCGCACGCACACAAATGGGAAAATTTGCCAGTTTGCAGGCGCTCCATAATTTAGTGCTTCACTTGTAATCTAGCCCTTACTGTTTAATGCCCCTTTAATAGCAATACTGCACACTGTAGTTAATTTCTTTCCTGTTGGTTAGTGATATAGGACTTTTATTGTTGCATGCACAAATTACATTTTTAAAAGACTGTATATTATTGCTTCTATTTGGCTGTCATCTATTCATAATGTGGTATGCAAAGTTGAAACAGATGTGGCAGCTTTGGTGAGTAATTAGAACACTGAGGCACTGTTTAAAAGGTCACATTGAGTAGGGAGCTCATAATAAATGATAGATAGGTACAGTCAGTCAGTGATAACACTGTTTGTAAATTAGCATTAACTACAAACTAATAATGTGTTTATTGATTTGTGAAACAATACAAAATCAACAGACCCGCTTTCTTGACACTCAACAAATCATAATTATATGATTATGAAACACTATTCAAATTTATCAAGTTATGTTTCAAGAATGGAAGCTAAAACCATTTTGTAACAATTATCCTACTTACTCAAGTAAAACTGTGAATAAAGCTGTACACAATATCTTATAAAATGTTTTTATGTTCAAAGAAAGCAAATGGTAGAATTAGTTAACAGGGGGCTTCTCTAGCCTTTGGCCCAGGGGGGCCATGATATAGCCTTTTGATTCTATTAATGTAAGCCCCAGTTTCACTATTTCGCACAACTCCTATATGCCTGTCCACCACACCTTGTTTGTAACTGGTTTACTCCCATTATGTTATGCTAATCCTATGTTTCTAGTTCAATGATTTGTGGCACTTGCTAAAATATTGCTCACTTGAAGCTTGATTATATATTATAATACAAATTGGTTTTGATGAATAAAATTGTTTTTAATGTCTTAATATAGCATGTGCCTGACAATGAAAGAAAGCCAAACCTTTCCATATATGAATATATTACTTCATCCTATCCCATCTGATAACCTCATTGCACCCCAGTTTTTTTACCTCTTTCTGGCAGAAATGATTCTGGCATCTAGTGTAGGAGCTAGGGCACAGGCATAGAGCAGTACCTCCACTCAAGAGATCAATTGTGCATCAAAAAGCATTGTTACACTTAGTCATGTGAGATATTATAAATAACTTACTTCGGTCTCCCTGTCTGGAATATCAATGTTACTGGGTTGGGCAGTCAGGCTATTAGAATTACAACACTACCTGTAGTTGCCAAGCATAGCTTTTCTGGGCTGGGACTGCTGCTCACATGCATACTTATGCCCCTCTAGATGCCAGATATCCTCCCAAGTGACTGCCAGAGAAGAGCTATGTAAGAAGTGGGGAGATAATGTTTAGATATAGGATGTGAGGGGGGTTAAATGACAAATCAGTAGAAGCTAAGGGTATGGTTTTCCCATTCCTCCCCTACAACCAACTTAAACTAATCACCTCTTCAAAGTTGCAGAGAGCAATGATTGTCTGAAATATTTATGCAATCATCCACTCTTATGCACTCTCTCCCAAGCACTATCCCACACTTGCACACTCAACCCCAGGTGCTCCCCTTTCCTTTTTTACTTACACAAGTTGTTATCTAAGCCTTCGCACAAACTTGAGGTGCTCTTCTACTCTTTTACACTCAGGCACTTTTCCCTCCATTTCAAAGTATTGCTCCACTCTTAAACACATGCACAAAACACTGTCCACAATTATACACACAATGTTGATGTTCTTTTTTTACACTTGCACCATGCACCCAACCACCCACCCATAAGCACACACTCTCACAGCTACACATTCTACTGTCCTTACATGCAAATATAGGTGCTCTTCCAACTTTCACTCATACTTCTAGGAAATCTTCCACTATTAACCAGGGCACCCTCTCAAAATTATTGACAATACATAATGGTGCTCTTATCACTTTTGATCCCTCCCTGGAAATCTTCCACCATTATACACACACATTGTGTATATAAATGCAAAATATATCAGATACTCTCCCATTTTTATACAAATCACAAGACACTCTTTCCCACCCTTTTACACAGTCAACCTTCCATCTGTACCCACTAACTTGCAGATGCTTGTTCCACCCTTAAAGGGTCATTATAGACTCATTTTTTCTTTGCATAAATATTTTATGCATAAATATTTTTAGCCCATACAGGTTTTTTTTTTTTTAAATGTATAGTTTTGCTTATTTTTAAATAATGTTGCTCTGATTTTCAGACTCCTAACCAAGCCCCAAAGTTTTATGAGAATACCGTCAGCTACCTATTCCAGCTTGCTTGTGTTTGTGTAAAGGTTCTTTTCATATGCAAAAGAAGGGAGGGGGGTGTCTTATTTGCCACTTGCAGTGGGCTTTCCAGCTACCTTTTCAACAGAGCTAAACTGAGAGCTTCTAAGTAAGTTTTTCAACAGTTTTATACTGGATTTTTATATCAGTATCTGTGCATCTTATTCTTTATAGTAGTGTCTATTACATGCAGTTATATGAAAATAAATGAGTGTATACTGTCCCTTTAATGAACAAACCTGTGTGCTCTCCCAATAGTATGCTTACCCCTTATGCTCTCCCTTGCTTACATGCACAGACATAATCTCTTCAACCCTTACAAGTTTCTTTAGGTGTTCTGCTATCAGGTTCAATGTGCAGTAGAGACCACTCTATGCTTACTTAGAGTCGGTCCTGGAGCACTGACAAAGGTACACAGTTGTGGCTGCCAGGACCTGTGGGTTTGCTATATTGAAGAATCCTAAGGCTGGGATAACTCAAGCCTTGTTAAGAAGCCTTTGGCTTAGTGTGGCTGGCAGTGCTTTTTGAGCTGTTTATTTCTACATTAACTTGGAACTGTGTGCTATGATAGTGCTATTTATACCTTTTCTGTCAGAAGTGACCTCTGCTGTACTTTTGGCACCAAGACTGAATGGGAAGTGTTAAAGGGTCATCTCTGTCTCCCACTCAGTGCTTGTCCATTTTCTCATATTGTTCTATCCACTGTGGGCTCTGCTAAATTGGTATATATATATATATATATATATATATATATATATATATATATATATATATATATATATATATATATATACAGGGAGTGCATAATTATTAGGCAAGTTGTATTTTTGAGGATTAATTTTATTATTGAACAACAACCATGTTCTCAATGAACCCAAAAAACTCATTAATATCAAAGCTGAATATTTTTGGAAGTAGTTTTTAGTTTGTTTTTAGTTTTAGCTATTTTAGGGGGATATCTGTGTGTGCAGGTGACTATTACTGTGCATAATTATTAGGCAACTTAACAAAAAACAAATATATACCCATTTCAATTATTTATTTTTACCAGTGAAACCAATATAACATCTCAACATTCACAAATATACATTTTTGACATTCAAAAACAAAACAAAAACAAATCAGTGACCAATATAGCCACCTTTCGTTGCAAGGACACTCAAAAGCCTGCCATCCATGGATTCTGTCAGTGTTTTGATCTGTTCACCATCAACATTGCGTGCAGCAGCAACCACAGAGATATTTCTTGGCCCAGTCTTGACGTTTCAGCTTGTGTGTCTTGTTCAGTGGTGGTCGTCTTTCAGCCTTTCTTACCTTGGCCATGTCTCCGAGTATTGCACACCTTGTGCTTTTGGGCACTCCAGTGATGTTGCAGCTCTGAAATATGGCCAAACTGGTGGCAAGTGGCATCTTGGCAGCTGCACGCTTGACTTTTCTCAGTTCATGGGCAGTTATTTTGCGCCTTGGTTTTTCCACACGCTTCTTGCGACCCTGTTGACTATTTTGAATGAAACGCTTGATTGTTCAATGATCACGCTTCAGAAGCTTTGCAATTTTAAGAGTGCTGCATCCCTCTGCAAGGTATCTCACTATTTTTGACTTTTCTGAGCCTGTCAAGTCCTTCTTTTGACCCATTTTGACAAAGAAAAGGAAGTTGCCTAATAATTATGCACACCTGATATAGGGTGTTGATGTCATTAGACCACACCCCTTCTCATTACAGAGCTGCACATCACCTTATATGCTTTAATGGTAGTAGGCTTTCGAGCCTATACAGCTTGGAGTAAGACAACATGCATAAAAAGGATGATGTGGTCAAAATACTCATTTGCCTAATAATTCTGCACTCCCTGTATATATATATATATATATATATATATATATATATATATATATATATATATATATATACTGCTCAGAGGACAGTCTGTGTGTTAAAAATAAAAAAAACAAGCTACAAAAAATAAAAAAGTAAACATACAGACAAAAATAAACAAAGCTATCCAAAATAATAAAATGAAACCTAAAGTAATACCACTATAAAAATGAACCCCCCCCAAAATACCCCCCCTAATCTAATACTAAACTACCAATAGCCCTTAAAAGGGCTTTTTGTATGGCATTGCCCCAAAGAAATCAGCTCTTTTACATTAAAAATAAACAAAGTTGCCCTAACAGTATAACCCCCCATCCACCAAACCCCCCAAAATAAAAAAAACTAACACTAATAAACCTAAAGGGGCATTTGTATGGGCATTGCCCTTAAAAATCTAACGCCATAAATAGGTACTCACGGTTTCAGATGACCGTACACACACCTGCCTTGAATGCAAACAGCACTGTTTAGTGAGAGGCTGAAAAACACATAGACCTCCTCTCTCTCTCAAAAGGTCATCTCCCTCCGGAGTGTTAAAGCCGTGCAAGCCGATTCCAAGGCAGTCCCGGTTTTAATGTTACACCAGCATCCAAACAAGGTGTATACTTAATTACCATACTCAGTCACAGTGTTATATACGATTCCCATAAGAGCATGACTAAGCCACCCGGGAGACCCATCGTCTCTGGCATTGGTGGCTGTACAGAGAATCTAGGACAATTTGTGGATTGTTTTCTAAGACCTTTCCTCACCAGCCTCCCCTCTTATGTAAAGGATACTGGTGATCTATTGAAAAAACTTGATGGAATCACTGTCTCTGAAAACACTCTTCTTGTATCTCTTGATGTAGAAGGTCTTTATTCCTCCATTCTACATGCAGTGGGTTTAAGAGCAATAAGATCCTTTTTGGAGATAAAAGGCCCAAGTTTTGAGAAACATACAGACTTAATATGTGAGCTTTTGGAATTTATACTTCAAAATAATATTTTTACTTTTGATGGTAAATTCTACAAGCAAGTGAGAGGCATGGCAATGGGGGCAGTATGTGCCCCCACATATGCATGTCTCCACAGCATGGGAAGATGAAATTTTTGATGTACATAGTGAAATATTTGAGTCCTCTGTCCTTTTATGGATAAGATATGTGGACAATATTCTAATGCTGTGGGATGGTAGCTATGATGACCTACAAGTTTGTATTGGTAAATTAAATAAGAATAATAAGAATATTTTCTTGACCAGTGAAGTTGACAATTATAGAAAAGCAAATGCTACCAATAGCATTTTGGAAGCAAGTAGTGCCCATCCACAGTCACTAATTAAAGGGATCCCTGTTGGTCAATTTCTAAGGTTGAGACAAAATTGCTCATCACTAAATAAATTTGAAGAGCATGCAGTATCAATGAAGGATAGGTTCAGTAGGAGAGGATATTCTAACAAATGTGTAAACAAAGCATACACTAGAGCAAGAAATAGTAGTAGGGATGACCTCCTTTATAGAAGTAAGCAAAAAGGTACAGTAAGCAAATAAGATTTATAACAACATTTAATGATCAATGGAACAACTTAAGAAATACAAATTAAAAAAGAATTGGCATATTCTACAATTAGATGATAAAGTAAAAGAGGTAGTGGGAGATTACCCCCTCCTCACAGCTAAGAGGGCCCCAAATTTGAAAAATAAATTGGTGAGAAGTAATTTTGTAAAAAGTCCCTCGTCATCAGACTGGCTTAGGAAGAATAGGGGTATTAAAGGAAGCTTTCCATGTGGGAAGTGTGTATACTGTCCCTATATGGAAAGGAGTCATAGGTTCATTCAAGGCAGGTGTGTGTACGTTTGTACCAGTGCGCTCTACAAGATGTTCTGTGACATCAGAGATGTAGGAGGGCTTAACAGATGAAATCATACTACTCGTGTGTGTACGAGCTCCCGTGAAAGGGAGTCCCAGGAGGGGAATATTCCACTGCTCAGGTAACGTAAGCACCACAGTATTGACTTTGCTTGCTTTTAAACAGTCCGGTTAAAACCTAGAGTGCGGTGTGAACTGCGGTTATACACCAGAAAGAGTGGGCACCAAAGTTATGAACTGTGCATATTATAGCTCAATATCATCTAACCTGGACACTTTTTTACCAGCGTATACTCTGTCCTTACATGTAGGAATTTCTGTACCATAATATCTGGTTTCACAGCTTAAAATAGATTGTAACAATAGGTGGTTTAATGTGACACATTAGTTATCGTATTTGTATCCTACTGAACAGGTGTATTAGATTTGGGTTTGCATGTACTTTTTATAGAATATGTGGCAAAGAGACTTCTTTGGTATTTCATATAATATATTTGTTTTTTTATAAATAAAGATATGGGCATCTATTTATCAAGCCGTCAACCGCAAATACGCTGGAATTCTGCAGCGTATTTGTGGTGAGCCTGACTCCCCTTAGTTATCAAACCCTACAAACCGGCAAAAGTAGAATTTAGTGACGTAAAATTTGATCTGCCTGACTCAGTCCAACACAGATCGATGCTTACGTCACTACAGATGTTCCGAACGCAAGTTCAGCACAATCTGACTACTTTTGTCAGTTATCAAATACCTACCAGGTACGTTCGCCACTATTCCGGCACAGCGTACCTGGTTTTCAATCCGCCGCCCTGGAGGCGGCGGATGCCATAGGAATCAATGGGAGTCGGAAAGCAGCGAAAGCTCATGTTTCTGCTGCCCCATATCCCATTGATTCCTATCGGAATGTTTACACCTAACACCCTAACATGTACCCCGAGTCTAAACACCCCTAATCTGCCCCCCTTACACTGCCACCACCTACATTATACTTATTAACCCCTAGTCTACCGTCTCTACACCGCCGCCACCTAAATAAAAGTTATTAACCCCTATCCCGACGCTCCCGGACCTTGCCGCAACTAAATAAACTTATTAACCCCTAAACCGCTGCTCCCGGAGCCCACCCCCACCTACATTATACTTATTAACCCCTAATCTGCCACCCCAACATTGCCGCCACTATATTAAATTTATTAACCCCTAAACCTAAGTCGAACCCTAACCCTAACACCCCCTAACTTAAATAAATCTAAATAAATATTACTATCATTAAATAAATTATTCCTATTTAAAAATAAATATTTACCTATAAAATAAACCCTAAGATTGCTACAATATAACTAATAGTTACATTGTAGCTATTTTAGGATTTATATTTATTTTACAGGCAACTTTGTATTTATTTTAACTAGGTAGAATAGTTATTAAATAGTTATTACCTATTTAATAACTTCCTAGTTAAAATAAATACAAATATAACTGTAAAATAAAACCTAACTTAAATTACACTAACACCTAACACTACAGTATAATTAAATAAATTCCCTAAACTAAATACAATTAAATACAATTAAAAAAATTATCTAAAGTACAAAAAACAAACACTAAATTACAGAAAATAATAAAATAATTACAAGAATTTTAAACTAATTACACCTAATCTAATCCCCCTAACAAAAGCCCCCCAAAATAAAAAAGCACTACCCTACACTAAATAACAAATAGCCCTTAAAAGGGCCTTTTGCGGGGAATCCACCAAATTTTACTGTGGGTAGCAAGTGTTTGTCTTGGAATGCTGTGTTCTTTTGCCGCCATGCATAACACCCCTTGTTATGACCAAATAACTCAATCTTTGTTTCATCAGTCCACAGCACCTTCTTCCAAAATGAAGCTGGCTTGTCCAAATGTGCGTTTGCATACCTCAAGCGACTCTGTTTGTGGCGTGTGTGCAGAAAAGGCTTCTTCCGCATAACTCTCCCATACGCTGAATTGATGCACAGTGACACCATCTGCAGCAAGAGGCCTTTGGAGGTGGTCTGTGGGCTATTTTTGACTGTTATCACTATCCTTTGCCTTTGCCTCTCCGATATTTTACTTCTGGCCTTAACAAGAACTGTGTCTGTGGTCTTCTATTTCCTCATTATGTTCCTCACAGTGGACACTGACAGCTTAAATCTCTGCGATAGCTTTTTGTAGCCTTCCCCTAAACCATAATGTTGAACAATCTTTGTTTTCAGGTCATTTGAGAGAGCAACAACTTGCAATTGGCCACCTTAAATACCTCTTCTCATGATTGGATGCACCTGTCTATGAAGTTCAAGGATTAATGCGCTCACCAAACCAATTGTGCGTTCCAATTAATCAGTGCTAGGTAGTTACATGTATTCAAATCAACAAAATGACAAGGGTGCCCAAATTTATGCACCTGTGTAATTTCGTTTTGATGCATATTGCACATTTTCTGTTAATCCAATAAACCTAATTTCACTACTGAAATATTACTGTGTCCTTCAGTTATTTGATAGATCAAAATGAAATTGCTGATCCAAACACCCAATTATATATAAATGAAAACCATGGAAATTGTCAGGGGTGCCTAAACTTTTGCATACGACTATATATATATATATATATATATATATATATATATATATATATATATATATATATATCTAAATCTAAACCTATATATACTGTATATATATATATATATATAGATGATTATATATAAATATATATATTACTATATATAATCATATACAGTATATATATATATATATATATATACAGTATATATAGGTTTAGATATATCAAACTACCATCATATTAATGCAGAAATATGTTTTTATGAATAAATAGAACATATTCTGCTATATGAAGAACATTGGAATGTGAAATATTAATATTTTCATGTCTGGTTAGCACGCTTGAGAAAATGTGATTGGGTTTGTGCATGAGTAAAGTCTCTATTGACTTCTATGGGGGAATACGTTAACACAGTCAGAATTTTCTAGCATCGGCTTAGTGCGAGAGCAAAAACTTTTTACTTTCAACTTGCAATTCGAAGCGCTACCCGACACTCGCAAAATGCTTACTTCTAGCGGAGTTAAATGCAGCACAACTCGTAATGATGCCCTAAACTAGCACAGGCTTCTAACATGTTGGAAGTATGTAGATGTATTTACCCATTTTTTTTATTTCTACCTACCATAACCTGTTTGGAAATCTGCTAAGAATCTGGAACAAGTGAAGCCCAATACCTAGACAAGTAGTTCCATTAACGAAGGTTTATTGTGAAATGTTTTATTCCATAAGGTGGTTATGGTGTTAAATTGTGTCTCTGGAGTTTATACCCTAATTACTAATATATAACATTTATTTTTTTTAATAACTTTATTTATAGATAGTGAGGACAAAATGATCCACAATATACATGACAAGTTTAACAATAAGAAATTTCAAAGCACTTGTAAGATTCGCCAAGTCCATCATAGTGACTGATGATATAAAGGAAGATTTCCTCCTGCAGAGGCAGGGAATCAAACCGTCCACACAATTTTCATTTTTTTTCCAGGTAAACAACCAAAAATAAAACAAAAACAAAAACAAAGAAAAAAAAAACAAAAGAAAAATATTAACAGACAATTCGCAAAGAATAACATTAGCATTTACCCGGGCCCTCCGACTCGCCCCCCACAGACCAAGCAGCAACATCCAGTAATTGTACAAATGTCAAGACCTCCAGAATTCACAGATAAGCGAGACAAGTCAGTCAGTCTGTAGGCACCATTTACCTCGGAGGTTCTCACTCAAGATGAAAAGGCTATTTCTAAATGGGTATATAACACTGTCTCTTACTCTAGGTGAAAGAAATAGAAGGTAAGCCTCCCACTTGTGGATAAATTTCCTGACTCTTTTCTCCGGGTCCCCTTTTGTATCCGCCGGCTCAGTCAACATTTGGGTGTGTACTCTAATATATAACATTTTAAGTTCAGTAATAAAAAAATGTATAATTGTACAAGCATATGCTTTCTATTTAAGGGCTGTGCAAGGAATGGAATTAAACTTGTTTGGTTTCAATATTCATGCAGTATACTACCTAATATTTTTTCAATAATATGACTGGAATGAACATGCGTATATTTAAAACCAGTTCCAAATTTCTATTTATATTGATGAAGATCTATTCTGGATATTAATATTGCTTAAGATGTGCATTTTAGCTATCATGTACCTTTACTGGTTAAATCAAGTCTTTTGACCAGTTTTCTCTTTTTACCTGTTATTTTTGTATAGCAAGTCGAGAAAATAATTTTGCACTTTTATTCATTTTGTTTCAGTACTTTAGTTAAAAGATAAATAATTTTGGATTATTCAAAAAAAAACTTTTAGTTTCAACAAATGGATTGAATTTGTTAAAAATATATTTAATATAACAGATTTTTTTTTCTTCTTACATTTATTGCATCATATTGGAATAAAATACAGTTTGAAAAAGGCATCATATGAACACTGAAAGTATTTATAATTAATATTTTCCTTATTAAACCTTCTGCCTCTTTTCATGGCTGTTGCTATTTTTTGCAGCCAGAGCTCGAAAACGACAAAAACTACATTATACAATGGTTTTATTAGATGTAGAAATGGAGACTGCAACAGAATCAAACAACGAAAGGGGAATACAAATAACTATCACCGCAGCAACACCCAGTCAATGGTTTTCTCAGTAAAATACATTACAGTACATACTAATATGTGCCACTCATTCCATAAAGTTACCTAGGGTAGACACCATTTAAACCAGATAGCACAATATTTAGGCATCCCTCAAAATGTAGTTTATTTATGTTTCTTCCATTCAATTTCACATACCTGATTCTGTTAAAAAGTATATATATATGTATGTGTGTGTGTGTATGAGCATGTGTATTTATGTGTTTATACATGTATATACATACATATATACACACAAAAACACACAAATTATTATTATTATTATCATTTATTTGTATAGCGCCGCCATATTCCGTAGCGCTGTATGCAGTGATAGGGGTATACAATGACAAGGATTTGTGATAAAATACAAAACATAAAACTAAACAAATCTAGTACAGGAGGAAGAGGGCCCTGCTCTGGTGAGCTTACACTCTACAGGTTATACACATGTATTAACATACACACACATATATCATACATATGTACAGTATATATATATATATATATATATATATATATATATATATATACTGTATATATATATATATATATATATATATATATATATACTGTATATATATATATATACTGTATATATATATATATATATATATATATATATATATATATATATATATACATATATAATACTGCTCCTAGGTGGTAACTCGCCATAGAACAAGCTACTGAGCTGTTGTTCATTCCTGGTGGAGCGCTTCTCTCTTTGGATATACACACACACACCTATATATATATATATATATATATATATATATATATATATATATATATATATATATATATATATATACATACAAAGTGCACTCCAGATCCTCCTAGTACAGCTGCTTCGGGTGCTAACAAAAACACGATATATCCAATAACAGAAAGCACTCCAGAAGTCTTGTTAATATATCACCTTTAATCGTGAACGTTTTCGGGCTACAAAAACCTTGTAAGTTTGAGGACGGGCTGTTTGTAGCCCGAAAACGTTCACGATTAAAGGTGATATATTAACAAGACTTCTGGAGTGCTTTCTGTTATTGGATATATATATATATATATATATATATAAATATATGTATATATATATATATATATATATATACACATACAGACATACACTCTTTGGAGCCCTTTCCAGTCAAATAACTTAAAACTTGATTTTTAATATTTTTTAATATTTTGTTACGTGTTTAACTATGTATTTACTGTAAATATTTTACATTCCAATGTTCTTCACTTAGAAGAAAATGTTCTTAATATTTTTTAATTATATTTATATATACATATCTCTTTATATCTATACCTGTATATATTCAAATAGATTAATAGGTATAGATATTTATTTTACAAAAAAATTATCATTCATAGATATATATATATATATATACATAAATATGTAAAAATAAAAAGAACATTTTCTTCTATGTGAAGAACATTGGAATGTAAAATATGTATAACTACGCTGTAGGTCCTAATCAGTTATCAGATTAGCGTGCGAGCGATAGGGGTTAGTTTTTCTTTTATAGTGCGCTCCATTTAAGCCTAAGGGGAAAAGAAGTTAACACAGTTGCGATATCCGAAGTCCTGAAGTTATTGCGCATCCGGTTTCGCTTCAGTTAAAGCGCTAACGAGAAAAAATCTGATAGCATGCCACTTGTAATCTGGTCCACTATTGACATAAAAAACAAAACAAGCAAATGCATGCTTAGTTTAACAGGCACATTTATACAGTGATTTACAGAAATATATTTCTCATTATTTGGAGCTGTGGGTGAAGGATTTTATGACTGAATTTCTCAGCTGTTTCCTTGATCTTGCTTTATGTCACACAACTTTAGCATGCTGAATCGGTTGTCTGACAGCTGAAGCATTTAAAATGTTTTTGTTTGAGCCTGAAGCCAAATATATTAATATGTATCCCATTTACCTCTTGACTCTCGCCTCATTTGTAGGCTGTGCATTTTGCAGCAGAAAATTAGCAGCTTTTCTGTGCTGCTGAATTAAATCCATACACATTTTTTCCCTTTTCTTTCTTACTTCTTTCTGTTTATATCACCCAGCCAATAGGGAAATCAAAATCTCATATCGTTAGCTCTAACTATCATAGAAGTAGTTGTTTGATATTTGAAGTTTTAAAATTCAATTAGAATCTCTGAGAACAATACAAAATTATGACAGTTGTTTATTTCAGAGGTAGAAAAGTACAGGAATAAATTATGATGTGCTATGAGACTATCTTTCCATAATAAAACAAACCTTCAGGACACAACTTAATTTTGAAGAATAACATTTTTATATATATTTTTTTAATAGTTATTATAACTGAAAATATTACTGTCAGGGTACCTTACATACGTCTATCAAACGATGGGGAGCCACGACTAACAGAATGCAAAATCCATATTACGGTTAATGCACCCCATTAAAATATGCCAATTATTTATCCTTTAGCTCCTTCAAGCATAATCTAGATTCACCTCTCTGAAAAAATGATCAATGGAAGAAATAAAAATATAAATGCATTATCGTGTTTTATTGCTCTTTAATAGAAGGTTCTGATGAGTTAAATATCTATCATCTAGCTATCTAGCATCTATCTAAAATATTACTCTTTTTTCAATATTATAAAAAGCACATTTACATCTAACAACAATAACATTATTATTTGCAACTATCTGTCTGTCTGTCTTTCTGTCTATGGACACACACATAACATATCTCAGCTATTATGCACAACATTACGAAAGGTCATACAAAAGATTATTTAAAACAAGCATTTATTTGTCCATGTTTGTACCCATTGCTTATGTTATCTTTAAATCTTTGCTGTGGCCAATTAGATAAAAATATAGATGAGCTCCAACACTGATGAAGTAATCACTGTGTAGCATGTTACAGCATCAGCATAGTGGAATCTATGGTATATTATTCTGCCTCTTTTTTAGACCCATAATTTGCGGGGTTAAATGGATGCTGGACTGTAAAATTGGATTTAATCTAGTGTGTATAAAATTACTTGTTATAGCAGCAGCAGAGTATAAAGTATATGAGAAATGTCTCTTTTGGTTTATTTGTATACATGAAATAGCTATGTCTGCAGATTAAAAAAATGAAACCATTATTCTCAAGGTCATGCCCATATTAATGGTCTGAGCATGCAGATATAGCAGAACTCATATTCTTATCTATATATACATTAAGGTCTCTTTATCTTATCTCTGTGCATATACACAATGGTCAAAACCTATAGAGAGAAATTGAAAGGGGAAATGTTATTACCTATTTATTCCCCTCCCCTCACGTATAACTTGACTGCTGCTTACTGTCTCTTGTTTATATAGCTTTTCTAAAGAGTATACTACTATAGGTAGAGGTTTCAACATGCAAAAAACAGCTTTTAAATGACAAAACAAAGATGATGGGGCTCTATTAAAGAATTATATATTTTTATTTTACTACATGCATCCCTGTAATATGTTTCAGATTCGCCAGTTATTGTGTGGTATTTTTTTTCGGACTGTCTGTCAGACTGTAATGGCCAGGCTTGCCCTAGTCTTAAAGAATGATCTTCCTGGAGTCATTCTAAAGTAAATAAAACATTAACTTAGGTTGTCTTAAACATAACTGTCTAACTGTATTTGTGCTATATGCAATCTAGCTGATCTTTTTTTTTTAATAAAAAACTGTGCTGTTTGAATGGATAAACCTATTCAACATTTGAAAGGGTCAATGATTGAATTATTCTAATGATAACAAAACTAGCATTTTTTAAATAATTGTCATTAGGTTTTAAAAAGTTGCACTTTTAAGTTAAGCAAAAGCTTATACATTTGACAACCATGAAAGATGCTCTTCTAGATATTAATTGTCATTTTCTTGACAGTCTAATATTAGGCTTAAAGGAATGGTCTAAAATTCTACTTTGAGCTAAATGAACGCATCTGGTGATACATTACACCCATCATAGCTAGCTCCCACTAGCGCACTGCTGTTCCTGAGCCTATCTAGTTATTGCTTTCAAGAAAGGATACCAAGAGAGTGAGGTAAATTTGATAATAGAAGTTAGTTGAAAAGCCTCTTAAAATTGTATGCTCAATCATTAAGTTTAATTTTGACTTTCTATTTTTTAACTTTCCCAATACTTTTCATTTGTACAATTTAACAAAAATGTCTGGTTCATCAGAGGACACATTACTAGCATTGTCACTGGCACAACATTGACAAATTGAATGTACATTTTGAAATCTTTCAAACAGAATATCTTGCCTTTTCTCAACGTATTTTCTTAAACTTGACCATTCCTATTAATGCTTTCTTTTTTCATGTAGGTGTTGTTTTCATACATGTACAATTCTATGCAAAAAAAGCACGTCTTGTCTTTGAATGCTTTTCTAGTGCTTTGGATTGGATAGTCATTTATGTTTAAAAAACATAATCATTTCCTAGCTGATAATTAATAAAAACAGGTATAACACAGTATTTAACTTTTCAAATGCAATATAAAATACAATATATATTTAACTAGAAATGTCTAAAAAAGTTTTTTTTCATATGTCAATATTATGTTATTATATAAAACAGATTAATTGCATACATGTCAACAATTCTGATACTTACATGGGCAAGGCAGATAAATCCAAGATGGATCCTACTATGCTAGATGTTTTGGCCCTTTTGGAAGTGCACAGCCTCAAGGCCTGATGATCGCAAGCTCTCTGCTCAGGTGAGATGATCTAAAATGATACCCCAGCACTGTGAGATCCCTAGTGAAATTCTTAAAATTACAGATTATATTATTATTCTCCATGGGGTGTTCCCTACATTTCTGTATGTGAAGGAGAGACATGCCCACTTCAACATAGCACTGCATGACATGAGAGTTCTGCTGCATTTACACTTTGGGCCCGATAATCAAACGTTTGTCACCAAAATGTAAAAAAAACAGGTTTAGCCTTGCAGGGGCAATTTTAGTGCAATTCTAAAAAAGGTATCTTCCTGAGAGTGGTGAGATGTCTCCCATAAACATAATGAGAGCTTCCTGCTATGTGAAAGTTTGCAATGGAGAATGAAGTACACAGGGAGAAACTGGCATATGTTTAAACGTGAATTTTATGCCTAATAGAAATCACAATATACTTTTCAGGGCACTGTACCTTCAATTCATTGTTATTTTTGTATGCATGGTTTTTTTTTTTTTTATTGAAGTTCAATTCCGGCTTACAATCAGAAAATAAACAGCAGAATAGTCAAAAGATACAATCCTTTCCAACATTAGATACACTGCAAGTCATATTGCATAAATATATCTTAGTCATATGAAGATATTGAAAGTTATAAGTAAATAAAAAGCTTGTCTGAAGATAACTCTATGCCCTCTAAATGACACATAGGGCTACTTTTGGACCCTGCATTGGAACAAAGTAGAAAGAAAAAAAAAATACAGAAGGCAATAATGGTCGGAATGAAGCCACTCTTGGGTCTCAACATACAACCTCACTTTTCTTGATTTATATAATGTGTAGTTAAATAATGAACCATATTTTATCCATATAAAATAAACAATAAAATAATATTTGTAAAGACTCTGTGTGGTGATGAACTTCAAAGAATAACAATCAGTTGCGTCTTAGAGTTGCAATCAAGATAAAACAGATAGGGCCACTCCTGGACCCTCAGGACTATAATTAGGTCTAATGTATAACCGCAACCTGAAACATCATAATATGACTAAGGATACAGTCTTAAAGGTTAATCCATCAAATAGCAATAATAAATCATAGCTGTCATGGGGGAACTCTAAAAACTTAAATATGAGGGTTCCCAACCTAATATATCTAGCTCATCTGAAAACATATATAGAGCCATTTTAACAACTAGTTTCATTGGGGCTATATGCTTAATTCTAATTTGGAGTGGTAGAGTATAATTATGTTCTCCTAATATATAGCGTAAGGTAGTTTATTGCGACCTTGCACCTCTTATTGTAAAAGGACTATACATAATTATAATAATGAGCAATGAAGAAACTTTCAAGGCATATGCAGGTATAAAATGAACATCTCCCATGTGAATTATAGCTTGTAAAATTTCCAAAGTAAGTAACCCTGAGCATGCTATATATGTTCTATGAAATATCCTCTTATCATCTAGAAAAGGTGCTTAGGGCAAAGGAGTACACTTATAATATAGCAAACCTTGTAAGTAAAGTACTATAAGGGAATCTAAAGCCTCTACCTAGCATTAAGTATCATTAAGATCATATAGTAGGTGTGACTCAAGAACTGAAGTAAGTGGGTACCTAGTAACTAAAGTCGTATGCAATAAAGGGATAAAAACGAAATAGGTAAACGTCTGCAGTCAGCTATGGGGTAATATCGCAATACAGTAGAAGAATATCACACATAATAAAATGCTTAATAGCTAAATTTGACAAGCAGCCTAAAATAATATATACCCAGATTGGGTTACCAGTAGGAGCCACATAGTATAATTTACAGTACATGCATATTTCAACCCAAGCTATCCTATAAACCAAACATGTTAGAAATGTAATGTCACTAAATACCAGCTATCTTGTCAAGAGCCCTCAGAAATTACAAGTTAAGTTAAAATGTTCTACTCGGTCCCATGATCCGGGGTGAGCCCATGCAGTAAGCTAGGTAATATACCGAGCACCTATCCCACACCTCTCTTGACGAGAATATATACTCCGGCAGTTACGTGGAAGGTGACAGGCTGTAGAAGTAACGTCACATATTCAACCCTTTGGATATAGACTTGCCGCACGGACAATCTTCTATAGGACCTATTAAGTTGTGGCACCAATTCAACACTGAGGGTCCTAATCTCCTCCTGTTGCAGTCCGACTGGCAAGCTATAAGGAGTACTGGTCTGTTCGTATGCGGTGTCTCTTATGTCACGGTATTTATGTAAATGCGTGACTGATATCTGTAATGTGCCCTCTGCACAGTCCTCTTGTTCCATATGTAAATGTCCCACATCTCGTCTCCGGGGGTCGGCCGCAATCCCCGGAGTGAGGGCAGGAATAATCATTGACTGCATGCTGGGTTCTTGTAATACAGACATAATACGTAGATCTTGCGCCTGGGAAGTAGGTAGCTGAGACGTCAGTCACTGCATGTTGTTGTTGGGTCTTGTGGCAGCTTCACTGATAGCACATTTCAATGTTGGTCTATCTGCCTGTATATCTCCAAGCTGTAATGGCAGGGTCAAGTCCGCCATTGTCTTACAGATTTTGTGTTCAAAGTCATCCAATAAAGCCAGAATGGCGTAACAAAGTTCCCCCATGACCAGTAAGCTGATGGGTCGCGGTATAGCAATGTAGTTATATGAAGAACATTCTATTCCTGACTGTATTTACCCGCGGTTAGGTGTGGGGGGGGGGTGCTGAGATCTGGAGTAGGTCCGCCACTAAAGGCCTCAGCGGTCCAGTTTAGGAGACTGCAGTCATAAAAGCATCAAACAGAGTATCAGCGAGGTCCTTAGATCCCACAGCAAAGATGTATATTGGTTTCATGTCAAGATGATCTGATGTTGCATAGATAATTGGTGGATTATCCATCTCATGTCAAGAGCTCCTAAAGTTGCGACCATTCATGGCCGCTGCCTAGACACGCCCCCCTGCTGTGCATATTTAATATGATTTATTCCTGTGTGATTTGCATACAAATGTTTTTGATAAGGTAAGATTTTTGGTGAACAATTTTGTTACGATTTTTGATGCACCTTACAAATAACATTTTCCTGTGTATTTCTGTGTGAATGGTTCAATTATTCATTTTGTATGATTTTTAATTTATGAATTTCATTTTGTATTTTTGTAATGAATGCATCTCCTCTCCATATAAAAATGTAGTACACTCCCCTTAGTGAGACACCCTGTTTTCAAGGTAAAAAGCTTTAGATCATTCCACCAGGGAAATAAAAGTACTGGATGAGCATTCTTTAATAATCTCAGCACCCAAGAGGCCTTTAGATTATCGGCCCATTGTGCTTTGTATTCTATATTACTGTAGATTTCATTTTATTACATTTAAACTTTGCACTTTCTATTTTGTATTATATTTTGTATGTAGAGTTGTATTTAGAATTTTGGCTTTACAAATTCTCATTATGCTTTCATGTTTTTTTTGTAACTTTAAAAAATTAGAATCATACTTTGTATATTTATGTGTATATTTTACAAATTACATTGCACTTTGCATTCCTTCTATTTAAATTAAAACTGAAAACATTTCAGCTTCATTCTCCCAGAGAGCGTAATTAATTTCTAAAACATTCACTAGTTTGGAGAGAATTTATGATGTAGACATCATAGGGACTCAGCTCACTGAATTTTCTAAGAAAAAGGGTGGAACCTAGAGATATGAGAGATGCCTTCCATATAAATTAATTAAGCTCTCTGGCATACAACATTTCACATGAGAGAGAGAGAATGCAACTGGAGAACACTTGTGGTTTATATAAAGGCTCAGTTTGCATCAATTACAAATTAAACTGAAATGTTTTACTACAATTTTACTGGTTTTTGTCTATAGTGTATATTACTTTTTCTGTTAGTTATAATAAGTTTATTGTTAATTTTGAGAAAACTTCCTCTGCATACAGCTGGCAGGATAAGTCAGTGGGATCAGCTTGTTTAAAATGCTTACATCATTTCATAAAAATTGTAAGAGAGCTTCAGACATACTATGGGAACTCCCCTATTCAGTCTAAGGAGCTGCCCTTTCCCTGTCACTTTTTACAATGGAGCAAATAGAAAGTACAATTTAATTTGTAAAAGATAGATAGAAATATACAAAGTATGATCATAATTTGTTAAAGTAACACAGAAACTTTCAAAACATAATCAGAATTTGTAAAATCACCACTGGATGTAAATCTAATGTACTAAAATATAAAATAGAAATTTCAAAGCTTAAATGTAATAATACTGAAAGAACCAAATCTGAAGTGTAAAATTAATATAAAATACAAAGCACAAAGTGCAATTGTAACAAAACACTCTTATCATGCTGTGCTATATTCCACTGAGCTTGTCTTTTCTTTCATATACAGAAATAAGAGAGCTATTGCAGTGGAGAATCCTTTAATCATCAGGCCCTCAGTGAGGAACTAGGCCAGGGTAGCAGAATGGAGTCAGAGGGTCACACTTTAAGAGATGGGATGGGCCAGTGAAATGCAGAAGAGCACAGCAGTTGCAGTGGCTGTCCAAGGTTTAAAAAGTGGCTAAGAGTGCTTGAGCCTCATATTGAGGCCTGGACAGTGAGAGGGAGAGCAAGTGGCAGTCAACCTGTGGCTGAAGCTGTGCTAGCACTAGGGTGAGATGTTGGTATGAGAGAGACAATGCTTATGAGAGGGGATGTGTCAATGCATGATCGTAAGAGATGGATGGCCATAGGACAAGCATATGAGGTCCATAAGACACAAAACACGTCAGATATTGATTTTTTATTTATTTAGGGAATAAGGAATGTGGAAATAGTTGAAAGGTATCAGCTGACCAATTAGAGTCTCCATTTTATGTATGAGCTGCCCAAGGATGACTAATATCTTAGACTAAAAGGGGCTTTACTTAATATGAAAAGGATGGTGCTCTACCTTACTTCTAACCTCTGGCAGTTATCAGCCATTCAATAGGCATACCAGTGAAATGGTCTAGTTCTCTTTTTGCTGATATTCCAGGCCATGTCCTGGAGGCTTTGATGAAGTGCTGGAAGAAGTTAATTTCAGTCCTCTCTTTCTTTGAGTGATGACATAGCCGGAAGACGAGATTTTAGTCATCTAAAGGAATGAAAAATGTCCTGGGAAACCTAGATTATACTGCGTGGCACACATTCCTTTTTTTTTTTTTTTTTTTAACTTTTATTTATATATAACCAACAGTGTATGTCAAACAAAAGACAAATCAAATTGCAATTCTTTGCACCACGCAGGGCGAAAAACAACATAAAATAACATACCGAAGCAGAGCAAAAAGAAAAAAAAACACACAAAGAAATGATTGCATCATTATATAAATTGACCATCATTACATATTGCCCATAGCTGGTTTTCTAAATAATAACATACACTGCTGTACTTTTTAAGGAATTTTTACACAACATTATTTACAAATTAAACAAATAACCATGTCATATTGTTTTGTACATATTATAGAAAAAAAAAGAAGTGAACCACCAAACAATAAATAAAAAGACAAGACACCAAACAAAAAAAAATAAACTAATCCTCTCCCCACTCTCCAACTACCCCTCCACACCGACCCCTCCAGGCTGCTTGATCCAACTATGTGGAAAGACATTTAATAGTGTCAGTTCCGCAAAACTTACTGATGATAAGAAGGGGGAGAGAATCATTTTTTGAATAACACTTGGGTAGGTTAAAATAACCGGTGACCATCTCCATAAGAACTTCTTAATTCTTTTCTCAGAGGCATCATGGAGATGGAATGATTCAAAGACAATCTGATCTTGAAATATTTTAAACACCTCAGCTAGTCCTAATAAACGCTTACTTTTCCAATTTTTAAGAATACAATATCTAACTGCTAATATAACTGAATTTAGACTTTCTATGCTGTTCCTATTATTAGCATCATTGAAAGGATATAAAAAGAAAATATCCTCCACTGCTAACAATATTGTGACAAACATTCCATGTCTGTACTTAGGATTCCTTTACCCTCATTTTATAAGTTTAAGGGTAAGTGCTCAAGTAATTCATGTTTATCAATTATATGCTTTACCCATTTTGTGTCTGTTTTTTTTTTTTTTCTTCTTAAGTTGATATAATATTACATTTTATGACAATGTAGGTTTAAATCCAACATGTATGACAATCATTATTTAAAGGGACACTAAACCCAATTTTTTTTCTTTTGTGATTCAGATAGAGCTTAAAATTTTAAGCAACTTTCTAATTTACTCCTATTATTAAATTTTCTTCATTCTCTTGCTATCTTTATTTGAAATGCAAGAATGTAAGTTTAGATGCCAGCTCATTTTTGGTGAACAACCTTTTCATCCACCAATAAAAAATTGCTGTCTAGAGTTCTGAGCCAACAAAAAAAGCTTAGATGCCTGCTTTTTCAAATAAAGATAGCAAAAGAATGAAGAATAATTGATATTTGGAGTAAATTAGAAAGTTGCTTAAATTTGCATGCTCTATCTGAATCACAAAAGAAAAAATGTGGGTTCAGTGTCCCTTTAAGTTATTCCTTTTATCACTCTTATAGTAAATAATTTATAAACAGTATATTTTAAAAAGAAATTTAAAAAGTTTGTGTGCATCTTAAATTTAAAACGCAATATATGTGTACTCTATGGGGTAGATTTATCATTGTGTGAGCGGACATGATACGATGTAGCGTATTATGTCTGCTGCACATCGACAAATGCCGACAGCATACGCTGTCTGTATTTATCATTGCACCAGCAGTTCTTGTGAGCTAGCAGGGGGTGTCAAACAACCCAATCGTATTCGATCAGGTTGATTTCTGTCCGCGACCTCAGAGCAGGCGGATAAGTTATGGAGCAGCGGTCTTTAGCCCACTGCTTCATAACTTCTGCTTCCAGCAAGTCTAAAGGCTCGCGTGGAAACAGGGGCATCAAGCTCCATACAGAGCTTGATAATTCGGCCCCTATGTGTATGTATGTGTCTGTTGTATATGTATTTTTTAACATTACCTCTTTTTCTAGCACTCTAATAACCTGTCTGGCCTTCGTTCTCCAATGTTTACTGTGTGGTTAAAACACATATTACTAACATGAACTAACATATCACTAACATGAACTAATGCAGTGTAAATTAATTTATTTTTGATGGTGCAATAATGTGCCATTGGCTATCCTTCAATGAACTTTTGCAAAAAGCCCACAAAGAATTTGAAGTTCAGCAAACATGGTGTTATAAAACCATGAACGCACACAGATGTATTTGTGTTTCAAATGCATAAAGAAAGAGAAGCACTCTACTAGGAACAAACAACAACTCAGTAGCTTGTTCTATGTCCCCTAAGTATGATGGGGGAAACCAGACGTAAACCCTTTGCTCAATGTCCCTAGAGGGATATGGCTGCACCTCATTGATGAGGCCCACACTAGGCAGAAATGTATGTCTGGGATTTTGCTGTTTCTCTCATTCAGAGAGGGATTGCCTGGTATTTTGTCTGGTCTTTACTGTTAAGTCTGGACCAGACTAAAATACTACAGGAAAGTTCTTCTCTGTGAAAGGCACATTTTGAGCAAAAAGACACTGTTCCCTGGAAAATCTCAAATGGATTGAAATGTCTTAGAAAATTGAGAATAAAATCAACCAAGCATGTTTTTTTTTGCCAGACTCCTCTAATTGATTAGATAGACAGACACAACACTAAACACAAATGGAAAACTACATGATTTTAAACCTTTATATATAAGAATACTTTTGCATTGAAAACTGCAGCTTTATTTTGTTAAATGAGTATGTTGTTTTATGTTTATTCTATACACGGATTTATCTTTCCCTCAGAACAAAAGAACCCATGCTAACCAATCACAAACTAATATTTCAGGTGTAGCACAAACTTTCTTTGCACATATGCAGACTTGTAGCCTGTCCCTTTGTATTCCCTTAAAGGTGATTAAAGGTAGACATGTGCGATTCGGTTCGGTTCGATTCTGAAATTCGGAAAATTCGGAAAATTCGGAGATTCAGATCGAACCGAATCTCCGAATTAAAATTGTGCCGAATCTACCGAATAAATCCGAATTACTTCGGATTTATTCGGATTTATTCGGTAGATTCGGATGGCCATGGATTACACTAGTATTGTACAGTATATTAGGTTATATCACTCTGCTATGGGTAACACCTAATGTACAGTACATAATACTAGTCTAATCCCACCTAACACTTACCGAAATTCGGAATTTCCGAACCGAATCGAACCGAATCCAGCCGAATTTATTCGAATCCGAATAAATACGAAACAAATCCGAACCGAATTTAGTCGAATCCGAATGAATCCGAAACAAATCCGAACCGAATGTATTCAAATTTTTCCGAATTCGAATCGCTCCGAACCGAAATTAGAAAAAATCTGAATTGATCCGAACCAAACCGAATTTTTTCGCCATGCACATGTCTAATTAAAGGGACACTGAACCCACATATTTTATTTCATGATTTAGATAGAGCATGCAATTTTAAGCAACTTTCTAATTTACTCCTACTACGCTATTATTTGGTTCAGAACAATGGACAGCACTTGTTTATTGGTCAGTTAAATTAATCCACCAATCAGCAAGAACAACCCAGGTTGTTCACGAAAAATGGGCAGACAGCTAAACTTACATTATTGCTTTTCAAATAAAGATACCAAGAGAATGAAAAAAAATTACTAATAGGAGTAAATTAGAAAGTTGCTTAAAATTGCATGCTCTATCTGAATCACAAAATAAAAAAATTGGGATCAATGTCCCTTTAAGCACTGATTCAACTTGGTTACAATTACAATGAATGATTTGCCTATCTTGATTGTTGATATGAAACTGATAATCCACATTTTAAAATCATGTTACACCATAGAAGCTTAGGGAGTAAGGGGAAAGTAAACAAAAGCTCACATAAATTGCCTTAAATTATTAACCCAAGCCTCCCCAGGAGAAAGTGAAACAAACACATTTTTTAGATGTATTTTACAACAAAAGGTTGCACAATTAATAATGAATTTATATTGCAATAATGTTTCACTTACAATAATGAAACATGTTATGCATTGTTGAAATGTCAAGTTTAATGGTCCTTTAAATGGATAATGAGCAAATAAATTCTTACAAAACTATAGTTGAATTTTATTTGGGAAAGCTACTACTTTTTAAACAACCTTAGTAAGAAGCATTTTTCCCAATGATACATTCACAAAAATAACTATACTTATTTGAATATTTTAAGAGTAAATTGCTAGAACTGAATGTTTAGTTCTGCTTGAAAGTACAGGTGGCCCTCGTTTTACAACGGTTCAATTTACAGCGTTTCAGAATAACAACCTTTTTTTCCAGTCATGTGACTGCTATTGAAAAGCATTGAGAAGCAGTGCATTTATTAAAATAGCCAGTAGGTGGAGCTGTCCGCTTGTGTTGCAGTAAAGCCAAGCAAGCTGAAATTAATCAGTTTAACCAGACCTGAGATATCGATCAGATTTCAAAGGAACAAGATCTTCCTGTCTATAAATCAGTCCAGATTGGAATGCATAGAAAGAACTGTTTGCAGAAAAATGCAAGTGAAGTCTGTGTTGTGTGATTATTTTATTAGGTTTATAATGCTGTTTAGCAAATGTTTTTGTTCATTTAACTTAGTTTAATTATATATTCTGTATTGTGTGATTATTTTATTAGGTTTATAATGCTGTTTAGAATTTAAAGTCTTCATTTCAAAGCTTTTAAAATAATGTATTGGGTGTTACTTATGACAATTTTGAGAGGGGCATGGAACCTATTTCCCTCACTTCCCATTGACTTACATTATAAACTGGGATTCAATTTACAACGGTTTTGATTTACAACTATTCCTTCTTGAACCTAACCCCGGCATAAACTGAGGGCTACCTGTACAATAAAAATAGGCTATATATTACTTTTGAAATGCAAAGATAAGAATGTAATCAATATATTTACAGTCATAAATGGCATCCAATATTTTGAAAACATAAGATATCCAATGTGTGTTTGCATGGTTTTAGGCAGGGATAAACAAAAATGCTATTTCATTTTATGCATTCTCCTTTGGAAAAACGTCCCATTTATAATTAGATATATTTAGTGAGTTATTCTGAATTTGGCTTTTTCTTCAGGCTTTGCAAAGCTGCCACAAGGACTCCATTTACCAAGCAGCGATAGCTGCTTAGGAGGTTTGGCATTTCAGGCTCACTTGAAACAATAGTAAAATAGCAGCAGTCTTAAGACTGCTGCTCTTTAACCTGTCCACCAAAGGTTAAAAGGTGGTAGATTGACATCATCTCTATCCGATCCAATCTGGATGATTGACTGCCCTTGCAGTGATCATGTCAACTCTCAACGTTTAATAAATTGGAGCCCATAGATTCCCCTGGTCTTTTTTCCTAGTATCCCTATTTACAATGCCAAAGGTGGAAAGAGATTTCAGGTCAAATTCCAATGTTGAGTGCTCTTACCTAAATTAAACTCACAGTTTTTAGAGCCCAAAGATTCTTGAAAAAAATGTCTAATCAGTTGTTTATCATCATTTATATGGCAATTAAATTTTTCTAGGATAGATTCAATGTTGTTTATTTTCTATGTGAACCCACATACAATAAATAAGTAGTTGATTGGCATCAAATAGCTACAACTTAACTCTGAGATCAGGAAACAGTGTCCCTCTCTCTATAAAGTAGTTTATTATATAGTTGAGATGGGAAATCTCTATTATTTTTGTTTTAATTACAATAATCTGCATTTTAAATTAACTTTACATTATTTAATTTACTCATTAGTCTTTAATTAGCTTGATTATTTTTATATTCTTTTATTAGAAATTTACTCTTAATTTCATGTGCCTATTTTGTTTTCTGAATTCATAAATGCATTCTTGAAATATCTCCTTAAAATAATAAAGCTACCTATCCTTCATTTTTTTTATCACAGGAAAGTTTTTTATTGATTGATTAATTGATTGTTTCTCTTATTCTTAAAATATGTTTTTTTTTAATAAACATTGCACTCTTTTAAGTATATTTGATTGATCTTGTTTCATTGAACTTGAATGTGGGATTGGGTAGAATGGCAATGGACCAATGTGGGTCATATGATGCTCTCTTTATTAAATACCATATCAGCACATTGTTCATGATTTCCCTTTCTTGCTTTTGTACATTTCTGTTTAAATCAACTACCGTAATGAAATCATAGCTTTCTTTCATGTAATTGGCAAGAGTCCATGAGCTAGTGATGTATGGGATATACAATCCTACCAAGAGGGGCAAAATTTCCCAAACTCAAAATGCCTATAAATACACCCCTCACCACACCCACAATTCAGTTTTACAAACTTTGCTTCCTATGGAGGGGGTGAAATAAGTTTGTGCTAAGATTTCCACGTTGACATGCGCTTCTCAGCATTTTGAAGCCCGATTCCTCTCAGAGTACAGCGAATGTCAGAGGGATGTGAAGGGAGTATCACCTATTGAATGCAATGATTTCCCTAACGGGGGTCTATTTCATAGGTTCTCTGTTATCGGTCGTAGAGATTCATCTCCTACCTCACTTTTCAGATCGACGATATACTCTCATATATCATTAACTCTACTGATAACTGTTTCAGTACTGGTTTGGCTATCTGCTATATGTAGATGGGTGTCTTTTGGTAAGTATGTTTTTTATTACTTAAGACACCCCAGCTATGGTTTGGCACTTTATGCTTTTATATAAAGTTCTAAATATATGTATTGTACTTATATTTGCCATGAGTCAGGTTCATGTATTTCCTGGTGCAGACTGTCAGTTTCACATTTGGGGAAAATAAACATATTAAGAAATATTTTTTCTTACCTGGGGTTTTAGTCTTTTTTTCTGATTTACTAGATTTTTCTTACAATTTGCGGGCAGTACTAGGCTCGCGGGTGCGCCAAATGCTAGACTTTATTGCGTCATTCTTGGCACGAGATTTTTTTGGCGCGAAATTATGTCCGTTGACGCAAGTTCATCATTTCTGGCATCGTAGTTGATGCCGAGTCTTACACATGGTTGCGTCGTTAGTGACGCAAGTGTGTCATTTCCGGATGTTGTTGGCGCCAACATTTTTTCTCAGTTACGTTGTGCATCATATTTGGTGCCAAATTTTTCATTTATTTATTACCCCATTGCTATTTGCCTCTTGCCTTTTTCTATGTCAGAGGGCTATGCTGTTTGCATTTTTTCCCATTCCTGAAACTGTGATATAAGGAAATTGATAATTTTGCTTTATATGTTGTTTTTTCTTTTACATTTTGCAAGATGTCTCAATCTGATCCTGCCTCAGAAGTATCTGTTGGAAATTTGCTGCCTGACATCGGTTCTACCAAAGCTAAGTGCATTTGTTGTAAGATTGTGGAAATTATATCTCCGAATGTCATTTGTAATAGTTGTCATGATAAACTTTTACATGCAGAGAATGTATCCATCAGTAATAGTACATTGCCAGTTGCAGTTCCTTCAACTTCTAATGTACATGGTATACCTATGAATTTTAAAGAATTTGTTACTGATTCTATTCAGAAGGCTTTGTCTGCATTTCCACCTTCTAATAAATGTAAAAGGTCTTTTAAAACTTCTCATAAAGTTGATGAAATTTCAAATGACCGACAACATAATGACTTATCCTCCTCTGATGAGGATCTATCTGATTCAGAAGATCCTTCCTCAGATATTGACACTGACAAATCTACTTATTTGTTCAAAAAAGAGTATATTCATTCTTTGTTAAAAGAAGTGTTAATTACTTTGTATATTGAGGAAGCTAGTCCTCTTGACATTAAGACTAGTAAACGTTTAAATGTTGTTTTTAACCCTCCTGTGGTTACTCCAGAGGTTTTTCCTATTCCTGATGCTATTTCTGATATGATTTCTAAGAAATGGAATAAGCCAGGTACTCCTTTTATTCCTTCTTCAAGGTTTAAAAAATTGTATCCTTTACCAGCAATTTCTATAGAGTTTTGGGGAAAGATCCCCAAATTTGATGGGGCTATTTCTACTCTTGCTAAACGCACCACTATTCCTATGGAAGATAGTACTTCTTTTAAAGATCCTTTAGATAGGAAACTTGAATCCTATCTAAGGAAAGCTTATTTATATTCAGATCATCTTCTCAGGCCTGCAATTTCTTTGGCTGATGTTGCGGCTGAATCAACTTTTTGGTTGGAGAATTTAGCGCAAAAAGAATTGGATTCTGACATATCTAGCATTGTTCGCTTACTGCAACATGCTAATCATTTTATTTGTGATGCCATTTTTGATATTATCAAAATTGATGTTAGATCCATGTCTTTAGCTATTTTAGCTAGAAGAGCTTTATGGCTTAAATCTTGGAATGCTGATATGACATCTAAGTCTAGATTATTATCTCTTTCTTTCCAAGGTCATAATTTATTTGGTTCTCAGTTGGATTCTATTATTTCAACTGTTACTGGAGGAAAGGGGTTCTTCTGCCTCAGGATAAAAAACCTAAGGGTAAATCTAAGGCTTCTAACCGTTTTCGTTCCTTTCGTCAAAATAAGGAACAAAAGTCGAATCCTTCACCCAAGGAATCTGCTTCCAATTGGAAGCCTTCCTCAAATTGGAATAAATCCAAGCCTTTTAAAAAACCAAAGTCAGCCCCTAAGTCTGAATGAAGGTGCGGCCCTCATTCCATCTCAGCTGGTAGGGGGCAGATTAAGGTTTTTCAAGGATATTTGGATAAATTCTGTCCAAAATCAATGGATTCAGAGCATTGTCTCTCAAGGGTATCGAATAGGATTCAGAGTAAGACCTTCTGTGAGAAGATTTTTTCTCTCACGTATCCCAGCAAATCCAATAAAAGCTCAGGCTTTCCTGAAGTGTGTTTCAGACCTGGAGTCTTCAAGGGTAATCATGCCGGTTCCTTTTCAGGAACAAGGTCTGGGTTTCTATTCAAATCTATTGATTGTCCCAAAAAAGAAAAATTCATTCAGACCAGTTCTGGATCTTAAAATTTTGAATCGTTATGTAAGAGTACCAACTTTCAAGATGGTGACTATAAGGACTAGTCTGCCTTTTGTTCAGCAAGGACATTATATGTCTACAATAGACTTGCAGGATGCATACCTTCATATTCTGATTCATCCAGAACATTATCAGTTCCTGTGATTCTCTTTTCTAGACAAGCATTACCAATTTGTTGCTCTTCCATTTGGCCTAGCAACAGCTCCAAGAATCTTTTCAAAAATTCTAGGTGCCCTACTCTCTGTAATCAGAGAGCAGGGTATTGCAGTGTTTCCTTATTTGGACGATATCTTGGTATTAGCTCAGTCTTTACGTTCTGCAGAATCTCTCACAAATCAACTAGTGTTGTTTCTTCAAAAACATGGTTGGAGGATCAATTTACCAAAGAGTTTCTTGATTCCTCAGACAAGGGTCACATTTTAATGCTTCCAGATAGATTCAGTGTCCATGACTTTGTCTCTAACAGACAAGAGACGTTTGAAATTGGTTGCAGCCTGTCGGCACCTTCAGTCTCAGTCATTCCCTTCAGTGGCTATGTGCATGGAAGTTTTAGGCCTCATGACTGCAGCATCGGACGCAATTCCTTTTGCTCATTTTCACATGAGACCTCTCCAGATTTGTATGCTGAATCAATGGTGCAGGGATTATACAAAGATATCACAGTTAATATCCTTAAATCCCAATGTTCGACACTCTATGACATGGTGGTTAAATCACCAGCATTTAGTTCAAGGGGCTTTCTTTGTTCGGCCAACCTGGACTGTGATCACTACAGACGCAAGTCTTTGAGGTTGGGGAGCTGTTTGTGGATCTCTGACAGCACAAGGGGTTTGGAAATCTCAATAGGCGTGATTACCAATCAATATTTTAGAACTCTGTGCAATTCTCAGAGCTCTTCAGTTTTGGACTCTGTTGAAGAGAGAACCGTTCATTTGCTTTCAGAGAGACAATATCACAACTGTGGCATATGTAAATCACCAGGGTGGGACTCACAGTCCTCAAGCTATGAAAGAAGTATCTCGGATACTTGCTTGGGCGGAATCCAGCTCCTGTCTAATCTCTGTGGTGCATATCCCAGGTGTAGACAATTGGGAGGCGGATTATCTCAGCCATCAGACTTTACATCCAGGGGAGTGGTCTCTCCATCCAAATGTGTTTTCTCAGATTGTTCAGATGTGGGGTCTTCCAGAGATAGATCTCATTGCCTCTCATCTAAACAAGAAACTTCCCAGATACCTGTCCAGGTCCAGGGATGTTCAGGCAGAAGCAGTGGATGTGCTGACACTTCCTTGGTGTTATCATCCTGCTTACATTTTCCCGCCTCTAGTTCTTCTTCCAAGAGTGATCTCCAAAATCATCATGGAACAATCGTTTGTGTTGCTGATGGCTCCAGCAGGGCAACACAGGTTTTGGTATGCAGATCTTGTTTGGATGTCCAGTTGCCAACCTTTGCCACTTCCGTTAAGGCCGGACCTACTGTCTCAAGGTCCCTTTTTCCATCAGGATCTCAAATCCTTAAATTTGAAGGTATGGAAATTGAACGCTTAGTGCTAAATCATAGAGGTTTCTCTGACTCAGTGATTAATACTATGTTACAAGCTTGTAAATCTGTCTCTAGAAAGATTTATTATCGAGTTTGGAAGACTTACATTTCATGGTGTTCTTCTCATAAAATTTCTTGGCATTCTTTTAGAATTCCTAGAATATTACAGTTTCTTCAGGATGGTTTGGATAAAGGTTTGTCAGCAAGTTCCTTGAAGGGACAAATCTCTGCTCTTTCTGTTTTATTTTACATAAAGATTGCTAAACTTCCTGATATTCACTGTTTTGTACAGGCTTTAGTTCATATTAAAGAAAACCACGATAAGCAGCACTCAGGGGAAAAGTTAAAATCCAACTTTTATTGATACCATTTAAAACAGCACATTCCAAGGATAGAAGGGCTAAGCACAAGACATCCTTATGTGTTTCGTGCCTTTTGGCACATAGTCAACAGGCACGAAACTGCTGCTTATCGTGGTTTTCTTGGATTTTGTATTACGGTGTGCTCAGCCGTCAGCGTGCACCACGTCAGAACATTCAGCTATGCCCCAAACAATTGCAATACTGTCCGACCGTTGAAGGAGAGTGGCGATATGAGGCCTCGAGCAGCGTAGATGATTAGTTTAGTTCGTATTAAGCCTATCATTAAATCAATTTCTCCTCCTTGGAGTCTTAATTTGGTTTTGAAGACGTTACAGGTTCCTCCTTTTGAGCCATTGTAGGTTTGTTTAAAAAAACAACAACAAAAAACCACACCACTTTTGGGCTCTAGTTACAAGGCAAACAAATGATAAGAGTACTTGTCTTATTGTGTAAGGGACTTTTAAGTGTGGAATGAGGTCCTGTCAGACTTGGGATATTTTATAACAGGCTAACAAATTTCATAGTACAGTTGATAATAAAGAGTATTAAATATCCTTTTATGCAAACTGCAAAATTACATTTGTTGTTTATATTTTAGAGTGTCAATTGTGCTGAGCACAATATGTTGGTCAATACTCGAGTTCTTTATCATGTTGATATAAAAATTTTTTAAAAGGACTAAACAGTAGCAAGACACTTTAATGATGTTAATTTTCCCAATCAAGCATTTTTTTTTCAGTAAAATTAAATTGGTATAGCTAAAATTCAATCTAGAAGAGGCAATAAATATAAAATCTTAGATAAGAACGAACTATATTGGATATATAAGTTGATATACTGAGTGTTTGAATATTTTGTCATGTTGTTTTTATTTTTTAAGGGGTTAATTATAATGTCAAGAGTAAAGACTATAAAAGGAAGTCAACTAAAAAAAGTTAGTCTATGATTAAGCGCGACTAGGGGGAGCAAAATGCATAAGACATTTTCTCGTGTCCATGTACACCAACTTTTTTCAATTTTGAACTTAACAAATTTTTTTTTTAGTTTTTTTTTTACTGATTATTATTATTATTGGTTATTTGTAGAGCGCCAACAGTTTCCGCAGTGCTATAAACATAGGCAGAGTACAACAAAAAATTTACAGAGATCAGACGGGTAGAGGGCCCTGCCAAGAGTCGCACTGTTGTAGTCAGCCCTTAAGTAGGTGATCTACAAACAGCTGGACTCTTAGGCTTACATGCATTGGGGGTTCAAGGGGATATTAATGGAGGAGATGAACTGGTATAAAGAAAGGATAGTGTAGGTTGTATGCATCTCTGAACAGTAGTGTCTTTAGGGAGCGCTTGAAGCTTTCAAAGATAGGGCAGAGTCTTCTGGAGTGAGGCAGAGAGTTCCAAAAGATGGGAGCCAGTCTGGAGAAGTCCTGTAAATGGGAGTTTGAGGAGGTAACAAAAGAGGAGGAAAGTAGGAGGTCATGAGCAGAACGAAGGGGATGGGAGGGAGAGTATCTGGAGACAAGGTCTGAGATATAGGGGTGAGCAGTGCAGTTGAGGGCTTTGTATGTCAGAGTGAGAATTGTGTGTTTAATTCTAGAAGCCAGTGAAGGGATTGGCAGAGAGGTGCAGCAGATGAAGAGCGACATGTAAGGAAGATGAGCCTGGCAGAGGCATTCATTATGGATGGTAAAGGAGCTAGGCGGATGCTGGGGAGACCAGAGAGGACAGAGCAGTAATCAAGGCCGGAAAGGATGATAGAGTGGATTAAAATTTTAGTTGTGTTTTGTGTAAGGAAATGTCTAACTTTAGAGATGTTTTTAAGGTAGAAGCGCAAGGCTTTAGCCAAGAACTGAATGTGTGGAGTGAAAGAAATATCTGAGTCAAATGTGACCCCAAGACATCGGGCATGTGGGGTAGGGGTAATGATGGAGTTCTCGAAAGTTATAGAGTGATTGGGGTGGAGATTTTGGAAGAAGGGGGGAAAATAAGGAGCTCAGTTTTGGAGAGATTTAGCTTGAGGTAGTGAGAGGACATCAAGGAAGAGATGTGAAAAAGACAGTTAGTGACACGGGTTAGAAAGGAAGGAGATAGGTCTGGTGCAGAGAAGTAGAAAGGGACTGAGGACAGAGCCTTGCAAAACCCCAACAGAAAATAGGGACAGGGCAGAGGAGGCCCCAGAGAAGGCTACACTAAAGGTACAGTTTGACAAGTAGGAAGAGAACCACGAGAGGGCTGTGTCGCAAATTCCGAAGGATTGGAGGGTTTGGCGCAAAAGAGAGTGGTCAACAATATCAAAGGCTGCAGACAGATCAAGGAGGATAAGCAGAGAGAAATGGCTTTTGGATTTTGCTGTAAGTAGGTCATTGGCAGCTTTAACGATTGCTGTCACTGTGGAGTGATGGAGACAAAATCCAGATTGCATTGGGTCAAGGAGGGAGTTTAATGTAAGGAAATAGGATAGACGTGCATATACTAACTTTTTGAGAAGCTTTGAGGCAAGAAGGAGTAGGGAAAATTTGAGGATAGGTGTGACCAATGCATGTTTCAGAGATGAGGGAAATATACCAGTGCTGTGAGAGAGATTGAAAATGTGTGTGAGTATAGGGGTAAGGGTAGTAGAGAGGGAGGGGAGTAGCTGTGAGGGATAGGGTCAAGGGGACAGGTAGTGAGGTGAGAGCACAGTATAAGTGCAGAAACTTCTTGCTCAGTAACAGGGAGAAAAAGAATATGGCTATGTGGGTTGTGATTGCTTGCAAGTATTTGAGGGGGTGAGAGAATGGAAGTATGTTGAAAGCTGATATAGTTTCTGATGGAGTCGATTTTGTTATTGAAGTGGCTGGCAAAGCCTTGAGCTGACAGAGAAGTTGTATTAGGAGGTGGGGGTGGGCGGAGAAGAGTATTGAAAGTGGAAAACATACGTTTTGGGTTTGAAGAAAGAGTAGAGATAAGAGTAGAGAAGTAATGTTGCTTATAGAGATTAAGGGCAGAATAGTAGGAGTTCAAGATGAATTTGTATTGATGAAAATCATCTGAACTCTGAGATTTTCTCCAGTGCCGCTCAGCAGTACGGGAAAATCTGCATAGGTACTGTGTCAGAAGAGTATGCCAGGGTTAAAGATTTGTGTGTGATTTCCAAGCTATGGTAAGAGGGGCCAGATTGTCAAGGATGGATGTAAGGGTTGAATTATAGTGGCAGATAGATTGGTCAGGGCATGAAAAGGAAGATATAGATGGGATGAGAGGTTTGAGGTAATTAGCAAGCTGTTGCTGATCTAATTAAATAATGCTTCTGTGAAGTTTGGTATGAGGAGTAGAAGGAGGGAGAGTTGTAGGGAGGGATGATATGTTGCAAGTAAGGAGATGATGGTCAGGGGAAAAGGGGAGTTTGTGAAGTTTTAAATAGTGCATCAATAGCTGAAGATCAGTTCAAAGGAGTGATCTTCTTTGTGAGTGGGAGAGTCAGTCCATTGTGACAAACCAAAAGAGGAAGTGAGTTGCAGAAGTTGTTTTGCAGAGGAGGCAGTGGGATTGTCAAGATGAATGTTGAAATCGCCAAGAATGAGGGCAGGGGTGTCTGAGGAAAGGAAATAAGGTAGCCAGGCAGCCAAGTGATCTAGAAATTGAGTTGAGAAGCCAATGGTCATTATATGACTGCAACACGTATAGAGAGGGGATAGAATAAGCGAATCATGTAGGTTTCAAATGAAGAAAATGTGAGGGAAGAGATGGGATGTATTTGTTGAAAGGTGCAACGAGAGTAAAGTAAAATACCTACACCACCTCCTTGTCTATTACCAGACCTAGGAGTGTGGCTAAAGTGGAGACCCCCATGTGAGAGAGCAGCAATGGATGCTGTGTCTAGAGGAGAGAGCAAGGTTTCTGTGAGGGCCAGAAGTTTGAGGGAGCAGGAGATAAAGAGGTCATGTATACAAAGTGATCTTGTTGCAAACAGAGCGAGAGTTCCAGAGTGCACAAGTAAAAGGGGTAGTGGCTTTAGATGCAAGATAAATGTGAGTAAGGTTATCAGAGTTTTGTTTTCTGAGTGTATGAAAGGGTTAACCACTTTGGTCTGCAGCCTCTTTGATTTTGTTACCTGTAGATCCTATGGTTACCACTATTGATAATGACAGTGCACTCTAACAGTTCTCAATTTATAGTTACAACCATAACTTTCTTATGCATCTGCTACAAAATAATAGTGATCTTAAGTTTGTTACTACTATGTGCATCATCTTGCATTGCTTTTAAATTTCATTTTTGCACACACAGCTTTTTGTTGAAGTACAATTGTCATGATAGGTGTTTGTCTAAGAGAGTGATTTCTGTCCCTGCTGCATGCTGTACTTTTAAAGAGGCCTAGAAGATCAATTAGGTCTTCGTTGTAGTAGTCTTTATCAGCTTTCTGTTTGCAGCATCAGGTTGCTTGTGTATTCAGTTATTGTACCTCTTACTTTGAGAGTTATCTATTTAGATATACTGGTCTGACTTTTGCTTTCCCTGACTAACGGCTAGATTTAGAGTTTTGTCGGTAAGGACCCGCATAGCTAACGCCGGCTTTTTTCTGGCCGCACCATAAAAATAACTCTGGTATTGAGAGTCCACATAAAGGCTGCATTAGGCTCCAAAAAAGGAGCGTAGAGCATATTTAATGCAGCTTCAACTCTCGATACCAGAGTTTCTTACGGAAGCGGCCAGCCTCAAAAACGTGCTCGTGCACGATTCTCCCATAGGAAACAATGGGGCTGTTTGAGCTGAAAAAAAAACTAACACCTGCAAAAAAGCCGCGTTCAGCTCCTAACTCAGCCCCATTGTTTGCTATGGGGAAACACTTCCTACGTCTGCACCAAACACCCTAACATGTACCCCGAGTCTAAACACCCCTAGCCTTACACTTATTAACCCCTAATCTGCCGCCCCGGCTATCGCTGACCCCTGCATATTATTTTTAACCCCTAATCTGCCGCTCCGTAAACCGCCGCTACTTACATTATCCTTATGTACCCCTAATCTGCTGCCCCTAACACCGCCGACCCCTATATTATATTTATTAACCCCTAATCTGCCCCCCACAATGTCGCCTCCACCTGCCTACACTTATTAACCCCTAATCTGCCGAGCGGACTGCACCGCTATCATAATAAAGTTATTAACCCCTAATCCGCCTCACTAACCCTATAATAAATAGTATTAACCCCTAATCTGCCCTCCCTAACATCGCCGACACCTAACTTCAATTATTAACCCCTAATCTGCCGACCGGAGCTCACCGCTATTCTAATAAATGTATTAACCCCTAAAGCTAAGTCTAGCCCTAACACTAACACCCCCCTAACTTAAATATAATTTAAATCTAACGAAATTAATTAACTCTTATTAAATAAATTATTCCTATTTAAAGCTAAATACTTACCTGTAAAATAAATCCTAATATAGCTACAATATAAATTATAATTATATTATAGCTATTTTAGGATTAATATTTATTTTACAGGTAACTTTGTATTTATTTTAACCAGGTACAATAGCTATTAAATAGTTAAGAACTATTTAATAGCTAAAATAGTTAAAATAATTACAAAATTACCTGTAAAATAAATCCTAACCTAAGTTACAATTAAACCTAACACTATACTATCATTAAATTAATTAAATAAAATACCTACAATTACCTACAATTAAACCTAACACTACACTATCAATACATTAATTAAATACAATACCTACAAATAACTACAATGAAATAAACTAACTAAAGTACAAATTTAAAAAAGAACTAAGTTACAAAAAATAAAAAAATAATTACAAACATAAGAAAAATATTACAACAATTTTAAACTAATTACACCTACTCTAAGCCCCCTAATAAAATAACAAAGACCCCCAAAATAAAAAATGCCCTACCCTATTCTAAATTACTAAAGTTCAAAGCTCTTTTACCTTACCAGCCCTGAACAGGGCCCTTTGCGGGGCATGCCCCAAAGAATTCAGCTCTTTTGCCTGTAAAAAAAACCACATACAATACCCCCCCCACATTACAACCCACCACCCACATACCCCTAATCTAACCCAAACCCCCCTTAAATAAACCTAACACTAAGCCCCTGAAGATCATCCTATTTTGTCTTCACCTCACCGGGTATCACCGATCGGTCCTGGCTCCAAAATCTTCATCCAACCCAAGCGGGGGCTGGCGATCCATCATCCGGTGGCTGAAGAGGTCCAGAAGAGGCTCCAAAGTCTTCATCCTAACCGGGAAGAAGAGTAGATCTGGACCGGCAACCATCATCTTCCAAGCGGCATCTTCTATCTTCATCCGATGAGGACTGGCTCCATCCTAAAGACCTCCACCGCGGACCCATCTTCATCCGGCGACGTCCAACTGAAGAATGACGGTTCCTTTAAGGGACGTCATCCAAGATGGCGTCCCTCGAATTCCGATTGGCTGATAGGATTCTATCAGCCAATCGGAATTAAGGTAGGAATATTCTGATTGGCTGATGGAATCAGCCAATCAGAATCAAGATCAATCAGATTGGCTGATCCAATCAGCCAATCAGATTGAACTCGCATTCTATTGGCTGATCGGAACAGCCAATAGAATGCGAGCTCAATCTGATTGGCTGATTGGATCAGCCAATCGGATTGAACTTGATTCTGATTGGCTGATTCCATCAGCCAATCAGAATATTCCTTCCTTAATTCCGATTGGCTGATAGAATCCTATCAGCCAATCGGAATTCGAGGGACGCCATCTTGGATGACGTCCCTTAAAGGAACCGTCATTCTTCAGTTGGACGTCGCCGGATGAAGATGGGTCCGCGGTGGAGGTCTTCAGGATGGAGCCGGTCCTCATCGGATGAAGATAGAAGATGCCGCTTGGAAGATGATGGTTGCCGGGCCGGATCTACTCTTCTTCCCGGATAGGATGAAGACTTTGGAGGCTCTTCTGGACCTCTTCAGCCACCGGATGATGGATCGCCAGCCCCCGCTTGGGTTGGATGAAGATTTTGGAGCCAGGACCGATCGGTGATACCCGGTGAGGTGAAGACAAGGTAGGATGATCTTCAGGGGCTTAGTGTTAGGTTTATTTAAGGGGGGTTTGGGTTAGATTAGGGGTATGTGGGTGGTGGGTTGTAATGTTGGGGGGGGTATTGTATGTGTTTTTTTTTACAGGCAAAAGAGCTGAACTTCTTGGGGCATGCCCCGCAAAGGGCCCTGTTCAGGGCTGGTAAGGTAAAAGAGCTTTGAACTTTAGTAATATAGAATAGGGTAGGACATTTTTTATTTTGGGGGTCTTTGTTATTTTATTAGGGGGCTTAGAGTAGGTGTAATTAGTTTAAAATTGTTGTAATATTTTTCTTATGTTTGTAATTATTTTTTTATTTTTTGTAACTTAGTTCTTTTTAATTTTTTGTACTTTAGTTAGTTTATTTCATTGTAGTTATTTGTAGGTATTGTATTTAATTAATTAATGTATTGATAGTGTAGTGTTAGGTTTAATTGTAGGTAATTGTAGGTATTTTATTTAATTAATTTAATGATAGTATAGTGTTAGGTTTAATTGTAACTTAGGTTAGGATTTATTTTACAGGTAATTTTGTAATTATTTTAACTATTTTAGCTATTAAATAGTTCTTAACTATTTAATAGCTATTGTACCTGGTTAAAATAAATACAAAGTTACCTGTAAAATAAATATTAATCCTAAAATAGCTATAATATAATTATAATTTATATTGTAGCTATATTAGGATTTATTTTACAGGTAAGTATTTAGCTTTAAATAGGAATAATTTATTTAATAAGAGTTAATTTATTTTGTTAGATTTAAATTATATTTAAGTTAGGGGGGTGTTAGTGTTAGGGTTAGACTTAGCTTTAGGGGTTAATACATTTTTTAGAATAGCGGTGAGCTCCGGTCGGCAGATTAGGGGTTAATAATTGAAGTTAGGTGTCGGCGATGTTAGGGAGGGCAGATTAGGGGTTAATACTATTTATTATAGGGTTAGTGAGGCGGATTAGGGGTTAATAACTTTATTATAGTAGCGGTGCGGTCCGCTCGGCAGATTAGGGGTTAATAAGTGTAGGCAGGTGGAGGCGACGTTGAGGGGGGCAGATTAGGGGTTAATAAATATAATATAGGGGTCGGCGGTGTTAGGGGCAGCAGATTAGGGGTACATAAGGATAACTTAAGTAGCGGCGCTTTGCGGTCGGCAGATTAGGGGTTAATTATTGTAGGTAGCTGGCTGCGACGTTGTGGGGGGCAGGTTAGGGGTTAATAAATATAATATAGGGGTCGGCGGTGTTAGGGGCAGCAGATTAGGGGTACATAAGGATAACGTAGGTGGCGGTCGGCAGATTAGGGGTTAAAAAAATTTAATCGAGTGGCGGCGATGTGGGGGGGGCCTCGGTTTAGGGGTACATAGGTAGTTTATGGGTGTTAGTGTACTTTAGAGCACAGTAGTTAAGAGCTTTATAAACCGGCGTTAGCCCAGAAAGCTCTTAACTACTGACTTTTTTCTGCGGCTGGAGTTTTGTCGTTAAAATTCTAACGCTCACTTCAGACACGACTCTAAATACCGGAGTTAGAAAAATCCCATTGAAAAGATAGGATACGCAATTGACTTAAGGGGATCTGCGGTATGGAAAAATCGCGGCTGAAAAGTGAGCGTTAGACCCTTTTTTGAGTGACTCCAAATACCGGAGGTAGCCTAAAACCAGCGTTAGGAGCCTCTAACGCTGGTTTTCACGGCTACCGCCAAACTCTAAATCTAGGCCCAAGATTCTATATTAACCCCTTGTTTTGGACTGACTTGGTATCTGATTTTAGCTTGTTTTTAGACTCTGCATTTGATTAATGATTTTGCACTTTATTCCTTGTGAGGCTATGACACAGACTGTCTGACTTTTCCTTTTTACCGATGATTCCGCGGCAATCAGGAGATTTGCATTTAAGTAACCTATGGAAGTTTGTAATTGTCTGGATAGTGAGACTAAACTTATAAAGGTATGATTTCCTTTGATATTTGGATTTATAAATTTAGTTACTTTCTAGTACTCATTTGTTGTTTTGTAGGTGTTGATTAAAGGATTAGAAAGAGTTCAACTACTAAGTTTAGACTCATTGCTCTCTTATCCCTAGCCTTTTTTGGTCACTGTGTATTACTTGCAGTGTCCCAGTAAAGGTTTGTGGTGGGTTGAACCTCTCAGCAATTGCTTCCAGCTTGTTTTATTCTGAAACAACAACACTCTACCTGACTCTGGTGAAGATGTGGGCCTGGCCAGGAAAAGGTCTGCTGTATGAAAATATATGGACCTCTAAATAGAGTTAACCTCCTCTGACCACGGCTAACCTTCAAATCATCATTTCATCACCACACTGCAATTGGAGACCCCCCCCCCCCACTGCAACAACTCTGTTTAAACCTACTCCCACTTCCAATGAGCCTCCATAGCTAAATTATTTACATTTAAATTAAGTTTCTGCATATGTGATCCTCCTATTGAAGTTGCACGCTAAAATCCAAGTTTTATCTCTAAGGGCCAGTTGATTTAAAGTTCTTCACTCTGGCAATATTATATAAGCAGGCACATCAGTACGGCAAGGTCCCTCAGCATATCTTAGAAAGGTAAATTGTATCTTTAGAGCTGTCTAACTAGATAGGCAGGGTTTTTGATATGAAGGAAAAACACATACCATAAACATAATGCTAAAACAAAAGCCCTAAAAATTGTGGTCTGATTTTTCTCTATGCTGGTTAGTTTTTGATTATCGCGTCCTAAGTGATTACTCTCCCCTAGTGCAACCCCAACATCTAAACAGTTAAATACTGCCTTTAAAAGAAACGCAAAACAATAATTAAGCCTAAATACCACATTTACTTTAATGACGGCTTAAGATTTTTCTGTATAAAACCCATTATAGCCATACACAACATCCTTTTTTTTATCTACACCCCTGCTATATACTTTTAATTTTGATTGGTTCCCTCCTATTCACAGAGAATTATGTGGCCATCATTGCTGGTTTATAAGAAGAACCAATAATTATTGTGAATATGTAGGCTTGCTGTCATAAATAAGATTTAGGAAAAGCATAATAATAATCGTGATTTATGGGAAGGTTAGTTAATAAAACTAATGGGAATAAAACAGATTTTACAAGTCTGCATGAAAATGTAATGATACATAACACAAAGACTTTAATTCCAATTTATTTCTATAACAGTATTAACTGTTAAGCTAGGGATTCCAAGTCCAGACAAATGGATAAATCAAGGAGCTAAAAAAAAATTATAGTTGTAATATGTGTAATTAATTTACGCAATAATTAGTTTTAATTAATTAATTTTAAGCTACTTAGCTTACATGTTACATGCAGTGTTTAGTTGCCTTCTTACCTTCTGTTGTCTTTTAATCAGGAGATATACATTTCAAAATGGGCTTTTTGGAGTATAAAAAGATGCGTTTTAAAATGAAAATGATCCGCAGAGCAACATCTATACATGTGTATATATATATATATATATATATATATATATATATATATATATACAGGAAAGCTGTTTAAATTTAAATTAACACAGCAGTAGCAGGAAGTAGCTATCAACCAATAGGCATTAATATATGGTCACTGAGCTTGTGAAAAGTGCCCATTAATCAGTGAGCATTAGTTATTAAAAAGAAGGCAGCTGATAATAATGTGATACTTTCAAAACAAATTTAAGAAGTAAAAACAACTTTTTATGTTTAAAGGGACAGTCTACTTTAGAATTTTATTGTTTAAAAAGATAGATAATCCCTTTATTAACCATTCCCCAGTTTTGCATAACCAATAAAGTCATATTAATCCCTTCACTACTCAGAATTTCAGAAAAAACTTGCCCAAAATACATAAGATATATATATATATATATATATATATATATATATATATATATATATATATATATATATATATGTGTGTGTTAGTAGACAACCCAAGGTATTGATCTAGGCTCATTTTAGTATATTTCATGCCACTGTTTTGCCACCAAATGCGATCACTTTAAAAACATTGTTAACTTTTTCACAAACTTTGGATATCTCATTGAAATTATTTACACACAACTACTGCAGTCATAAGAAAAATAGTTGTAAAAGGTTCTCTGGGGTCCCCTTTGTTCAGAAATAGCAGCCATGCATGACTTTGCAATTAGTTTTTAGCTATCAGAAGGCTGCTCATTGCAGCTGTAAACAACACCTCGGAAATTTCTGGCAGTGAATGTTTTTCTCCCCATCCCCATGATCATTATAAAGGCCCCTTCACCCTGATTCAACTTTTTTTTTTGTAGTATATCATCCCCTCCCTCCCTTCCAAACTGTTTTTCTGAAGGTAGGGGACCACCCCTCCATCCGATTCACTCCCCTCTCCACTGCTATGCTGCTAACCCACCTCCCTCTATCCCTTATGAACCTCCCACCTGCACAAATGGATGCTTGTTGCATACAGTAAAGCAGACCATGTCACTATCTGTAATGATCAGGCATCTGCCTTCATATGGAACTGGAGCATCGATCATGCTCCATTTCTATATGTAGACAGATACTTGAAGCTCAGCAACAGCAGCTCTCAGCTGTCACTTTACAAACAGGGCTGCTATAGCGTCTTGAAGCTAGGACGTATATATACATAATTTTGGGTTAAGGGGTTAATATACTTTTTACCTCTGTCATTACCTTGTATCTAAGCCTCTGTATACTGCCCCTTTATTTCAGTTATTTTGACAGATTTGCATTTGAGCCAATCAGAGCTGACTCATAAAAAACTCCATTTGAGTGAACACCATGTTAACTATAGGGCACACATGAATTAGTGTTGTCTAGCTGTAAAAAAAAACTGTCTAAACGATATAAGAGGTGGCTTTCAAGGGATTATAAATTAACATATGGTTTAGCTTTGAACAAAGAATACAAAGAAAATAAAGAAAATTTGATGATAAAAGTAAATTGTAAAGTTGCTTAAAAGGGATGTACTATAGCAGTGTTTCTCAACGGCGGTCTTCAATTACCCCCAACAGGCCAGTTTTTCATTATCACTGAACTACCCATTGCCCCTAAATGGGCATTTGTATGGACATTGCCCTTAAAAGGGCATTCAGCTCTTTATCACTGCCTTTAAAAGTGCATTCAGCCCTTTTTCAAATTGACCAATAAACCCTAATCTAAAAAACAACCCCCCCCCAAAAAAAATTGTAAAATAACTAACACTAAAGCCCCAAATAGGTACTCACGGTTTCAGAAGTCCAGTGGAGAAGGTCTTCTTCCAGGCAGGTCAGTCATCTTCATCCACAGCGAAGGTGGTGTGGAGCGGAGGTCCGGAGCAGTCTTCCCAGATGTGGCGATCCTTGGTGGCGGTGCTCCTCGGGGGCAGTCCTCAGCAAAGTCATGGAGGTTCCTCTTCATGCGATCGTCCGCCACACACTGAAGATTTAATTCAAGGTACCCCATATTTATTTGGGTACCTTGCATTCCTATTGGCTGAAATTTTCAAAATCAGCCAATAGGATGAGATCTACTGAAATCTTATTGGCTGATTTGAAATCTTATTGGCTGATACTGTTAGGGGGGAATTTGTTTATTTTTAATGTAAAAGAGCTGATTTCTTTAGGGCAATGCCCTACAAAAAAATAATTTTAAGGGATATTGGTAGTTTAGAATTAGATTAGGGGATGCTTTTAGTTTGGGGGGATTTTTTTTTTTTTTTTTTTATTCCGATTTTTACTATCATTATTTTTTTTTTTTTTTTATTGAGGTTATGCGAAATATTACAATTCTTTATGCAATAACATATCATAAGACAAATGAAAATGGTACAGTGTGGTTTGACACCGTCCTTATGGGAATATAAAATTCACATTATACATAAAACAACGCAAAAGACTGGAACCTCTTTTTCTCTATAACACTGTCTAAATAGAGTATGTTTCCTCGCTTGGTAGTGAAGGCATCTCATGTATCTCCTAAACTCGCAACTAACTCAGAGAGATGAAATTAAATAGTTGAAACGGTCATTTTTATGTCTATCTATTTAGATTAAATTAGTAGTCAAACTTTGAAATAATAACAGCAATGAAAGTTTTGTTCCTAAGTGAAGATAACATAATAAAGCAAGTAATCTGACCGATTATATAGACTCATCTGACCGATTATATAGATCAGTCCTGCTGAACGGAGTATAATAAGTAGAGTCAATACTGTGGTATTATGTAAAGGTAGGTAATAGGGGGGTAATTAAAGGTGCAGCATATACGAGAGAAGCCGCATAGAAAGTCCTCCTTTTCAAGGAGGTTCATTATATAGAGGGGGGGGAGGTGGTAGGTTAAGTTCTCAAAGAACCTGAGGGTATGTGCTATATGTTCAAATATCTTTCCCCTATGTATCAAGTTTAAGGCATTGTAGGCGTTAAATACTGGACTGGGCTCTAGGAATAGGAGGCCTAAGCGAGTTGCTATAGTGAATACAAGTGTTAATTTTTATGGGGATTGAAGCTTATTAGATGCCAGCTAGTCAGACATGGGAAATGTTATTGTGCGGGACATATGTGCTCGCTCCTGCAGCCTGACAGCTAAAGCTGAGAAATAATTAGGAAGATAGTAGTCTAACTCCACTTAATTAAACAGGGGAGCATATATAGATAGCAATAGATTCAAATTCCATGAACATCCTCATGGATGCTCACAGAGTATCAGGCGGCTGCAACACAGACCTGAACCATATAAGTAAAATATAATAAAACAAAAGAGGCTGGCCCTGCATTAGAGAGGCAGTCATGTTTCTATCTGGTGCTAGAGTTCACATGCATCATTATCCCAACAAGGGTAGTCCAGCTATGATTGAGCAAAATGCGCTATATATAAGATAAAGCAGGGAAAGCTAACTATAATAAATTTATGGTTAGGACTTGACATGGCAAAATGGGTTTAGATTTGTGGAAATATATAGGCATGGAAACTAAGTGGCTATCAGTTAGTCAACTATGGAGTGGGTTAGCCTGAGGAGTATATGCACTTGCTATGACTGTTAGACCGCTATATATAGAGTGTTTAAAACGTGTCTGGAGCCCCAATGACATATAGAAACAGTGCTTGTAGAGATTCAATTTACAGTGTTACGGTATAAGGCTAGGTTTAAAATTCTTCACAAAGCTATACATTAGTTTAAGATAGGCGCCACGCCGCCCCGGCCGCGGGCAGCGGTGCGTCCTGTCTGGAAGCTATATCAAAGCTCTCTGGGGATAACCATAGCGTGTAAAAATCTAATATAAAGCTGAGGAATAACTAGAGAGGCTACAGTCTAGCCCTAATTAGATAAACATAAAAGTAAAATCAAATTTAAATTCTAACGATAACTCAATGGGCATACATAAACTGTTAGGCGATTTCAATATACCAACTAAACCATGCAGGCAAAATAGGACAGCCCTGTTACTTCCAGGAATAAATAGCTATTTTACTATAACTGACTGTTAATGGTTCCATGGGGACATATAAATCATGGGTTAAGTTGCAAGCAAGTTCTCAACACCTATGGGCAAAATATATTAGCACGGACAAATTGTGACTCAGTGGAGTAGACTGTTAGTAAAGAATGTAAGAAAATGACTCTCATTCTAGCATGTACTGCTAACCAAACACATGCATAACTAAAAACATCTAGTGGGTTATTAATAATAAACATTAGAAAGAATGGTGCAAGTAACTAATTGACATCAAACATTTTCAGGTTAGAGCAGGATGAGAGGCCAGGTGTGAAAAGGAGTTAGATCTTAATAAAAAGATGCATTATGTCCTTTTTCTATTTAGGTTCTGTTTCAGTCTGCTTCAGGCAAGTTGTAAATCCTCGGTAAACAAGGCCCACATAGAGCTCAAGCATTAGACCTCACCATACAATCACGGCAGTCAAACACATGCATGGTGCAGAGTTGAAAATAAAGTCCTTTAATTAGGTTTATAGAGAAGGTGTAAAACTGCTAGGTGCTACGAGGCACGTATGCCCAGGAGAGAAAGTGCTGTGAAATCTTGTGATCGAGATAGCACAAAAGTCCAGACCACTCTGACAGCCTAGCCTATTCCACATCTAAAGTCGACTTGTCCAGGGGGCAATGGAAAGAGGTAATAGTCAGCCTGTTCAAAGGGTGGTAAGTAGTACAGAGACCCTGGGGCACAAAAAAGAGCGTGTGAGTTCCTAATCTTTGTAGCGCGATATGCACTGTGTACCTCTGGGGTCTTGTGACTGTTGTCGTAGATCGTAGGAGAAATCTCTTGCGGCTTGTTCTCCGCCTGGCTGGGTCGTAGGGTCAGTACAAGCGCTGCATGTGCGGACGCACCAACAGAAGGATTAGCCTCTGGGGATGTTGTATGACCAGCCATGGAGGTTTTGTCTACTGCAGCATTCCGGATCAGGTAATCCTCAGCATGCTCACCCTCCACCACTAAGCTCTTGCAATGATGGGATAGAGGACGCCGGGGCCCCAAAGCGTCATATCCTTCTGGAGTAGCCACGTGGGTGGATGAGTGAGCTGCATGGTCCATAGGAGTGTCTTCTGCCCGCTTGGATGCTAAGATGGTTAGATGATCAAATACAGCATAGCACCCATCCAGAAAGGTGTATATATCACTCATGATTTGCTCTGCAGTTTGCATAATTAAAGTAAGCGGAGGGCGCTAGGCTTAGGGATAAAGTTGGGCCCAAAATGGCCGATTTCAGTGCCGCCACAATATAAGTGCCCAAAGTCGCAAATTCAATTTTGTGGAGCTCACAGTAGAATCACAAGGTGCTCATGGTGGTCAGAATTATAGAAGGACCCAGTTTTGAAGCTAGAACAGTCCTTAAAATTACATTGCATACACGTTATCGATTTTTTATTTTTATAGGGGTATTAGTTTAGGTTTAATTTTATTATTTTGGATAGCTTTGTTTATTTTTTTCTGTATTTTTACTTTTTTATTTTTTGGAGCTTGGGGGTAACATTTTTAACACATAGACTGCCCTCTGAGCAGGCTTATCAAATAGTTATTAATAATATCAAAGGAAGAACTCCACTATTAGTGCATCATCTGCTTGGTGCAACCTTGGCTCAATGCTCAAGCGATATCCAACATAAATTTTACTGTGTACCCTCGAAGACCACTGTTAGATGAGGGTTTTAGCACACCCACACTATCTGACATGCAAATGTAAGTGCTTCCTATCAAGTAAAACAAATAACTTTGGACTTAAAGGGACACTCTGCACCTTAGTCATCTTAAAGTCTTACATAAGATTAAGTTGAAAATAGCCTCCTGCACCCCTTTCTATATCATGCAACAGGAACAGTAAAAAAGTTATTTTAAAATTAATATTGTTTCTGGACACTTTGAAATGGCTGCAAAGCTCCGCCCACTGATGACATCACAATTTGGGCAGCATTAAAGGCTTCATTAGTTACAAAACACTCCCTAATTGGACTCAACAGACTGTCAATGCTATTCAACAGAGTGCATAGATGCAGCCCAGATCGTGACGTCATCAGTGGGTGTTTGGCAGCCATTTCAAAATGACCAGAAACAATATTCATTTTAAAATGACTTTTTTACTTTTACTGCTGCATGATATAGAACGTGTGCAGGAAGATATTTGCAGCTTAATCTAAAGTAAAACTTTAAGATGACTATCGTGTAGACTGGCCCTTTAATATGAGAGCAAAAACAAAAGTGCTATTGACTGCGCTTGAGTGATGTTAATGCATAATATCACTACCGTTTTTCACTTGTGCTTGTAATCTAGGCCCTGGTTTCTCAACAGCCGGGCCATGGCCCAGTACCGGGCCGTGATAGCCCTGCTGGTGGGCCCTGGCCTGTCATGCCCCCACTGCACACTCTTACCCCACTGCACACCAAGGGCAGGCTGATACCAATCAAGGTCCCAGGAACATTGTCTCACACTGAACAAAATGTATTACATTTTATGCAAATGAACATGGTAGCCTCCCTGCCCTGCCCCCAACAGGCCCCTCAACCTCCAGATCCAGGACCCCCTACATTAAGGTCCAGAGAAAGGGTACCCAACCTCCAGGGCCAGACCCCACACTCCATGGCCCTCACAGTGACAGACCCCCGCCAGGGCCCCTCTAAACCCACACTTTTTTTGCTTAGTTACTGATAGGGCAACTGAAAACTCCAGCTTAAAAAATGCACCAGGATCCGTGGAGATGCCATTTGTGGCCCCCCTACTTGCTGGTCCCTCGGCCCAGGTCCTATTTGCCTGGCTGATCAGCCTGCCCCTGCTGCTCACTATATATATATATATATATATATATATATATATATATATATATATTATATATATATATATATATCTACCGGGCCCTGGACATGTCTGGCTAAAATTTACCGGGCCTTGAGGTCACTTTGGTTGAGAACCACTGATCTAGGCTTTTATGTTTGTAGTATGATTAAAATGGCAAGATTGTTTTGGTAAAACAACAAGGTATAAATAAGAATAAAAACATTGTATGTATTGGCACATACTTTATTATGTAGGCACTCTCACTTTGACTATTTGGTCACATTTCCTTATAGTTATTATAAGGGGTTAAGCAGTCTATGTTTGGCATATTACTCATATGGTGTTTGAACATATGTTTGCATACGTCTATGATAATGCCAACAAGAAAAAATGCTGTAAATGTGTTCCTCTGATGATATCATACATTCTTTAATAAAGACAGGGTTTTTAATTAGGTTGGATTGACAATATTTTCCTTTTTTTTTTTTTCATGATTATAATTAGAAGTTACCCTTTCAGATTCATGACAGAATTTTTTTTCAGCGTCCCTTTAAAATGTACAGCTAATATTAAAATGTTCTATAACTTTGCATTAAATTAAAGTAATATTTGCTACTGGATAATTGCATGAGTCAACACCTTGTAATGTTGCAAAATGCTGTTTGCACCATTGACTAAAATTTGCACCTTATTTTGTGGATTTCCCTTCAGCTTTCATCTGTTTCCGCTTTCAACTATTTGACACTATAGCACAAAGAAATCCAATTTAACACATACATAGAAAAAAGTTTCAAGACCTGTATGAGTCTGTAATGTGCAATTCTTTCGTTCAGAATGAGGTGGTAACATTTAAATGTAAACTAGTTTCATAGAATAAAGTAAATTTATACTGAATAATAAATATATCTTGTGCATATTGAACTGAGTGCCAGCTAAAATTTCTATGAAAGATAAGTGTTTTAGATAAGGAGCTGTAGTAATTACAGTGTATCGACAGAGACATTGGATTAAATGAACCAGAAACTAAAACTCTTCATTTTTCTTTGAATAAGGATTTTTGCATAACTTTTATTTGTATATTTTTCCTGTTGCAATTTGCAGAAATTTAAAAACCCCTGTTTTGGTTCGCCTTAAAGATTAACATGGAATTGATGTCAAGGTAAAATAATTGCTCAATAGACACACTATCCAAAGTGTCTCATGAAGAATAACAAATATGTCCAGAAAAGCAAATGAGAAATAGATTACAATTTTTTTATATAAATATGCAAATTTGAAGTTTTTACAGCTGTAATTTGTTTGCACAATGGGCTTTCAGTTTCTATGATTTTGCTGATTTAAAACACAAATAAGAACAAAACAAAGTTGCATAAACTAGAAAACTACATTATGCATGTAAATGAATGCTAATTTAATACTCAATTGCCTTTGCTGTGAAATATTTGATGGACATTTAAAAAAAAAAAAAAATCAAATTCAGCAATGGAAACAGATTTATAAAAAAACAACTAGATTTTAGTGTGAATATATTCTCAAAGAACCATTATAGTGATGAAATAAAATGCTCTAATTTGTAAAACTTTTGCACTAGTCATGAGGCAAATGTACTGAATCCCTGGAAAGGAGATTAAATACATATGGGCTAGATAACGAGTGGCGCGCTAGAGTTTGTGCACAAGCGATATCGGGTTTGTGTGGCTGTTTGCGCGCAAGTTAAATTTTTCCCATATTACAAGTTGAAATAAATGCAAACACGTGAGCGCAATCACAATTTACACTAGAATGATTACCGCAACTTCAGAGCTCTGGTTAGCTGTTATGTGAGTCAAAAAGGGTCACAAAACACGAAAAATACATTTTAAAATACCATTACACTAATAATAACACTATCTAATAAAAAATATTTTTAAATAATTGCAATAAAAAGTTATAATGTGGTCAATGGCAACTTCCCATTTCTCTGTAAAATCTAATGATACTAAAATTCCCAACAGATTCAAGTTTGTGTGATATTTGTGTGGGACACTTAGACCAAATGTTTATTTTCACAATTCAGATAGAGCATGCAATTTTAAGCAACTTTCTAATTTACTCCTTTTATCAATTTTTCTTCATTCTCTTGGTATCTTTATTTAAGAAAAGCAACAATGTAAACTTAGGAGCTGGCCCATTTTTGGTTTGGCACCTGGGTAGTGCTTGCTGATTGTTATCTAAATTTAGCCACCAATCAGCAAGTGCTACCCAGTGTCTAAACCAAAAATGGGCCAGCTCCTAAGCTTGCATTCAATTTTTTTCAAATAAAGATACCAAGAGAATAAAGAAAAATTGATAATAGGAGTAAATTATAAAGTTGCTTAAAATTGCATGCTCTATCTGAATCATTAAGTTTAATTTTGACTGGACCATCCCTTTATATATTTAATTTTAAAAAGTTAGTACAGCAGTTTACTACTAATAGTTTATGTTTTAAAACAAGTTCTTTGTTTTTTTATTAGGTTTTATAAGATGTAAGTTTAAAAAGTTAATAAATAAAGTTCTTTCTCTTTCACTAAGTTATATTACTTCTCTTTCACTAAGTTATATTAGTTTTCTCTCTTTCACTAAGTTATATTAGTTATCTCTCTTTCGCTGTTATATTAGATCGCTCTCTTTCACTAAGTTATATTAGTTCCCTCTCTTTCACTAAGTTATATTAGTTTTTTCTCTTTCACAAAGTTATATTAGTTCTCTCTCTTTCACTAAGTTATATTAGTTCTCTCTTTTACTACGTTATATTAGTTCTCTCTCTTTCACTGTTAAATTAGTTCCCTCTCTTTCACTAAGTTATATTAATTCTCTCTCTTTCACTAAGTTATATTAGTTCTCTCTCTTTCACTAAGTTATATTAGTTCTCTTTTTCACAAAGTTATATTAGTTCTTCCTTTTTCACTAAGTAATATTAGTTATCTCTCGTTCACTAAGTAATATTTGTTCTATCTCTTTCACTAAGTTATATTAGTTTTTTTCTCTTTCACTTAGTTATATTAGTTCCCTCTCTTTCACTAAGTTATATTAGTTCCCTCTCTTTCACTAAGTTATATTAGTTTCCTCTCTTTCCCTAAGTTATATTAGTTATCTATCTTTCACTAAGTTATATTAGTTCTCTTTCTTTCACTAAGTTATATTAGTTCTTTCGTTTTCACTAAGTAATATTAGTGCTCTCTCTTTCACTAAGTTATATTAGTTCCCTCTCTTTCACTAAGTTATATTAGTTTCTTCTCTTTCAATAAGTTATATTAGTTTCCTCTCTTTCACTAAGTTATATTAGTTCTCTCTTTCACTACGTTACATTAGTTCTCTCTCTTTCACTGTTATATTAGTTTTCTCATTTTCACTAAGTTATATTAGTTCTTTCTCTTTCACTAAGTTATATTAGTTCCCTCTCTTATACTAAGTTATATTAGTTCCCTCTCTTTCACTAAGTTATATTAGTTTCTTCTCTTTCACTAAGTTATATTACTTTCCTCTCTTTCACTAAGATATTAGTTCTCTCTTTCACTACATTATATTAGTTCTTTCTCTTTCACTGTTATATTAGTTTTCTCATTTTCACTAAGTTATATTAGTTCTTTCTCTTTCACTAAGTTATATTAGTTCTCTCTCTTATACTAATTTATATTAGTTATCTCTCTTTCACTAAGTTATATTAGTTCTGTCTCTTTCACTACGCTATATTAGTTTTCTCTCTTTCACTTAGTTATATTAGTTTTCTCTCTTTCACTAAGTTATATTAATTCTCTCTCTTTCACTATGTTATATTAGTTCTCTCTCACTACGTTATATTAGTTCTCTCTCACTACGTTATATTAGTTCACATTTTTTCACTACGTTATATTAGTTGTACGTTTAATAAGTTCTTCTAACCTTTTGTTGCATTGCTGCTAGTGGCTGCTGGTTAATTTGCAGTTTAAAAATGACATAGATGACAAAACAAAAGTCAACAAAATGGCCAAAATCTGTACTGTAGCTCAAAATGAAAATTTCTCCTGTTAAGTGTGATCAGTCCACGGGTCATCATTACTTCTGGGATATTGCTCCTCCCCAACAGGAAGTACAAGAGGATTCACCCAGCAGAGCTGCTATATAGCTCCTCCCCTCTACGTCACCTCCAGTCATTCTCTTGCACCCAACGACTAGATAGGATGTGTGAGAGGACTATGGTGATTATACTTAGTTTTATACCTTCAATCAAAAGTTTGTTATTTTATAATAGCACCGGAGTGTGTTATTCCTTCTCTGGTAGAATTTGAAGAAGAATCTACCTGAGTTTTTACTATGATTTTAGCCGGCGTAGTTAAGATCATATTGCTGTTTCTCGGCCATCTGAGGAGAGGTAAACTTCAGATCAGGGGACAGCGGGCAGATTAATCTGCAAAGAGGTATGTAGCAGCTTATTATTTTCTGACAATGGAATTGATGAGAAAATTCTGCCATACCGATATAATATAAACTCAGCCTTAAATGCAGTAGCAGCAACTGGTATCAGGCTGTCATGTATGTATATTTTACACTTCAGTATTCTGGGGAATGGCACTTCACTGGAATTATACTGTGTGCATAAGACTTTAGCCTAATTTGCAGGGACTAGCAACAGGCTTTTTAATAACACTTAATTTATGTTAAACGTTTTTTGCTGGCATGTAAAATCGTTTCATTTTCTGAGGTACTGGGTGAATAAAATATTTTGGGCACTATTTTTTTCCACTTGGCAGTTGTTTTATTTAATTTATGACAGTTTTCTGATCTCCCTCACTGTTGTGTATGAGGGGGAGGGGCCGTTTTTGGCGCTTTTGCTACGCATCAAAAAATCCAGTCAGAAGCTCACTGTACTTCCTGCATGATCCGGTTCATCTCTACAGAACTCAGGGGTCTTCAAAACTTGTTTTGAGGGAGGTAATCACTCACAGCTGAGCTGTGAGATTGTAGTTGACTGTGATAAAAAACGTTTATTTCTGTAACTTTTTTTCTGCTGTCAGGGTTAGTTATCCTTTGCTAATGGGAACAAGCCTTTGCTAAAATTGTGTTTTTTACAAAAATTGATGCTATAACCTTTCAGTTTATTAACTTTCAACTGTCATAACTCTTTCTGTGCTTCTTATAGGCACAGTACGTTTTCTTATTATAGTAAATTACTTCAAAAGTATTTCCAAGTTGCTAGTTTATTTGCTAGTGTGTTAAACATGTCTGATTCAGAGGAAGACATCTGTGCTATATGTGCTAATGCCAAAGTGGAGCCCAATAGAAATTTATGTACTAACTGCATTGATGCTACTTTAAATAAGAGTCAATCTGTACAAATTGAACACATTTCACCAAACAACGAGGGGAGAGTTATGCCGACTAACTCGCCTCACGTGTCAGTACCTGCATCTCCCGCTCGGGAGGTGCGTGATATTGTGGTGCCGAGTACTTCTGGGCGGCCATTACAAATCACATTACAGGATATGGCTACTGTTATGACTGAAGTTTTGGCTAAATTACCAGAACTAAGAGGTAAGCGTGATCACTCTGGGATGAGAACAGAGTGCGCTGATAATGTTAGGGCCATGTCAGATACTGCGTCACAACTTGCAGAACATGAGGACGGAGAGCTTCATTCTGCGGCTGACGGTTCTGATCCAAACAGATTGGATTCAGATATTTCAAATTTTAAATTTAAGCTGGAAAACCTCCGTGTATTACTAGGGGAGGTGTTAGCGGCTCTGAATGATTGTAACACAGTTGCAATACCAGAGAAAATGTGTAGGTTGGATAAATATTTTGCGGTACCGTCGAGTACTGACGTTTTTCCTATACCTAAGAGACTTACTGAAATTGTTACTAAGGAGTGGGATAGACCCGGTGTGCCGTTCTCACCCCCTCCGATATTTAGAAAGATGTTTCCAATAGACACCACCACACGGGACTTATGGCAAACGGTCCCTAAGGTGGAGGGAGCAGTTTCTACTTTATCTAAGCGTACCACTATCCCGGTGGAGGATAGCTGTGCCTTTTCAGATCCAATGGATAAAAAGTTAGAGGGTTACCTTAAGAAAATGTTTGTTCAACAAGGTTTTATATTGCAACCCCTTGCATGCATTGCGCCTGTCACGGCTGCAGCAGCATTTTGGTTTGAGTCTCTGGAAGAGACACTTGAATCAGCTCCATTAGATGAGATTACACACAAGCTTAAAGCTCTTAAGTTAGCTAACTCATTTATTTCAGATGCCGTAGTACATTTAACTAAGCTTACGGCTAAGAATTCCGGATTCGCCATTCAGGCGCGCAGAGCACTGTGGCTAAAATCCTGGTCAGCTGACGTTACTTCTAAGTCTAAATTACTTAATATACCTTTCAAAGGGCAGACCTTATTCGGGCCCGGATTGAAAGAAATTATCGCTGACATTACAGGAGGTAAAGGCCATGCCCTGCCTCAAGACAGAGCCAAACCTAAGGCTAGACAGTCTAATTTTCGTTCCTTTCGGAATTTAAAAGCAGGAGCAGCATCAACTTCCTCTGCTCCAAAACAAGAAGGATCTGTTGCTCGCTACAGACAAGGCTGGAGACCTAACCAGTCCTGGAACAAGGGCAAGCAGGCCAGGAAACCTGCTGCTGCCCCTAAAACAGCATGAATTGAGGGCCCCCGATCCGGGAACGGATCTAGTGGGGGGCAGACTTTCTCTCTTTGCCCAGGCTTGGGCAAGAGATGTCCAGGATCCCTGGGCGCTAGAGATAATATCTCAGGGATACCTTCTGGACTTCAAATACTCTCCCCCAAGAGAGAGATTTCATCTGTCAAGGTTGTCAACAAACCAAATAAAGAAAGAGGCGTTTCTACGCTGCGTACAAGAGCTTTTATTAATGGGAGTAATCCATCCAGTTCCACGGTCGGAACAGGGACAAGGGTTTTACTCAAATCTGTTTGTGGTTCCCAAAAAAGAGGGAACTTTCAGGCCAATCCTGGATTTAAAGATCCTAAACAAATTCCTAAGAGTTCCATCGTTCAAAATGGAGACTATTCGGACAATTTTACCCATGATCCAAAAGGGTCAGTACATGACCACAGTGGATTTAAAAGATGCTTACCTTCACATACCGATCCACAAAGATCATTACCGGTATCTAAGGTTTGCCTTTCTAGACAGGCATTACCAGTTTGTAGCTCTTCCATTCGGATTGGCTACGGCTCCAAGAATCTTCACAAAGGTTCTGGGTGCTCTTCTGGCGGTACTAAGACCGCGAGGAATTTCGGTAGCTCCGTACCTAGACGACATTCTGATTCAAGCTTCAAGCTTTCAAACTGCCAAGTCTCATACAGAGTTAGTACTGGCATTTCTAAGGTCGCATGGATGGAAGGTGAACGAAAAGAAGAGTTCTCTCTTTCCACTCACAAGAGTTCCCTTCCTGGGGACTCTTATAGATTCTGTAGAAATGAAAATTTACCTGACAGAAGACAGGTTAACAAAACTTCAAAGTGCGTGCCGTGTCCTTCATTCCATTCAACACCCGTCAGTGGCTCAATGCATGGAGGTAATCGGCTTAATGGTAGCGGCAATGGACATAGTACCTTTTGCACGCCTACACCTCAGACCGCTGCAATTGTGCATGCTAAGTCAGTGGAATGGGGATTACTCAGACTTGTCCCCTTCTCTGAATCTGGATCAAGAGACCAGAAATTCTCTTCTATGGTGGCTTTCTCGGCCACATCTGTCCAGGGGGATGCCATTCAGCAGGCCAGACTGGACAATTGTAACAACAGACGCCAGCCTACTAGGTTGGGGTGCCGTCTGGAATTCTCTGAAGGCTCAGGGACAATGGAATCAGGAGGAGAGTCTCCTACCAATAAACATTCTGGAATTGAGAGCAGTTCTCAATGCCCTTCTGGCTTGGCCCCAGTTGACAACTCGGGGGTTCATCAGGTTTCAGTCGGACAACATCACGACTGTAGCCTACATCAACCATCAGGGAGGGACAAGAAGCTCCCTAGCAATGATGGAAGTATCAAAGATAATTAGCTGGGCAGAGTCTCACTCTTGCCACCTGTCAGCAATCCACATCCCGGGAGTGGAGAACTGGGAGGCGGATTTTTTAAGTCGTCAGACTTTTCATCCGGGGGAGTGGGAACTTCATCCGGAGGTCTTTGCCCAAATACTTCGACTTTGGGGCAAACCAGAGATAGATCTCATGGCGTCTCGACAGAACGCCAAGCTTCCTCGTTACGGGTCCAGATCCAGGGATCCGGGAGCGGTCCTGATAGATGCCTTGACAGCACCTTGGACCTTCAGGATGGCTTATGTGTTTCCACCCTTCCCGATGCTTCCTCGATTGATTGCCAGAATCAAACAGGAGAGAGCATCAGTGATTCTAATAGCGCCTGCATGGCCACGCAGGACTTGGTATGCAGATCTGGTGGACATGTCATCCTGTCCACCTTGGTCTCTACCTCTGAAACAGGACCTTCTGATACAGGGTCCTTTCAAACATCAAAATCTAACTTCTCTGAAGCTGACTGCTTGGAAATTGAACGCTTGATTTTATCAAAACGTGGTTTTTCTGAGTCAGTTATTGATACCTTAATACAGGCTAGGAAGCCTGTTACCAGAAAGATTTACCATAAAATATGGCGTAAATACCTATATTGGTGCGAATCCAAAGGTTACTCTTGGAGTAAGGTTAGGATTCCTAGGATATTGTCTTTTCTACAAGAAGGTTTAGAAAAGGGTTTATCCGCTAGTTCCTTAAAGGGACAGATCTCAACTCTGTCCATTCTGTTGCACAAACGTCTGTCAGAAGTTCCAGACGTTCAGGCTTTTTGTCAGGCTTTGGCCAGGATTAAGCCTGTGTTTAAAACTGTTGCTCCGCCATGGAGTTTAAACCTTGTTCTTAACGTTTTACAGGGCGTTCAGTTTGAACCCCTTCATTCCATTGATATAAAGTTGTTATCTTGGAAAGTTCTATTTTTAATGGCTATTTCCTCGGCTCGAAGAGTCTCTGAGTTATCAGCCTTACATTGTGATTCTCCTTATTTGATTTTTCACTCGGATAAGGTAGTTCTGCGTACTAAACCTGGGTTCTTACCTAAGGTAGTCACTAACAGGAATATCAATCAAGAGATTGTTGTTCCATCCTTGTGTCCAAATCCTTCTTCAAGGAAGGAACGACTTCTGCACAATCTGGACGTAGTTCGTGGCCTAAAATTTTATTTACAGGCAACTAAAGATTTTCGACAAACGTCTTCCCTGTTTGTCGTTTACTCTGGTCAGAGGAGAGGTCAAAAAGCTTCTGCTACCTCTCTCTCTTTTTGGCTTCGTAGCATAATACGTTTAGCTTATGAGACTGCTGGACAGCAGCCTCCTGAAAGAATTACAGCTCATTCCACTAGAGCTGTGGCTTCCACTTGGGCCTTTAAGAATGAGGCCTCTGTTGAACAGATTTGCAAGGCTGCAACTTGGTCTTCGCTTCATACTTTTTCCAAATTTTACAAATTTGACACTTTTGCTTCTTCGGAGGCTATTTTTTGGAGAAAGGTTCTTCAGGCAGTGGTTCCTTCTGTATAAAGAGCCTGCCTGTCCCTCCCGTCATCCGTGTACTTTTGCTTTGGTATTGGTATCCCAGAAGTAATGATGACCCGTGGACTGATCACACTTAACAGGAGAAAACATAATTTATGCTTACCTGATAAATTCCTTTCTCCTGTAGTGTGATCAGTCCACGGCCCGCCCTGTTTTTTACGGCAGGTAAATATTTTTTAAATTATACTCCAGTCACCACTACACCCTTTGGCTTCTCCTTTCTCGTTGGTCCTTGGTCGAATGACTGGAGGTGACGTAGAGGGGAGGAGCTATATAGCAGCTCTGCTGGGTGAATCCTCTTGCACTTCCTGTTGGGGAGGAGCAATATCCCAGAAGTAATGATGACCCGTGGACTGATCACACTACAGGAGAAAGGAATTTATCAGGTAAGCATAAATTATGTTTTTTGTTAAAACGGAAATTTCTAATGAAATTCATTTAAAATTAATATGACCATTAACGAAAATGAGCTAAAACAAAAATTTTATTTTTAACCTAAACAACACCTAAATTACAAGTTTTGCGTTAACAGGGGAGTGGTGCTGACGAGCAGTTTTCACTCACCGCTCACTTACATACAGCACTGGTATTACAGGTTTTTAAAAACCCGGCGTTAGCCGCAAAAAAGTAAGTGAAGAGCAAAATTTAGCTCCACATCTCACCTCAATACCAGCGCTGCTTACGTTATCGGTGAGCTGGTAAAACGTGCTTGTGCACGATTTCCCAATGGGAAGGGGGAGAGCCGGCTGAAAAAAAGCACAAAAAAAAAAGCAGCGTAAAGCTCCTAACGCAGCCCCATTCATTCCTATGGGGAAATAAAAGTTATGTCTACACCCTAACATGAACCCTGAGTATAAACACCCCTAATCTTATATACTTATTAACCCCTAATCTGCCACCCCTGACATCGCCGACACCTGCATTATATTATTAACCCCTAATCTGCCACTCCGGACACCACCGCCACCTACATTATACTTTATGAACCCCTAATCTGCTGCCCCCAACATCGCCGACACCTACATTATATTTATTAACCCCTAATCTGCCACCCCCAATGTCGCCGCAACCTAACTACATTTATTAACCCCTAATCTGCCGCCCCCAACGTCGCCACCACTATAATAAAGTTATTAATCCCTAAACCTAAGTCTAACCCTAACACCCCCTAACTTAAATATAATTTAAATAAATCTAAATAAAATTACTGTAATTAACTAAATAATTCCTATTTCAAACTAAATACTTACCTATAAAATAAACCCTAAGCTAGCTACAATATAACTAATAATTACATTGTAGCTAGCTTAGGGTTTATTTTTATTTTACATGCAAGTTTGTATTTATTTTAACTAGGTACAATAGTTATTAAATGGTTATTATCTATTAAATAACTACCTAGTTAAAATAAAGACAAATTTACCTGTAAAATAAAACCTAACCTAAGTTACAATTACACCTAACACTACACTACAATTAAATTAATTACCTAAACTATATACAATTAATTACAATTAAATAAAATTATCTAAAGTACGAAACCCCCCACTAAATTACAGAAAATAATAAAATAATTACAAGATTTTTAAACTAATTACACCTACTCTAATCCCCCTAACAAAAGAAAAAAAGCACTACCCTAAACTAAATTACAAATAGCCCTTAAAAGGGCTTTTGCGGGGCATTGCCCCAAAGTAATCAGCTCTTTTACCTGAAAATAAAATACAAATACCCCCCCAACATTAAAACCCACCACCCACACAACCAACCCTACTCTAAAACCCACCCAATCCCCCCTTAAAAAAACCTAACACTAACCCCTTGAAGATCACCCTACCATGAGACGTCTTCACCCAACCAGGCAGAAGTTGTCCTCCAGACGGGCAGAAATCTTCATCCAAGCTGGGCAGAAGTGGTCCTCCAGACGGGCAGAAGTCTTCATCCAAGCCGGGCAGAAGAGGTCCTCCAGACGGGCAGAAGTCTTCATCCAGACGGCATCTTCTATCTTCATCCATCTGGCGCGGAGTGGGTCCATCTTCAAGACATCCGACGCAGAGCATCCTTCTCGGCCGACAACTACCCGATGAATAAAGGTTCCTTTAAGTGACATCATCTAAGATGGCGTCCCTTCAATTCCGATTGGCTGATAGAATTCTATCAGCCAATCGTCATTAAGGTAGGAAAAATCCTATTGGCTGATGCAATCAGCCAATAGGATTGAGCTTGCATTCTATTGGCTGATTGGATCAGCGAATAGAATGTGAGCTCAATCCTATTGGCTGATTGGATCAGCCAATAGGATTGAACTTCAATCCTATTGGCTGATTCAATCAGCCAATATGATTTTTCCTACCTTAATTCCGATTCGATGATAGAATTCTATAAGCCAATCGGAAGTGAAGGGACGCCATCTTGGATGACGTCACTTTATGGAACCTTCATTCGTCGGGTAGTCGTCATCCAAGAAGGATGCTCTGCGTCGGATGTCTTGAAGATAGAGCCGCTCCACGCCGGATGGATGAAGATAGAAGATGCCGTCTGGATGAAGCCTTCTGTCCGTCTGGAGGACCTCTTCTGCACGGCTTGGATGAAGACTTCTGCCCATCTGGAGGACCACTTCTGCCCGGTTGGGTGACGATATCTCACGGTAGGGTGATTTTCAAGGGGTTAGTGTTAGGTTTTTTAAGGGGGGATTGGGTGGGTTTTAGAGTAGGGTTGGGTGTGTGGGTGGTGGGTTTTAATGTTGGGGGGGTATTTGTATTTTTTTTTTAGGTAAAAGAGCTGATTACTTTGGGGCAATGCCCCGCAAATGGCCCTTTTAAGGGCTATTTGTAATTTAGTTTAGGGTAGGGCTTTTTTTTTATTTTGTTAGGGGGATTAGAGTGGGTGTAATTAGTTTAAAAATCTTGTAATTATTTTATTATTTTCTGTAATTTAGTGTTTGTTTTTTTGTAACTTAGGTTAGGTTTTATTTTACAGGTAAATTTGCCTTTATTTTAACTAGGTAGTTTTTAAATAGTTAATAACTATTTCATAACTATTGTACCTAGTTAAAATAAATACAAAGTTGCCTGTAAAATAAATATAAACCCTAAGCTAGATACAATGTAACTATTAGATATATTGTAGCTATCTTAGGGTTTATTTTATAGGTATTTAGTTTTAAATAGGAATTATTTAGTAAATTGTAGTAATTTTATTTATATTTATTGTAATTATATTTAATTTAGGGGGTGTTAGGGTTAGGTTTAGACTTAGATTTAGGGGTTAATAACTTTAATATAGTGGCGGCGACATTGGGGTCAGTAGATTAGGGGTTAATAAATGTAGATAGGTGGCGGCGATGTTAGGGCCGGCAGATTAGGGATTAATAATATTTAACTAGTGTTTGCAATGCGGGAGTGCGGCGGTTTAGTGGTTAATATATTTATTATAGTGGCGGCGATGTCCGGTTCGGCAGATTAGGTTTTAAAATATTTATTATAGTGTTTGCGATGTGGTGAGGGCCTCGGTTTAGGGGTTAAAAGGTAGTTTATGGGTGTTAGTGTACTTTTTAGCACTTTATTTAAGAGTTTCATGCTACGGCGTTGTAGTGTAAAACTCTTACCTACTGACTTTTAAATGTGGTACCAGGCTTGACAGGAGAGGGTCTACCGCTCACTTTTGATTAGACTCGTAATACCAGTGCTATGCAAGTCCCATTGAAAATATAGGATACGCAATTGACGTAAGTGGATTGGCGGGATTTCCGAGTTTGGCCAAAAAAGTGAGCAGTGAGCCTGTCATTTCAAGACTCATAATACCAGCGGGCGTTAAAAAGCAGCGTTGGGACCGGCCAACTCTGCTTTTTAACCCTAACGCAAGACTCGTAATCTAGGTGCAAATGTTTTTCCTGTGCACATCTCTATTGAAAACTATTTCACCGCTGACTTATTTGACATAATTGAGAGCCATAGAATGCCTGACCTTGCCGTTGTCTGCTGAAACTTACTTCTGGTTGACCAACTGACTTTTGGGAAAAATTTATAATTTGTTGTCAAAAAATAATGTTCTCTGGTCCAGCGGTCGCCAACAAGCAGGATGGTGGTCCATGACACCATCAAGCAGGATTTAATCTCCTCTGATGGTGTCACCCCCGTTGCACCGCAACTCCCTACAGTGCCTGGCTGGACATCAGTGAAAACCGACGGAGGAGTTAATTTATAAACTTACGTAGCTAGATTGTATTTTTAACTCCTCCTGCACAGCGCGCTGCTCAGAGAAAGATGCTTCCATTCTAAAACCAGCAGAGTCAATAAAGTCTTGGCTTGAAATAGTGGAATTAAAGTATATAAAAAAAAAATCTTAAAAAAAATTCTCTCATATTTAATTTATTTTCTTCCCTTTACCTGTCTCTTTGTAGTAGTTTTCCTAATTCCTTCAGATGGACTTACATCACTGTTTATCTTCCTCCCCTCCATCTTCTTTTTTTAATTTTTTATTAAATATGAATTATTTTTCATTTTAATAATATTCACAAAGCCATTCCACCTGAATTCCAGTAATTGCCATCCAGCAGATCAGCCATATCCCACCAGTATTAAAGTAATTGCCAGTAACATCAGTCGTGGTTAGCTCACATCCATATTGAGAGCTTTCTGATATTATCTTAATTTATGACTCCAATGTCTGTCCATGATCATAAGTAGTTTTGAATAATTACTAACTGGGGAGGTAACTTGAAAGTCGTGTGGTCCTTTTAAACATAATTATTTTTTCCCCACTTTATGCCCCTCTGTTTCAAGCTCAAAAGTTGGCACTCACCCTTCATCTGTCATTTGGAAGTATTCGCTCAGTTCTGTCATTCAGTTAGTTAATTCCAAAAAAGAATTCTTAAAAATGTGTACGTAATGTAAACTTAGCTATGGTTATACTAGTTATGTACAGTATGTGTATATATATATATATATATATATATATATATATATATATATATATATATACCTGTATATACACACACATTATAGAGGTTTGTTCCTTTTAAAAAAAATAATGTTAGTGGTCCATGGGATTCATAATTGTGAGTTTTGTGGTCCCTGAGGTCCGAAAGGTTGGCGACCCCTGCTCTGGTCTATACATAAGAAATAGTTTCAATAATTCCGTCTTTTACTTTACGATTTTCAGAGTTGAATGTGACTTTTCAGTTACATTCTGGTTGATAACATTTCCTTTTCCCCTCTCTGTTATTTATTTTCTCTTTTTGATTTCTACAGATATCATGTTATCTCTTTTCCCCAAATATATATCCATGAATCAGGTTGATATGCAGGTGAGAATTGTCTACCTTTTAATTACAGCTGTCCATTACCATACTAGCTAGTTAATAAAAATCTAACTTCCATAGGGGATTAGAGATCTGATTTCCCTATAGATGTGATTATGTTTATAGTACATTGAAAGTTTATGCTCAATTTGATGAAAATGGTTTATTTTTTTCCCAGAAAGGTGTTTCTCTTGTTAAGTGTGTTCAGTCCACGGGTCATCCATTACTTATGGGATATATTCTCCTTCCCAACAGGAAGTTGCAAGAGGATCACCCAAGCAGAGCTGCTATATAGCTCCTCCCCTCACATGTCATATCCAGTCATTCTCTTGCAACCCTCAACAAAGAAGGAGGTCGCGGGAGGAGTTGGAGTTTTTACTTAATTATTCTTCAATCAAAAGTTTGTTATTTTAAATGGCACCGGAGTGTGCTGTTTTTCTATCTCAGGCAGTATTTGGAAGAAGAAACTGCCTGCGTTTCTATGATCTTAGCAGGCGTAACTAAGATCCACTGGCTGTTCTCGACATTCTGAGGAGTGGGGTAACTTCAGAACATGGGAATAGCATGCGGGGTCCCCCGCAAATGAGGTATGTGCAGTACAATATTTTCTGGGAATGGAATTGACTAAGAAAACACTGCTGTTACCCGTATGATGTAAGTACAGCCTTAAATGCAGTAGTAGTGACTGGTATCAGGCTGATAAATGTATGCACAGTAGAGTTATTTTCTAGGGACTAGAATTTGACTGAGAAAATACTGTTAATACAGAAATAATTCTTAAGCCTTATCTGCAGTGGAAGCGGCTGGTAGCAGGCTTAGTGATAACTTTGCATGACATTAAAAGAAGTTTGTTTTCAAAACGTTTACTGGCATGTTATTCGTTTTGTGAGGTACTTTGGTGATAAATCCTTTTGGGCATGAATTTCTTTCCACATGGCTAACGTATATTCCTTCATAGAAATCGTTATATCAGGTCTCCCACTGTTGTAAATGAGCGGGAGGGGCCTCTTTTAGCGCCTTATTGCGCAGTTAAAATTCTAGCACAGTCTTCCTGCTTCTTCCTCCTTGATCCAGGACGTCTCTAGAGAGCTCAGGGGTCTTCAAAATTCATTTTTGAGGGAGGTAATCAGTCACAGCAGACCTGTGACAGTGTGTTAGACTCTGATAAAAACGCTTAATATTAATTTGATATCCGTTTTTTTGGGTACTGAGAGGTTAATCATCCTGTTGCTAATAGGTGCAATCCTCTGCTAATTAATACATTTAAAGAATTGTTGACTATAACTGAATTAGTTCTTTGTTATTCAACTGTGTTTTTTAAAAGCACTGCAGCATTTTTTATATTGCTTGCGAACTTATTGAAAGTAATTTCCAAGCTTGCTAGATTCATTGCTAGTCTGTTTAAACATGTCTGATACAGAGGAATCTGCTTGTTCATTATGTTTAAAAGCCGTTGTGGAGCCCAATAGAAATATGTGTACCAATTGTATTGATATTACTTTGAAAAGTCAATCTGTACCGATAAAAAAATTATCACCAGACAACGAGGGGGCAGTTATGCCGTCTAACTCTCCTCACGTGTCAGTACCTTCGTCTCCCGCTCGGGAGGTGCGTGAGATTGAGGCGCCAAGTACATCAAGGCCCTTACAAATCACTTTACATGATATGGCTAATGTTATGAAAGAAGTATTATACAATATGCCCGAGTTAAGAGGCAAGCGCGACAGTTCTGGGTTAAGGACAGAGCGCGCCGATGACACGAGAGCCATGTCTGATACTGCGTCACAATTTGCAGAACATGAGGACGGAGAGCTTCATTCTCTGGGTGACGGTTCTGATTCGGGGAGACTGGATTCAGAAATTTCAAATTTTAAATTTAAGCTTGAGAACCTCCGCGTGTTGCTAGGGGAGGTGTTAGCCGCTCTGAATGATTGTGACACGGTGGCAGTCCCAGAGAAATGATGTCAGCTGGATAGATACTACGCGGTACCGGTGTGTACTGACGTTTTTCCTATACCAAAGAGGCTTACAGAGATTATTTGTAAGGAGTGGGATAGACCCGGTGTGCCTTTTTCCCCTTCTCCGATATTTAGAAAAATGTTCCCTATAGACGCCACCACACGAGACTTATGGCAGACGGTCCCTAAGGTGGAGGGAGCAGTTTCTACTTTAGCCAAGCGTACCACTATCCCGGTGGAGGATAGCTGTGCTTTCTCAGATCCAATGGATAAAAAATTAGAGGGTTATCTTAAGAAAATGTTTGTTTAACAAGGTTTTATATTACAGCCTCTTGCATGCATTGAGCCTGTCACTGCTGCAGCGGCATTCTGGTTTGAGTCTCTGGAAGAGGTGATTCGCACAGCACCATTGGATGAGTCTTTGAACAAGATTAGAACCCTTAAGCTGGCTAATGCATTTGTTTCGGATGCCGTAGTGCATTTAACCAAACTTACAGCTAAGAATTCCGGATTCGCCATACAGGCGCGCAGAGCGCTTTGGCTTAAATCCTGGTCAGCAGATGTAACTTCTAAGTCTAAATTACTAAACATTCCTTTCAAAGGGCAGACCTTATTCGGGCCCGGCTTGAAGGAAATCATTGCTGACATTACTGGAGGTAAGGGCCACACCCTTCCTCAGAACAGGGCCAAATCGAAGGCCAAACAGTCTAATTTTCGTGCCTTTCGGAATTTCAAGGCAGGAGCAGCATCAACTTCCTCCGCTCCAAAACAGGAAGGAACTACTGCTTGTTACAGACAGGGTTGGAAAGGCAACCAGTCATGGAACAAGGGCAAGCAGGCCAGAAAGCCTACTTCCGCCCCTAAGACAGCATAAAGTCAGGGCCCCCTTTCCGGAGACAGATCTAGTGGGGGGCAGACTCTCTCTCTTCGCCCAGGCTTGGGCAAGAGATGTACAGGATCCCTGGACGTTGGAGATTATATCTCAGGGATACCTTCTGGATTTCAAAGCTTCTCCTCCACAAGGGAGGTTTCATCTGTCAAGGTTATCAACAAACCTAGTAAAGAAAGAGGCATTTCTACAATGTGTACAAGACCTCTTAGTAATGGGAGTGATCCACCCAGTTCCGCGGACGGAACAGGGGCAAGGATTTTATTCAAATCTGTTTGTGGTTCCCAAGAAAGAGGGAACCTTCAGACCAATCTTAGATTTAAAAATCTTAAACAAATTCCTAAGGGTTCCATCGTTCAAGATGGAAACCATTCGGACCATCCTACCCATGATCCAAGAGGGTCAATATATGACCACAGTGGATTTAAAGGATGCCTACCTTCACATACCGATTCACAAAGATCATTATCGGTACCTAAGGTTTGCCTTTCTAGACAGGCATTACCAGTTTGTAGCGCTTCCCTTCGGATTAGCTACGGCCCCGAGAATTTTTACAAAGGTTCTGGGCTCTCTTCTGGCGGTACTAAGACCACGAGGCATAGCGGTGGCTCCGTACCTAGACGACATTCTGATACAGGCGTCAAGTTTTCAAACTGCAAAGTCTCATACAGAGATAGTTCTAGCATTTCTGAGGTTGCATGGGTGGAAGGTGAACGTGGAAAAGAGTTCTCTGTTACCACTCACAAGGGTCCCTTTTCTAGGGACTCTTATAGATTCTGTAGAGATGAAGATTTACCTGACGGAGTCAAGGTTATCAAAGATTTTCAATGCTTGCCGTGTTCTTCACTCCATTCCAAGCCCATCAGTAGCTCAGTGCATGGAAGTAATCGGCTTAATGGTCGCGGCAATGGACATAGTGCAATTTGCGCGCCTACATCTCAGACCGCTGCAACTATGCATGCTAAGTCAATGGAACGGGGATTACTCAGATCTGTCCCCTTTGCTAAATCTGGACCAGGAGACCAGAGATTCTCTTCTCTGGTGGTTATCACGGGTTCATCTGTCCAAAGGAATGACTTTTCGCAGACCAGATTGGACGATTGTAACAACAGATGCCAGCCTCCTAGGCTGGGGAGCAGTCTGGAACTCCCTGAAGGCTCAGGGATCGTGGACTCAGGAGGAGAAACTCCTCCCAATAAACATTCTAGAATTAAGAGCAATATTCAATGCTCTTCTAGCTTGGCCTCAGTTAGCAACACTGAGGTTCATCAGATTTCAGTCGGACAACATCACAACTGTGGCTTACATCAATCATCAAGGGGGAACCAGGAGTTCCCTAGCGATGTTGGAAGTCTCGAAGATTATTCGCTGGGCAGAGTCTCACTCTTGCCACCTGTCAGCGATCTACATCCCAGGCGTGGAGAACTGGGAGGCGGATTTTCTAAGTCACCAGACTTTTCATCCGGGGAGTGGGAACTTCACCCGGAGGTATTTGCTCAACTGATTCTTCGTTGGGGCAAACCGGATCTGGATCTCATGGCATCTCACCAGAATGCCAAGCTTCCTTGTTTCGGATCCAGGTCCAGGGACCCAGGAGCAGTGCTGGTAGATGCACTAGCAGCCCCTTGGGTTTTCAACATAGCTTATGTGTTTCCACCTTTTCCGTTGCTACCTCAACTGATTGCCAGGATCAAACAGGAGAGAGCATCGGTGATTCTGATAGCGCCTGCGTGGCCACGCAGGACCTGGTATGCAGACCTAGTGGACATGTCGTCCTGTCCACCATGGTCTCTACCCCTGAGGCAGGACCTTCTTGTTCAGGGTCCTTTCAACCATCCAAACCTAATTTCTCTGAGACTGACTGCTTGGAAATTGAACGCTTGATTCTATCAAAGCGTGGGTTTTCGGATTCGGTTATTGATACATTAATACAGGCTCGGAAACCTGTTACCAGAAAAATTTACCACAAGATATGGCGTAAATATTTATATTGGTGTGAATCCAAGAGTTACTCATGGAGTAAGGTTAGGATTCCTAGGATATTGTCTTTTCTACAAGAGGGTTTAGAAAAGGGCTTATCCGCAAGTTCACTAAAGGGACAGATTTCTGCTCTGTCTATTCTTTTACACAAGCGTCTGGCAGAGAATCCAGACGTCCAGGCTTTTTGTCAGGCTTTGGCTAGGATTAAGCCTGTGTTTAAAGCTGTTGCTCCTCCGTGGAGCTTAAACATGGTTCTTAAAGTTCTTCAGGGTGTTCCATTTGAACCCCTGCATTCCATTGATATTAAGCTTTTATCTTGGAAAGTTCTGTTTTTGATGGCTATTTCCTCGGCTCGAAGAGTCTCTGAGTTATCTGCCTTACATTGTGATTCTCCTTATCTGATCTTTCATTCAGACAAGGTAGTCCTGCGTACTAAACCTGGGTTTTTACCTAAGGTTGTTTCTAACAAGAATATCAATCAAGAGATTGTTGTTCCATCCTTATGTCCTAATCCTTCTTCAAAGAAGGAACATCTTTTGCATAATCTAGACGTGGTCCGTGCCCTGAAGTTCTACTTACAGGCAACTAAAGATTTTCGACAAACTTCTTCTCTGTTTGTCGTTTACTCTGGACAGAGGAGAGGTCAAAAGGCTTCGGCTACCTCTCTCTCTTTTTGGCTTCGTAGCATAATACGCTTAGCCTATGAGACTGCTGGACAGCAGCCTCCTGAAAGAATTACAGCTCATTCCACTAGAGCTGTGGCTTCCACCTGGGCCTTTAAGAATGAGGCCTCTGTTGAACAGATTTGCAAGGCTGCAACTTGGTCTTCACTTCATACTTTTTCCAAATTTTACAAATTTGACACTTTTGCTTCTTCGGAGGCTGTTTTTGGGAGAAAGGTTCTACAGACAGTGGTTCCTTCTGTTTAATGTTCCTGCCTTGTCCCTCCCATCATCCGTGTACTTTAGCTTTGGTATTGGTATCCCATAAGTAATGGATGACCCGTGGACTGAACACACAAGAGAAAACATAATTTATGCTTACCTGATAAATTTATTTCTCTTGTAGTGTGTTCAGTCCACGGCCCGCCCTGTCTATTTGAGGCAGGTTCTAAATTTTATATTATTACTCCAGTCACCACTGCACCCTATAGTTTCTCCTTTCTCGTCTTGTTTCGGTCGAATGACTGGATATGACATGTGAGGGGAGGAGCTATATAGCAGCTCTGCTTGGGTGATCCTCTTGCAACTTCCTATTGGGAAGGAGAATATATCCCATAAGTAATGGATGACCCGTGGACTGAACACACTACAAGAGAAATAAATTTATCATGTAAGCATAAATTATGTTTTTAAGAACGCTAAACTATGACAACACCGAATCAGTTTATGGAATATCATACACCTTAAAGAGACACTCAAGTCAAAATTAAACTTGCATGATTCAGATAGAACATGCAGTTTTAAATAACTTTCCTATTTACTTCCATTAACAAAATATACACAGTCTTTTTATATTTACACTTTTTGAGTCACCAGCTACTACTGAGCATGTGCAATAAATCACAGTATATATACGTAAGGAGTGGAAATAGACATAACTTTGAAATGTGTCAATAGAAAAAAACCCTACTCATTTAAAGTTCAGGCTAAGGCTCCATGTACGAAGCAGCGAGAGCTGCTCCGGAGCCCTTGCGGGTCAGGTATGCATATGCGAGCCTGCTTCCCGCAATGTAAGAAGCAGCGGTCATTAGACCACTGCTTCTTACACCCTATGCCACCTCTGAGGTGGCGAGCGAGGGAAAATCAGAGAGCTTGCTCGCTCTCGGTGATTGACAAGCTCTTCAGTCGCCCGATTAATTGCGCGAATGATGGGGCAGGCATTACACACTGAGATGAGTGTGTAATGATACATATGGGACAGCGGATCAACGGACCTGCTGCCCGTATATAGTGTAGGCATGTGGACAGCTTCGCAAGTTGAGAAGCTGTCCGCCCACCTGTTAGTACATAGAGCCAAAAGTGCTATTAAATTGTTTTTTATCATGTATTTGTTGATTTTGTAAATCTATTGTATTTACTGGACCTTTAATGTACTGTTTGCAACACAAGGACAAAATATAACAGATAAAAGAATAACTGCTTGAGATGGGAAGTATATACGTTGAAGCCTACCGGCCTACCCATTTACATAGAAATCTGGCACATTCATTTTCTGGGCTTAAATTACCTTTCATACATTATAGCAGCCCAGTAATGAAAATGACCCCATCATGGCATACCATTTACAAAAGTAGACAACCAAGGGTATTCTAAAAGGGCCATGTCACGTCTTTTTGTGAAGCCCCTTAGTCACAACACCTGGCCAAATGTAGTGGTCATTTTTGTTGTATGCGTGTTTTGCACAAACACTGCACTTTGGCTGTTTCTGTCATCAACCTTTTATGTTTTACTGCTATAAAACACACATATTAGTGTTTGTCAAGGTCCTACGAGTAAAACAGTAGCCCCGATGTACATGTTTTATGGGGTTTACAGAAGTTACAGGGCCAAATACGGGGTCTGCCCATTTCAGTTTTTATGCATGGAAATTTGGCACCTTAATTTTCTGTGCCTATGTCCTCTTTGAGATATTATAGCAGCCCAGGAATGAAAATTACCCATCATGGCATACCATTTTCAAAAGAAGACACCCTAGGGTATTCCAAAAGGGCCATGTCACATCTTTTTGTGAAGCCCCTTAGGCATAACATCTGGCCAAATATAGTGCTCATTTTTTTTGCATGCATTTTTGCACAAACACTGCACTTTGGCTGTTTCTGTCATCAACCTTTTATGTTTTGCTGCTATAAAACACACATATTTGTGTTTTTCAATGTCCTAAGAGTAAAACAGTACCCCCCATGTACAGGTTTTATGGGGTTTACAGAAGTTACAGGGTCAAATATGGGATCTGACCATTTACATGGAAAATTGGCACATTCATTTTCTGGGCCTTTCTCCTCTTTGAGACATTATAGCAGCCCAGGAATGAAAATTACCCCATCATGGCATACCATTTATAAAAGTAGACAACCCAGGATATTGAAAAAGGACTATGTTTAGTCTTTGTTTGTAGCCACTTAGTCACAACATCTGGCCAAAGGTAATGTTCATATTTTAGTTTTAGTTTATCACAAAAACACTGCCTTTTTGCTGTTTATATTATCCTTTTATGTTTTACTGCTATAATACACCCATCTTTGTGTTCAGCGATGTCCCATGAGTACAACAATACCCCCTATGTACAGGTTTTATGTGGTTTCAGGAAGTTACAGCGCCCAATATAGGGTCTGCAAATTTGGATGGCAATTTGGCACATTGATTTTATGGACCTTTGTTGCCTTTGAGACAGTATGGCAGCGCATAAATGAAAATTACCCCCCCCCCCCCCATGGCATACCATTTGCAAAAGTAGACAACCCAAGGTATTGAAAAAGGACTATGTTTAGTCTTTTTTTGTAGCCACTTAGTCACAAAACCTGGTCAAATTTAGTGGTCATATTTTTTTATTTGCTTTTCACACAGAAACTGCCTTTTTTCTATTTAGATCATCATCCTTATATTTTTTAATGCTATAATACACCCATATCTGTGTTCAGTAATCTCCCATGAGTGCAACAATACCCCCAATGCACAGGTTTTATGTGGTTTTAGGAAGTTACAGGGCCCAATATATGGTCTGCATAGAAATTTGGCACATTGATTTTCTGGACCTATGTTGCCTTTGAGACATTATGGCAGCCCAGGAATGAAAATTACCCACCTCATGACATACCATTTGCAAAAGTGGATAACTCAGGATATTCTAAAAGGAGTATTTTAGTTGTTTTGTATAACTTATAATGGCCTTAGAGTGGATGGGCTTAACATATTAAGGGACAGGACAAGGTCAAGGGATATATGAAGTTAGGAATACAGAATAATAAAATAAAATAAATTAGGAACACATACAGGTTGCTTTCAAATTAAAAGTTTAACTCTGTGTGATATATTCGAAAGCAATCAGTGATACAGAGGCCAGGTTGGGAGGGGCAGTCAGGGCAATGGTAACTAGAATCCCTCCTCCCTCCTTTTTTATAGCAGACTCTGCATCTTTTCTGGGGAGTTAATTTGCAGGCAGATCCTAGTGGGAAAATACCTGCCACAGAGTCGCTCAACATTTTCAGATTGAACACTGGGAGGATTAGGGGTCTGGTTAAACAAAATATCAGATGTTACATTTAACACAAATTCCAAAAAAGTATAAGGTTTCCCTGTGCCTGATTTTTTGTACAGCACATATGCATTATATACTGCGATCTGCATAATATAAAAAGCTACTTTTTTGTACCAAGTTCTAGTTTCTCCAACATTGGTGTGTCCGGTCCACGGCGTCATCCTTACTTGTGGGAATATCTCTTCCCCAACAGGAAATGGCAAAGAGTCCCAGCAAAGCTGGCCATATAGTCCCTCCTAGGCTCCGCCCACCCCAGTCATTCTCTTTGCCGTTGCACAGGCAACATCTCCACGGAGATGGTTAAGAGTATGTGGTGTTTAGTTGTAGTTTTTTTTATTCTACTATCAAGAGTTTGTTATTTTAAAATAGTGCTGGTATGTACTATTTACTCTGAAACAGAAAAGGATGAAGATTTCTGTTTGTGAGAGGAAGATAATTTTAGCAGACAGTAACTAAAATCGATTGCTGTTTCCACATAGGACTGTTGAGATGAAGTAACTTCAGTTGGGGGAAACAGTTAGCAGACTTTTCTGCTTAAGGTATGACTAGCCATATTTCTAACAAGACTGTGTAATGCTGGAAGGCTGTCATTTCTCCTCATGGGGACCGGTAAGCCATTTTCTTAGTCTCAAACAGAATAAAGGGCTTAATATGGGCTATAAAACTGGTAGACACATTTATGGGCTAAATCGATTGCTTTATTTGGACATTTTATACATGTTTATGCTGATAATTCACACTTATAAACTTGGGGAACGTTTTTTAACGTCAGGCACTATGTTAGACACCTTTTCCAGTCAGGAAGGGCCTTCCCAGTTGTAGGCTGAGCCTCATTTTCGCGCCATTACTGCGCAGTTGTTTTTGAGAGCAAGACATGCAGATGCATGTGTGAGGACCTGAAAGTAGTTGGAAAAGTTCCTAAAAGGCGTCATTTGGTATCGTATTCCCCTCTGGGCTTGGTATAGTCACAGCAAAGGCTGTAGCTGGGACTGTATAGGGGTTAAATCTGTAACCGGCTCCGGTTTCGTTATTTTAAGGGTTAAAGCTCTGAAAATTGGTGTGCAATACTTTTAATGCTTTAAGACACTGTGGTGAAAATTTGGTAAATTTTGAACAATTCCTTCATATTTTTTCACATATTCAGTAATAAAGTGTGCTCTGTTTAAAATTTAAAGAGACAGTAACGGTTTTGTTTTAAAACGGTTTTTGTGCTTTATTGACAAGTTTAAGCCTGTTTAACATGTCTGTGCCTTCAGATAAGCTATGTTCTATATGTATGAAAGCCAATGTGTCTCCCCCTTCAAAATTGTGTGATAATTGTGCCATAGCGTCCAAACAAAGTAAGGACAGTACTGCCACAGATAATGAAATTGCCCAAGATGATTCCTCAGATGAAGGGAGTAGACATGGTTCTACATCATCTCCTTCTGTGTCTACGCCAGTTTTGCCCACGCAGGAGGCCCCTAGTACTTCTAGCGCGCCAATGCTTATTACCATGCAACAATTGACTGCTGTAATGGATAACTCCATAGCAAATATTTTATCCAAAATGCCTGCATATCAGAGAAAGCGCGACTGCTCTGTTTTAAACACTGAAGAGCAGGAGGGCGCTGATGATAATTGTTCTGTCATACCCTCACACCAATCTGAAGGGGCCATGAGGGAGGTTTTGTCAGATGGGGAAATTTCAGATTCAGGAAAAATTTCTCAACAGGCTGAACCTGATGTTGTGACATTTAAATTTAAATTAGAACATCTCCGCGCACTGCTTAATGAGGTGTTATCTACTCTGGATGATTGTGACAACTTGGTCATTCCAGAAAAATTATGCAAGATGGACAAGTTCCCAGAGGTTCCGGTGCACCCCGACGCTTTTCCTAAACCCAAGCGGGTGGCGGACATAGTGAATAAGGAGTGGGAGAAGCCCGGCATACCTTTTGTTCCCCCTCCTATATTTAAGAAATTATTTCCTATGGTCGACCCCAGAAAGGACTTATGGCAGACAGTCCCTAAGGTCGAGGGGGCAGTTTCTACTCTAAACAAGCGCACTACTATTCCTATAAAGGATAGTTGTGCTTTCACAGATCCTATGGATAAAAAATTGGAAGGTTTGCTTAAAAAGATTTTTGTACAGCAAGGTTACCTTCTACAACCCATTTCGTGCATTGTTCCTGTCACTACAGCAGCGTGGTTCTGGTTCGAGGAACTAGAAAAGTCGCTCAGTAGAGAGACTCCATATGAGGAGGTTATGGACAGAGTTCACGCACTTAAGTTGGCTAACTCTTTTATTTTAGATGCTGCTTTGCAATTAGCTAGATTAGCGGCGAAAAATTCAGGGTTTGCAATTGTGGCGCGCAGAGCGCTTTGGCTAAAGTCTTGGTCAGCGGATGTATCATCCAAGACAAAATTACTTAACATCCCCTTCAAGGGTAAAACTCTCTTTGGACCAGAATTGAAAGAGATTATCTCAGACATTACTGGGGGAAAGGGTCACGCCCTCCCACAAGATAGGCCTTTCAAGGCCAAGAATAAGTCTAATTTTCGTTCCTTTCGTAATTTCAGGAACGGACCGGCCTCTAATTCTGCATCCTCTAAGCAAGAGGGTAATGCCTCACAGTCCAAAACAGCCTGGAAACCGATGCAAGGCTGGAACAAGGGTAAGCAGACCAAGAAGCCTGCTACCGCTAACAAAACAGCATGAAGGAGTAGCCCCCGATCCGGGACCGGATCTAGTGGGGGGCAGACTCTCTCTCTTTGCTCAGGCTTGGGCAAGAAATGTTCAGGATCCCTGGGCGCTAGAAATAGTTTCTCAGGGTTATCTTCTGGAATTCAAGGAACTACCCCCCAGGGGAAGGTTCCACATGTCTCACTTATCCTCAAACCAAATAAAGAGACAGGCGTTCTTACATTGTGTAGAAGACCTGTTAAAGATGGGAGTGATGCACCCAGTTCCAATGACGGAACAAGGAATGGGATTTTACTCAAATCTGTTCGTAGTTCCCAAAAAAGAGGGAACCTTCAGACCAATTCTGGATTTAAAGATCCTAAACAAATTTCTCAGGGTACCATCGTTCAAAATGGAAACCATTTGAACGATTCTACCTACTATCCAGGAAGGTCAATTTATGACTACCGTGGATCTAAAGGATGCGTACCTACATATTACTATCCACAAAGAACATCATCAGTTCCTAAGGTTCGCCTTTCTGGACAAACATTACCAGTTTGTGGCCCTCCCATTCGGATTAGCCACTGCTCCAAGGATTTTCACAAAGGTACTCGGGTCCCTTCTAGCGGTTCTAAGACCGAGGGGCATTGCAGTAGTACCATACTTGGACGACATTCTAATACAAGCGTCGTCCCTTTCAAAATCAAAGGCTCATACAGACATCGTTCTGGCCTTTCTCAGATCTCACGGATGGAAGGTGAACATAGAAAAAAGTTCTCTGTCTCCGTCAACGAGAGTTCCCTTCTTGGGAACAATAATAGATTCCTTAGAAATGAGGATCTTTCTGACAGATGTCAGAAAGTCAAAACTTCTAAGCGCTTGTCAAGTTCTTCATTCTGTTCCACGTCCTTCCATAGCTCAGTGCATGGAAGTAGTAGGGTTGATGGTTGCAGCAATGGACATAGTTCCTTTTGCGCGAATTCATCTAAGACCATTACAACTGTGCATGCTGAAACAGTGGAATGGGGACTATACAAACTTGTCTCCAGTGATTCAAGTAGATCAGAAGACCAGAGATTCACTCCGTTGGTGGATATCCCTGGACCACCTATCCCAGGGAATGAGCTTCCGCAGACCAGAGTGGGTCATTGTCACGACCGACGCCAGTCTAGTGGGCTGGGGTGCGGTCTGGGAATCCCTAAAAGCTCAGGGACTATGGTCTCGGGAAGAGTCTCTTCTCCCGATAAACATTCTGGAACTAAGAGCGATATTCAATGCTCTCAGGGCTTGGCCTCAGCTTGCAAAGGCCAGATTCATAAGATTCCAATCAGACAACATGACGACTGTTGCGTATATCAATCATCAGGGGGGAACAAGGAGTTCCCTGGCGATGAAAGAAGTAACCAAAATAATACAATGGGCGGAGAATCCCTCCTGCCATCTATCTGCGATCCACATCCCAGGTGTGGAAAACTGGGAAGCGGATTATCTGAGTCGTCAGACATTCCATCCGGGGGAGTGGGAACTTCACCCGGAGATTTTTGCCCAATTGACTCAATTATGGGGCATTCCAGACATGGATCTGATGGCGTCTCGTCAGAACTTCAAGGCTCCTTGCTACGGGTCCAGATCCAGGGATCCCAAGGCAACTCTAGTGGATGCACTAGTAGCGCCTTGGACCTTCAACCTAGCTTATGTGTTTCCACCGTTTCCTCTCATTCCCAGGCTGGTAGCCAGGATCAAATAGGAGAGGGCCTCGGTGATCTTGATAGCCCCTGCGTGGCCACGCAGGACTCGGTATGCAGAACTGGTGAATATGTCATCGGTTCCACCATGGAAGCTACCTTTGAGACAGGACCTTCTTGTTCAGGGTCCATTCGAACATCCATATCTGGTCTCCCTCCAGCTGACGGCTTGGAGATTGAACGCTTGATTCTATCAAAGCGTGGGTTTTCAGATTCTGTGATTGATACTCTGGTTCAGGCCAGAAAACCGGTAACTAGAAAGATTTACCATAAAATATGGAAAATATATATCTGCTGGTGTGAATCCAAGGGATTCCCTTGGAATAAGATAAAAATTCCTAAGATTCTTTCCTTTCTGCAAGAAGGTTTGGATAAAGGATTATCTGCGAGTTCTCTAAAGGGACAGATTTCTGCTTTATCTGTCTTACTACACAAACGTCTGGCAGCTATGCCAGATGTTCAAGCATTTGTTCAGGCTCTGGTTAGGATCAAGCCTGTTTACAGACCTTTGACTCCTCCCTGGAGTTTAAATTTAGTTCTTTCAGTTCTTCAAGGGGTTCCGTTTGAACCTCTACATTCCATAGATATTAAGTTGTTATCTTGGAAAGTTTTGTTTTTGGTTGCTATTTCTTCTGCTAGAAGAGTTTCAGAGTTATCTGCTCTGCAGTGTTCTCCGCCCTATCTGGTGTTCCATGCAGATAAGGTGGTTTTGCGTACTAAGCCTGGTTTTCTTCCAAAGGTTGTTTCTAACAAAAATATTAACCAGGAGATAGTTGTACCTTCTTTGTGTCCGAATCCAGTTTCAAAGAAGGAACGTTTGTTACACAATTTGGACGTAGTCCGTGCTCTAAAATTCTATTTAGAAGCTACAAAAGATTTCAGACAAACATCTTCTCTGTTTGTCGTCTATTCTGGTAAAAGGAGAGGTCAAAAAGCGACTTCTACCTCTCTTTCCTTTTGGCTTAAAAGCATCATCCGATTGCTTACGAGACTGCCGGACGGCAGCCTCCTGAAAGAATCACAGCTCACTCCACTAGGGCTGTGGCTTCCACATGGGCCTTCAAGAACGAGGCTTCTGTTGATCAGATATGTAAGGCAGCGACTTGGTCTTCACTGCACACTTTTGCCAAATTTTACAAATTTGATACTTTTGCTTCTTCGGAGGCTATTTTTGGGAGAAAGGTTTTGCAAGCCGTGGTGCCTTCCGTTTAGGTAACCTGATTTGCTCCCTTCCTTCATCCATGTCCTAAAGCTTTGGTATTGGTTCCCACAAGTAAGGATGACGCCATGGACCGGACACACCAATGTTGGAGAAAACAGAATTTATGCTTACCTGATAAATTACTTTCTACAACGGTGTGTCCGGTTCACGGCCCGCCCTGGTTTTTTAATCAGGTCTGATGAATTATTTTCTCAAACTACAGTCACCACGGTACCATATGGTTTCTCCTATATATTTCCTCCTGTCCGTCGGTCGAATGACTGGGGTGGGCGGAGCCTAGGAGGGACTATATGGCCAGCTTTGCTGGGACTCTTTGCCATTTCCTGTTGGGGAAGAGATATTCTGTTTGAGACTAAGAAAATGGCTTACCGGTCCCCATGAGGGGAAATGACAGCCTTCCAGCATTACACAGTCTTGTTAGAAATATGGCTAGTCATACCTTAAGCAGAAAAGTCTGCTGTTTCCCCCAACTGAAGTTACTTCATCTCAACAGTCCTATGTGGAAACAGCAATCGATTTTAGTTACTGTCTGCTAAAATCATCTTCCTCTCACAAACAGAAATCTTCATCCTTTTCTGTTTCAGAGTAAATAGTACATACCAGCACTATTTTAAAATAACAAACTCTTGATAGTAGAATAAAAAAAACTACAACTAAACACCACATACTCTTAACCATCTCCGTGGAGATGTTGCCTGTGCAACGGCAAAGAGAATGACTGGGGTGGGCGGAGCCTAGGAGGGACTATATGGCCAGCTTTGCTGGGTCTCTTTGCCATTTCCTGTTGGGGAAGAGATATTCCCACAAGTAAGGATGACGCCGTGGACCGGACACACCGTTGGAGAAAGTAATTTATCAGGTAAGCATAAATTCTGTTTTTTCTTTGAATTAGATATGGCTGCAGGCTCCGGTCAGCTAAATCTACCCACCCATGTTTTTGTTGTACTCCACAATGCACTTTGGCTTTAGGATCTGTGCAGATCTTCCCTTCACAGACACTGGCACTGTAGCTTCATCGTGCATTGTGGAGAGCATGTAAACATCTTTTTTTATCAGTGTACCGAAGGGCCAGTAGCTCAATGTGGCGTAAAGCTGACGTTGTGCCCCTACTTTTTTTCCCATATGTCAGCTTCTGGGGGAAACCTTTGCAATTTTTTCTTGTTGTGCCACAGGCCACGGTTTCAAAATAAAATAAAAATTATGGTGTAAAAATTATCAAGCCACAAATGGTACCCTTTATTTAGCAGGGGTAGTAGGAGATCCCACAAAATTTTCCCACTTGTGCCAACTGAATCTGGGCAGCCAGGTGGATCCAAGTGGCTATCCTTTCCCTGGTAGATGCGAAATGCCCAGGTATAACCAGTACTGCATTTACAGAGCTTATAAAATTTTACCCCATAGCGGGACCTCTTGGATGGTATATATTTAGTGATGTCGCGAACCTAAAAATTTGCGTTTGCGCATGGCGGTCACGAACTTCCGCAACTGTTCACGAACGGGCGTACCGGGCGAACCGCCATTGACTTCAATAGGCAGGCGAATTTTAAAACCCACAAGGACTCTTTCTGGCCACAATAGTGATGGAAAAGTTGTTTCAAGGGGACTAACACCTGGACTGTGGCATGCCGGAGAGGAATCCTTGGCAAAACTCCCATGGAAAATTGCATAGTTGATGTAGAGTCTGTTTTTAAGCCATAAAGGGCATAAATCACCTAACATTGCTAAATTGTTTGGAATAACATGCTTTAAAACATCAGGTATGATGTTGTATCGATCAGGTAGTGCAAGGGTTACACCCACTTCACAGTGACAGACCAAACTCCCCGTTTAAAGGGACAGTCTACACCAGAATTTTTATTGTTTTAAAAGATAGATAATCCCTTTATTACCCATTTCCCAGTTTTGCATAACTAACACATTTATAATAGTATACTTTTAACCTCTGTGATTATCTTGTATCTATGCCTCTGCAAACTGCCCCTTTTTTCAGTTCTTTTGACAGACTTGAAGTCTAGCCAATCAGTGCCGGCTCCAAGATAACTTCTCGTGCACGAGCATAGTGTTATCTATATGAAATACATGAACTAACACCCTCTAGTGGTGAAAAACTGTTAAAATGCAATCTGAAAGAGGTGGGCTTCAAGGTCTAAGAAATTAGCATATGAACCTTCTAGGTTAAGCTTTCAACTAAGAATACCAAGAGAACAAAGCAAAATTGGTGATAAAAGTAAATTGGAAAATTGTTTAAAATTACATGCTCTATCTGAATCATGAAAATTTATTTAGGCCTAGACTGTCCCTTTAACGCACCGCAAACAACCGCAAACAGTCCATTTGCACAACCGCAAACTCCCCATTTGCACAAGGTTGGATACCAAGCTAGCCATGTCCCGTTCCTTGTCCTCACTGATGTCATTGAAGGTCCACCCAGCCACGTACAACAACAATAGTCCCTGAAAGGTGACAACAAGCCCCCTGGGACGCCTGCTGTGTTTGGTCTTCCACCTGCTCAAAGCCACCTTCCTCCTCTGACTTCTCTTCTTCAGACTCCTCTCTCTGCATTGCCTCTCTCTGCATTATTATAAGGTGTGTTAAGTAGTACTATTCCTATCAGTGTAATCCCTGTTACGTCCCCTATCAGGGGACGTGTATATGGCATGGATTTTAGGATGGAAAAAGATGCTTGGTCGGTCCTCCTGCTTCAAATTTGTGGCACTGTATATGGCATGGATTTTAGGATGGAAAAAGATGCTTAGTCGGTCCTCCTGCTTCAAATTTGTGGCACTGCGCGTGCAATCTACTGTGCCACCAGATATGAGTGGTGTGTTAAGTAGTACTATTCTGATCAGTTTAATCCCTGTTACGTCCCCTATCAGGGGACGTGTATATGGCATGGATATGTATATGGCATGGCCGAAACACAAGTGGCTGTCAGATAACAGTCCGGCCACGAGATAGATTTGATAGATAGATAGATAGATAGATAGATAGATACATAGATTAGATAGATAGATCAATAGATGCAATAGATACATTTGATAGATACGATAGATAGATAGATTTTATAGATAAATAGATAGATAGATAATTTCCAAGACAGAGAATTACAAGACGTGCGGTCTGAGACCCATGGTAAGGTTCCCAGAGGCAGTTGCGGCGCCCGAGGCTCTGATTAGAACAGAGCACTCTGGAATGTATCTGCCCTCGGCCGAAATTGGAACATTCTTTAGCTTTCTGTCTGTCGGCCAAATGTGCGTCTGCCAAATGTCCGTCTGCCAAATGTCCTTCTGCATTTTGTCAGAGCACTGCGTGCAATCTACTGTGCCACCAGATATGAGTGGTGTGTTAAGTAGTAATATTCTGATCAGTTTAATCCCTGTTACGTCCCCTATCAGGGGACGTGTATATGGCATGGATTTTAGAAACCGGGAGATGGAAAAAGATGCTTGGTCGGTCCTCCTACTTCAAATTTGGGGCACTGCGCGTGCAATCTACTGTGCCACCAGATATGAGTGGTGTGTGTTAAGTAGTACTATTCTGATCAATTTAATCCCTGTTACGTCCCCTATCAGGGGACGTGTATATGGCATGGATATGTATATGACATGGCCGAAACACAAGTGGCTGTCAGATAACAGTCCGGGCACGAGATAGATAGATTTGATAGATAGATAGATAGATAGATAGATAGATAGATAGATACATAGATTAGATAGATAGATCAATAGATAAAATAGATACATTTGATAGATACGATAGATAGATAGATAGATTTGATAGATAAATAGATAGATTTGATAGATAGATAATTTCCCAGACAGAGAATTACAAGACGTGCGGTCTGAGACCCATGGTAAGGTTCCCAGAGGCAGTTGCGGCACCAGGGGACATGTATATGGCATGGATTTTAGGAACCGGGAGATGGAAAAAGATGCTTGGTCGGTCCTCCTGCTTCAAATTTGGGGCACTGCGCGTGCAATCTATTGTGCCACCAGATATGAGTGGTGTGTTAAGTAGTACTATTCTGATCAGTTTAATCCCTGTTACGTCCCCTATCAGGGGACGTGTATATGGCATGGATATGTATATGGCATGGCCGAAACACAAGTGGCTGTCAGATAACAGTCAGGCCATGAGATAGATTTGATAGATAGATACATAGATTAGATAGATAGATCAATAGATACGATAGATACGATAGATAGATAGATAGATAGATAGATTTGATAGATAAATAGATAGATTTGATAGATAGATAATTTCCCAGACAGAGAATTACAAGAAGTGTGGTCTGGCACCCATGGTAAGGTTCCCAGAGGCAGTTGCGGCGCCAGGGGACGTGTGTATGGCATGGATTTTAGGAACCGGGAGATGGAAAAAGAGCTTGGTCGGTCCTCCTGCTTCCAATTTGGGGCACTGCGCGTGCAATCTACTGTGCCATTAGATATGAGTGGTGTGTTAAGTAGTACTATTCTGATCAGTTTAATCCCTGTTACGTCCCCTATCAGATTTGATAGATAAATAGATAGATTTGATAGATAGATAATTTCCCAGACAGAGAATTACAAGAAGTGCGGTCTGAGACCCATGGTAAGGTTCCCAGAGGCAGTTGCGGCGCCAGGGGACATGTATATGGCATGGATTTTAGGAACCGGGAGATGGAAAAAGATGCTTGGTCGGTCCTCCTACTTCAAATTTGGGGCACTGCGCGTGCAATCTACTGTGCCACCAGATATGAATGGTGTGGTAGCAGCGGCCAGAAAAATTGATGTTTGTTTCCCGGGCAGAAAGTGCCCTAAAACATTGCGGCTTGAACCCTAGTTGGTGGAGGATAAGTCACACAAATCATCCGGCATTCGAAGATAAAATACAGCAGCGTGTGGACCATCTTTAGCCCAAGGCACCTCATGTCATCATCAAGCCTTTTTTCAGTTGAATGTATCACCCAATATCAGTCCCTTCGGGATTCATCCCTCATTCATCTTAATAAAGGTGAGGTAATCTAGACTTTTTTGACCTAGGCGACTTCTCTTCTCAGTGACCTCCTGCTGCACTGAAGGTCCTTTCTGACAGGACACTTGAAGCGGGGCAGGCCAGAAGTTCTATCGCAAATTGGGATAGCTCAGGCCACAGGTCAAGCCTGCACAACCAGTAGTCAAGGGGTTCATCGCTCCTCAGAGTGTCGAGATCTGCAGTTAAGGCGTGGTAGTCTGCTACCTGTCGGTTGAGTCGTTCTCTGAGGGCTGTGGCAATGCATAGGACTTAAAAAGCTCCGCATGTCCTCCATCAACAACACGTCTGAAAAGCATCCTGTCCTTGCCGGAGTGGTCGTGGGAGTCGGAGGATTACTTTCACCTCTTCACCTGTTAGATTCCCGTTGTGCTGTGACATCACCCTTATACGCTGTGTAAAGCATACTTTTTAATTTATTTTGGAACTGCTGCATCCTTTCCGACTTGTTGGAATTCGGTAACATTTCAGGCACTTTATGCTTATACCGGGGGTCTAGTAGCGTGGATACCCAGTACAGGTCGTTCTCCTTCAGCTTTTTTATACGAGGGTCCCTCAACAGGCACGACAGCATGAAAGACCCCATTTGCACAAGGTTGGATGCCGAGCTACTCATGTCCCGTTCCTCGTCGTCACTGATCTCACTGAAGGTATCTTCTTCCCCCCAGCCACGTACAACACCACGGGTACCAGATAGGTGACAACGAGCACCCTGGGATGCCTGTTGTGGTTGGTCTTCCTCCTCCTCCTCAAATCCACATTCCTCCTCTGACTCCTCTTCCTCACAATCCTCTTCCAGCGTTGCCGCTGGTCCAGCAAGCGATGCTGATAAGGCTGTTTCTGGTGGTGATGGTGACCACAACTTCCTCTTCTTCTTCATGCTCATCTACGGCCTGATCCAGCACTCTTCGCAGGGCACTCTTCGGTGCGACTGACTAGGTTTGTCACCTCCTCAAAAGGACGCATGAGCCTACAGGCATTGCGCATGAGCGTCCAGTAACGTGGCAAAAAATTCCCAGCTCCGCAGAGGCTGTCCTAGCACCCCGGTCATAAAAATACTCGTTAACGGCTTTTTCTTGTTGGAGCAGGTGGTCAAACATTAGGAGTGTTGAATTCCAACACGTCGGGCTGTCACAAATCAAGCACCTCACTGGCATGTTGTTTCGCCGCTGGATTTCTGAAAAGTGCGCCATGGCCGTGTAGGAATGCCTCAAATGGCCACACACCTTCCTGGCCTGCTTCAGGACGTCCTGTAAGCCTGGGTACTTATGCACAAAGCGTTGTATGATCAGATAATACACATGTGCCATGCACGGCACATGTGTCAACTTGCCCAATTTCAATGCCGCCACCAAATTACTTCCGTTGTCAGAAACCACTTGCCGATCTCCAGTTGGTGTGGAGTCAGCCACTGATCCACCTGTGCTTTCAGGGCGGACAGGAGTGCTGGTCTGGTGTGACTCTCTGCTTTCAGGCAAGTCAACCCCAAGACGACGTGACACTGCCGTATCCGGGATGTGGAATAGTACCTGGGGAGCTGGGGGGTGCCGTTGATGTGGAGCAAGATGCAGCAGCAGAAGAGGACTCAGGAGGTTATGGAAGAGGATGGAGTAGGAGGAGTAGAGGAGGTGGCAGCAGGCCTGCCTGCAAGTCGTGGCGGTGTCACCAACTCCTCTGCAGAGCCACGCATTCCATGCTTGTCAGCCATCAGCAGGTTTACCCAATGCGCAGTGTAGGTGATATACCTGCCCTGACCATGCTTTGCAAACCAGCTATCAGTGGTCAGATGGACCCTTGCCCCAACACTGTGTGCCAGACATGCCATTACTTCCTTTCGCACAATTGAGTACAGGTTGGGGATTGCCTTTTGTGCAAAGAAATTTCGGCCGAGTACCTTCCACTGCGATGTCCCAATAGCTACACATTTTTTGAATGCCTCAGACTCCACCAGCTTGTATGGTAAAAGCTGGCGGGCTAAGAGTTCAGACAAGCCAGCTGTCAGACGCTGGGCAAGGGGGTGACTTTGTGACATTGGCTTCTTACGCTCAAACATGTCCTTGACAGACACCTGACTGTGGGCAGATGAGCAGGAAATGCTCCGGAAGAGAGACGAAGTGGCGGATGGTTGAGAGTGGGCAAGGAGGACAGCAGTGGTTGACGTGGCTGAAGATGCTGGGCCAGGAGGAGGATGGCGGCTTTGAGTTTGTGTGCTGCTCGTACTCATGTGTTGATCCCATTGGCGTTTGAGATGTGCGATCATGTGCCTTTGCAAAGCAGTTGTACCTAGGTGGGTGTTGGACTTCCCACAACTCAGTTTCTTTTGGCACAGGTTGCAAATGGCATTGCTGTTGTCAGAGGCAGACACACAAAAAAAAATGCCACACTGCTGAGCTCTGCGATGACGGCATTCTGGTGGTGGCAACAGCATGCGTTGATTGGTGTGCTGTCTGGCTGACCCCGGGTGCTGATGCATGCTGTCTGACTGTGCCACTAGCTCCTTGCGACCACCTCCCCCTGCTTCCAACTCGTCTCCTCCTCTCTGTCTCCCCATCTGAACTTTCCCCCTGTTCTTCTTCTCTTCTAGAGGGCACCCACGTGACATCCACAGACGCATCATCATCATCAACCGCTTCACTTATATCTGGCAAATCAACAAAGGAAGCAGCAGCGGGTACAACATCATCATCATCACACCGTACGTCCATGTCTGTAATGCTGCCTGACTGAGACATATCACTGTTATCTACATCCTCTGTCAATGATGCTTGCGCATCACTCATTTCTTCCAACTGATGTGTAAATAACTCCTCTGACAGATCAAGTGAAGCGGCTGTGGTGCTAGTGTTGGTAGTGGTGGCAGATGGGCGAGTGGTAACTTGAGAGGTGCCCGAAGCTAAGCTGGAGGAGGATGGTGCATCAAGGTTCGGAGTGGAAGCTATAGAAGATTGGGTGTCCTGTGTTAAAAAGTCAACTATGTCCTCAGAACTTTTCGAGTTCATGGTACATGGCCTCTGAACACTGGGCATTATTCTAGGGCCAAAGGGAATCACAGCACCACGACCATGACGGCACCTGCGGGGTGGCCTGACTCTGCCTGTCATTTTTTTAAAAATGTACACTTACACTACTATTAAACAAGATATGAGTGGTGGCACTGGGCAAGTGGGCACAGTATACGCTGTGAGCCTGACACAAAAAAGAAGACTGATGTTTCACAGTCCAAAAAGGTTTTTTTTTAAATGTACACTTACACTACTATTAAACAAGATATGAGTGGTGGCACTGGGCAAGTGGGCACAGTATACGCTGTGAGCCTGACACAAAAAAGCAGACTGATGTTTCACAGTCCAAAAAGTTTTTTTTTTTTTTAAATGTACACTTACACTACTATTAAACAAGATATGAGTGGTGGCACTGGGCAAGGGGGCACAGTATACACTGTGAGCCTGACACAAAAAAGCAGACTGATGTTTCACAGTCCAAATTTTTTTTAATTTTTTTTTAAATGTACACTTACACTACTATTAAACAAGATATGAGTGGTGCCACTGGACAAGTGGGCACAGTATACGCTGTGAGCCTGACACAAAAAAGCAGACTGATGTTTCACAGTCCAATTTTTTTTTTTTTTTTTAAATGTACACTTACACTACTATTAAACAAGATATGAGTGGTGGCACTGGGCAAGTGGGCACAGTATACACTGTGAGCCTGACACAAAAAAGCAGACTGATGTTTCACAGTCAAAAAAGTTTTTTTTTTTTTAAATGTACACTTACACTACTATTAAACAAGATATGAGTGGTGGCACTGGGCAAGTGGGCACAGTATATACTGTGAGCCTGGCACACACGCTGGCAGGCAGGCAACTGCAATTAGATTACACTAGCAGACTGATGTTTCACAGTCAAAAAAGTTTTTTTTTTAAATTTACAGTACTGTTACAACAGATATGAGTGGTGGCACTGGGCAAGTGGGCCTGGCACACACGCTGGCAGGCAGGCAACTGCAATTAGATTACACAAGCAGACTGATGTTTCACAGTCAAATTTTTTTTTTTTTAAATTTACACTACTGTTACACCAGATATGAGTGGTGGCAGTGGGCAAGTGGGCACAGTATACGCTGTGAGCTTGGCACACATGCTGGCAGGCAACTGCAATTAGATTACACTAGCAAACTGATGTTTCACAGTCAAAAAAGTTTTTTTTTAAATTTACACTACTGTTACAACAGATATGAGTGGTGGCACTGGGCAAGTGGGCCTGGCACACACGCTGGCAGGCAGGCAACTGCAATTAGATTACACAAGCAGACTGATGTTTCACAGTCAAAAATGTTTTTTTTTTTAATTTACACTACTGTCACACCAGATATGAGTGGTGGCACTGGGCAAGTGGGCCTGGCACACACGCTGGCTGGCAGGCAACTGCAATTAGATTACACTAGCAGACTGATGTTTCACAGTCAAAAAGGTTTTTTTTTTAAATTTACACTACTGTTACACCAGATATGAGTGGTGGCACTGGGCAAGTGAGCCTGGCACACACGCTGGCAGGCAGGCAACTGCAATTAGATTCACAGTCAAAAAATTTTTTTAAAAAATTTACACTACTGTTACACCAGATATGAGTGGTGGCAGTGGGCAAGTGGGCACAGTATACACTGTGAGCTTGGCACACACGCTGGCAGGCAACTGCAATTAGATTACACTAGCAGACTGATGTTTCACAGTCAAAAAAGTTTTTTTTTTAATTTACACTACTGTTACAACAGATATGAGTGGTGGCACTGGGCAAGTGGGCCTGGCACACACGCTGGCAGGCAGGCAACTGCAATTAGATTACACAAGCAGACTGATGTTTCACAGTCAAAAATGTTTTTTTTTAAAAATTTACACTACTGTTACACCAGATATGAGTGGTGGCAGTGGGCAAGTGGGCACAGTATACGCTGTGAGCTTGGCACACATGCTGGCAGGCAACTGCAATTAGATTACACTAACAGACTGATGTTTCACAGTCAAAAAAGTTTTTTTTTAATTTACACTACTGTTACAACAGATATGAGTGGTGGCACTGGGCAAGTGGGCCTGGCACACACGCTGGCAGGCAGGCAACTGCAATTAGATTACACAAGCAGACTGATGTTTCACAGTCAAAAATGTTTTTTTTTTTTAATTTACACTACTGTTACACCAGATATGAGTGGTGGCACTGGGCAAGTGGGCCTGGCACACACGCTGGCTGGCAGGCAACTGCAATTAGATTACAATAGCAGACTGATGTTTCACAGTCAAAAAGTTTTTTTTTTTTAAATTTACACTACTGTTACACCAGATATGAGTGGTGGCACTGGGCAAGTGAGCCTGGCACACACGCTGGCAGGCAGGCAACTGCAATTAGATTACACTAGCAGACTAATGTTTCACAGTCAAAAAAGTTTTTTTTTTAAAATTTACACTACTGTTACAACAGATATGAGTGGTGGCACTGGGCAAGTGGGCCTGGCAGGCAGGCAACTGCAACTAGATTACACAGGAAAAAAAAACAGACTGATGTTCTATCCCTTAAAAGGGATTTTTGGGGTGCTGTCCTTACAGCAGAGATCAGATGAGTCCTTCAGGACTGTAGTGGACACTGAATACACTAGCCTAGCTATAAATTTCCCTATTAAATCAGCAGCAGCTACACTGTCCCTACTCTCACTAAGAAATCAGCTTCTGAATGAATCTAAAATGGAGCTGGGAGGGTCTGGGAGGGAGGTTCTGCTGCTGATTGGCTGGAATGTGTCTGCAGACTGTGAGATATAGGGTCAAAGTTCACTATGTTCGCTGGGAACTATTCGCCGGCGAACAATTCAAGACATCACTATATATATTGATTGAAAAGCAATCTCCCCTTAAATTTCATGAGGGACTCATCAATGCAAATGTCCTGCTCAGGTATGTAAACTTCTTTAATTTTTTGGGACAGGTGGTTTATCAGGGGCCTTAGTTTATATAACCTGTCATGCAGGGGGTCATTTCTGGGGGGGCACTTGATATTATCATTAAAATGGAGAAACCGCAGCAATTGTTCATATTTGTCCCTCTTCATAACCCCTGAAAAAAGAGGGGTAGACAGGATGGGTTTCTGGCTCCAGTATGAACGAATGCTGGGTTTCTTCACAATCCCCATTATTAATGTCAGGGCCCAAAACTTTTTAATCTCTGGTATGTCAGTGGGGTGCCAGGTATTTTTTCTGACATAAAGAGATTGGGGATTCTTGGGCAGATACTGGCTGGCATATAAATTTGTTTGAGCAACTATATGCTCAAACATGGTATCTGTCAGAATCAGGGACATATAGTTTATTGGCTCACATACTGGAACATCACTTGTGATGCCAGGAGTCTTAGTAAATTCTGGCATTTCTTGGGCAGTGAAATTTGGGGGTAGCCAATTTTGGTCATTTGTGCAACGCCTCCTTTTAGGGGGCGGGCAGGGAGCACTCAGGGGCTCTATATCTGATGCCGTAAGGGTTGCGCTGTCAGACAGAGCAGAGAGGGTTTCACTCCCTGAATCTTCGGCAAGAATGGCATAAGCCTCTTCTGCTGAATAGCGTGCCATAAGGGATTTTTTTCAATACAAATTATTGCTTCCCCACCACCAATTCCCACTTCACCTTCCCCAAAATCCCACTAAACCACCCCAATTACCACCTCCCAATTACCACCCACCTATTCCCACCCACCCTATTCCCTCAGATTTTTATATATATATATATATATATATATATATAAAAAAAAAATTTATAAACTAAAAAAAAAAAAAAGGAACTGGGAAGGGTAGTGATTGGGAACAGCAGGGAAGGGGTTAATAATAACTAAAGATCCCCACAAATAAACTTTTGGGCACTGATCAAAGCCCTGACAGGCTGATCACTGTGATACTGTGATATTAGGCTGATCACAGTAGCAGCTCAGTGATCAGCAGCAAAATAAATATATATATATATATAAACCAAAAGTAAAAGTCACTGTTCCTGTCCTATTAAAGGTTAGTTGTCTTGTAGACATAAACAAAGTCCGGTAAATGTGCGTGCTCCGTGTCAAAGCAATAAGCTGTAGGAAATATGTATAAAGAGCTTAAAGCCACTTGAAACAACTCGGCAAACCCCCTGTACACGCCTGTGATGGTTATCAGTGAATGTACCAGAGACTGAGTGTGCTTCAGAAAACCGGAGGCTTAGGAGTACAACAAGCGGTTACAAACAGAGTGTGCGGTACCTTCAAATCTCAAACATAAAGAGAGAAGACCAGGACCAGTGATCCCAGACGGCGTAAACGCCTTTACTCACCGCTCCTCTGGACCGCTGACCCCAAATAGCTCAGTCTCTATTTAGATCAAAGACCTCCGGAATTCACATGTGTGCACTCAATGGTCTCCTCCGCGTAACTTCGAAAAGGCGTCCTACTGTGCAGGAGGGGGCGTGACGTACGTGCTTCAGCGTGTTGAATCCATACGCTAATCCTTATCAATGTTGAAAACAGAGTTCCCATAAACCGGCTTTGGAGCTGTGAGTCCCAGACCTGCTGCTGCTGCTGCCCGGAATATTTAAAATAAAGTAGAAGAAAAGTTGCTGGCAGCGGTCTTAAAAGCAAAAAGTCTTTATTAGAACATCAGTAGTAAAAACACTCCAGGAAAAGTCACAAATACATACACAACATTTAGTCCGCTAAATTTAGCGGACTAAATGTTGTGTATGCATTTGTGACTTTTCCTGGAGTGTTTTTACTACTGATGTTCTAATAAAGACTTTTTGCTTTTAAGACCGCTGCCAGCAACTTTTCTTCTACTTTATTTTATATATATATATATATATATATATATATATATTTGTAACCCCCACAAATAAACCCCCAACAATTTTGATCAACACCGGTCAAAGCCCTAACTGGCTAACCAAGTTATATTAGGCTGATCACAGTAGCAGGTCTGTGATCAGCAGCAATATATATATATATATATATATATATATATATATATATATATTGTATTTATATTTTTTCCCTCTCTAGCTTTCTACAGCACCACAAACACTAAACTGTCTTCCTCTCTCTCTCAGATCTCACTGAGAGCAGAGAGGAAGCGGATACACTTGTAACAGCCAATGATTCCCACTCATTGGCTGCTACAGTGTTACATAGGACAATCGATACACCCCCTCCATGCTGATTGGATCCTGGGGGAGTGACAGAGGTGCTAGGCACATCCCCCAACCGGATCAAGAACAAACAAAATATTGGAGGGGGCACAGGAGCTGAAAACCGTTATGCCGTTCTATTCCGTCATAACGGCTCTAAAGCCCAGTGTAATTATTACGGAATGGAACAACATAATGGCATTAAAAGGTTAATATATTTAATTTGTTTACAAATTGTATAATTTAAAACAGTGATATAAACTATATTTAAAATGCTTAATAAAAAAAAGGTATTTAAATATGTGAACTGAGCATGTACAAGAACATAGTCATTAAAAAAGGTAAAATGTGTTCTGAATAGGTCTAAGTCCTTTGAGAACCTGCTAAAAAAAATAATTTCTTTTTGAATGAGATACTGGCATCAAATATCTCAATGCAAGGTACAGAGGAAGATGTGTGCTATTTAAAAAGTATACAAATAATGGAATAAACATTTACAATCACAAGATTGCAAAACAATTATAAATAAGTTTGAATAAAAAAAATATTATACTAAAAATAATAAAAAGAAAACACAAAAATCCATGCAATCAAATGCAAGAACGGACATTGATTTTTTTTAAAAAAGTCAGAGTTCATTTTTATCTATACATATTCAATTTCTTTGTGTAACAGTTGTATTATATATTTTTATTTGATAAAAAGTAACAAAGGATTATAAACTGTACACACAATTGTGATAACAATAGCAAAACAACATAGAACTATAGGCTATCCCTCTGTTCATATCTTTTTTATTCTGTTGTGATTGAATAAATACAAAATAATGACCATTTTAATATTGCATTCTTTACCAGCATTGTCATAAATATGTTTCATTTTTGCAAGCGCTAGCAAGATAAAAGCTGTATTATCTGTTGGTATCATGCTGTTATTTTTTGATCTGGTGGTTATTATATACAGCAAGAAAATTCCAATTTCTCCTGCAATTAAAGTACTGAGAACAAAAACTATATTTTAATGACCAATTATGTACCAATGTGTGATCAAACTTCCATCTAAGGACACAGTAAAAGCATTGTTAAGAATAAGAATGTCTTACTGAACTATGATTCATTACTTTTATGTTAAAGTTAATGCTCATTTGAAGAAATAAGTATTAAATTAATGCAGAGTGAATGGCTGTCATATTGTTTTGAATTAGACATGAGCATGTACATATCACTGCAGTAGAATTGTGCAATCTTTACACATAAAATGCTACAGGTCTTAAATTCTGAGTATTAAAACAAGTTACTGTATATAAATCTGTTGGTCTAGATCCTATGTTAGTGATACAGTCAAAACAAAATTAAAGAACCCTTTTCTATCAATATGGGAGGGTAAGTAGTACAAAAGGGGATCTACAGTTATACAATTTTTAGAACTGTCAGCATTATGTATGTCTGGTAGCAATACTACATCTGATTTTTGCACATCTGATTTTAGCTGTCATACAACAGTTTTTACCCAGACAAATCACAATATGGTTTATCACAAATAAATAATCTGTGTTTTAAATAAATAATCTGAGTTTTAATTTGGTAATTTTATTAACCAAGAGTTACCCTAGATGATGGCCATGAAAACCAGAATTAAAGGGATATTCAAGCCAAAATAGGAAACCACATGGGTGCATTTTGGTATTGAACAGAAGCAATTTTGTAATATGCAGCATTAGCAAAAATGCTTCTAATAAAAGCTATAGCTGTTTCAAAAGTGTATTTTAGTATGCACCGTGCACCTGCATTTTAAACACAGCACTTGCTTAGAGAGCCTAAGGTGCTTGTACCATCTGGTAATGACTCAATTTGTTAATTGCTGACATGATACAAGCCCCAGTGATGATCTGAGCAGCTGCAATATTTAAAATGTGGGCGCAGTGAGAATATCTAGCTATGCTTCACATGCACGTGCAGAGAAAAATGTTAACACTAAAACAGTGATAACTTTTACTAGAAGCATTTTTGTTAATACATGTATATTGCAAATTTGTTTCTAGTCAAAGATGTAATTTATCTATGTACATTTATATTTTGACTATAATGTCCCTTTAAACTTTCAAGATTCAGATAGAGCATTTCAATTTAAAGGGATATGAATCCCAAATTTTTACTCTCATGATTCAGATAGAAAATACAATTTTAAACAACTTTCTAATTTACTTCTACTATCTAATTTGTTTTATTCCCTTGGTATCATTTGTTGAAGAAGCAGTAATGCACTAATGGTTTCTAACTGAACTCATGGGGGAGCCAATCACAATCAATATATATATTCAGACACCAATCAACAGCTAGAACCTAGGTTCCCTGTTGCTCCTGAGCTTGCCTAGATAAACCTTTCAGCAAAGGATAACAAGAGTAGGAAGCAAATTAAGTTATAGAAGTAAATTGGAAAGTTGTTTAACCCCTTAATGACCGGACCATTTTTCATTTTTCTTACCCTTAATGACAATGGCTATTTTTACATTTCTGCAGTGTTTGTGTTTAGCTGTAATTTCCCTCTTACTCATTTACTGTACCCACACATATTATATACCGTTTTTCTCGCCATTAAATGGACTTTCTAAAGATACCATTATTTTCATCATATCTTATAATTTACTAAAAAAATAATAATAAAATATGAGGAAAAAATGGAAAAAAACACACTTTTTCTAACTTTGACCCCCAAAATATGTTACACATCTACAATCACCAAAAAACACCCATGCTAAATAGTTTCTAAATTTTGTCCTGAGTTTAGAAATACCCAATGTTTACATGTTCTTTGCTTTTTTTGCAATTTATGGGGCAATAAATACAAGTAGCACTTCGCTATTTCCAAACCACTTTTTTTCAAAATTAGCGCTAGTTACATTGGAACCCTGATATCTGTCAGGAATACCTGAATATCCCTTGACATGTATATATTTTTTTTAGAAGACATCCCAAAGTATTGATCTAGGCCCATTTTGGTATATTTCATGCCACCATTTCACCGCCAAATGCGATAAAAAAAAAAAAAAAGTTCACTTTTTCACAAAATTTGTCACAAACTTTAGGTTTCCCACTGAAATTATTTACAAACAGCTTCTGCAATTATGGCACAAATGGTTGTAAATGCTTCTCTGGGATCCCCTTTTTTCAGAAATAGCAGACTTATATGGCTTTGGGGTTGCTTTTTGGTAATTAGAAGGCTGCTAAATGCCGCTGCGCACCACACGTGTTTTATGCCCAGGAGTGAAGGGGTTAATTAGGGAGCTTGTAGGGTTAATTTTAGCTTTAGTGTAGTGTAGTAGACAACCCCAAGTATTGATCTAGGCCCATTTTGGTATATTTTATGCCACCATTTCACCGCCAAATGCGAGCAAATAAAAAAAAAATCTTTACATTTTTCACAATTTTAGGTTTCTCACTGAAATTATTTACAAACAGCTTGTGCTATTATGGCAGAAATTGTTGTAAAAGCTTCTCTGGGATCCCCTTTGTTCAAAAATAGCAGACTTATATGGCTTTGGCGTTGCTTTTTGGTAATTAGAAGGCCGCTAAATGCTGCTGCGCACCACACGTTAATTATGCCCAGCAGTGAAGGGGTTAAATTAGGTAGCTTGTAGGGAGCTTGCAGGGTTAATTTTAGAGATCAGCCTCCCACCTGACACATCCCACCCCCTGATCCCTCCCAAACAGCTCTCTTCCCTCCCCCACCCCACAATTGTTCCCGCCATCTTAAGTACTGGCAGAAAGTCTGCCAGTACTAAATAAAAGAGTTTTTTTTTTTTTTTTTTAATAAAAATAATAAAATATTTTAGCTGTGATGGACCCCTGCCTTAGCCCCAACCTCCCTGATCCCCCCTCCAGCTCTCTAACCCTCTCCCCTACCTTATTACCGCCATCTTGGGTACTGGCAGCTGTCTGCCAGTACCCAGTTTGGCCCCAAAAACCCCCCAAAAAGTATTTTTATATTATTTTTTACTTAAAAACTATTTCTGTAGCGTAGCAGCCCCCCACAATACCCCCACCCCCTCCCAGATCCTTTTATATTTAAAAAAAAAAAAATCCCTTTTTTTTCCCCCTTTCTGCCCTCATTCATTGGTGTCAGTGTGGCTAATGGGTGCACGTGCACATGCACGTGCACGCGCGCCCAGTGCACGTGCACATGCACACTCACGTGCACACTCACCCCTTGTGCGCGCGCACCCTCACACCCGGCAGACACTGTCACCATCGCTACCGGTGCAGAGAGGGCCACAGAGTGGCTCTCTCTGCATCGGAGGCTTGTAAAGTGGTATTGCAGGATGCCTCCATATCGAGGCATCACTGCAATACCCTCAGAGCTGCTGGAAGCATTTGTGATCGCTTCCAGCACTCTGTTAGACAACTGACGTACCAGGTACGTCCATTGTCATTAACTGTTAGTTTTTGCATGACGTACCTGGTACGTCAGTTGTCATTAAGGGGTTAAAATTGTATTCTCTATTTGAATCAGGAAATAAAAATTTGGGGTTCATGTCCCTTTAAGACACTTTAAAATTCACTTCTGTTACCAAATTTACTTTGTTCTCTTGGTATCTTTTGTTGAAAAACATATGTACATATCCACATCAGCAACAATGCACCTCTGGGAGCTAACTGGTGACTGTTGGCTACACACATTTGTCTCTTGTCATTGGTTGCAGTGTATTGCTGCTCTGGGGCTTACTTTAACTGTGTGTTTAATCCCTTTTCCGGGTTTAACACATACGGCTAGATTACGAGTTTTGCGGTAAGAGCTGCTCGGTGCTAACTTGCAAGTTATTGCCACCGCTGACCTCCCTATAGCGCTGCTATTACAGGTTTTCATAAACCCGGCGTTAGCAGGCAATAAGTGAGCGTTGAGCAAAATTGAGCTCCATACCGCACTCCAATACCAGCACTGCTTTGAGCTGGTTTTACGTGCTCGTACACAATTTCCCCATAGACATCAATGGGGAGAGCCAGCTGAAAAAAAGCCTAACACCTGCAATAAAGGAGTGTAAAGCTCCGTAACGCAGCCCCATTGATTCCTATGGGGAAACAAAATTTATGTTTAAAAGGGCCTTTTGCGGGGCATTAAACCCACCTAATAAACCCTTAAAAAACCTAACACTAACCCCTGAAGATCCAGGGGCCTTCCTTTTTTCTGCCTCTCCCTCCTTCAACCCAGCCTAAATGCCTCTACCAGGCTAATCAACCTTCCCCGTAACTCTGTATCTGCTGCCCCTTTCTGCAAGTCCCTTCACTGGCTCCCCATTCACATTCTCATCTTGGCCTACAAACTCTTACCAACGCTGCTCCCCACTACCTATCCTCACTAATTAACAAATATACTCTAGCCCAGTGGTTCCCAAACTGTGGTATGTGCCTCCCCAGGGGGGGCACCAGAGGACTTGAGGGGAGACGAGGGAGCAGGAGGGGATGTGGGTTATTTTTAATTAATATATATATATATATATATATATATGTATATTAGATGGTGTTGAGACCCCAAGACTTTCTCTGTGAGCTACCGGCCACTTGCTACAGCCACACCTTAACCCCTTAAGGACCAGCGACGTACCCTGTATGTTTTTTTGGGACTTGATTGTTTTATAGCGCGGTCTTGCCACCAGCGTTAAGACTGCTCTATTCCACAAAGCCTTCTGGAGGGAGGGCATTAATAGCGTATTCTTGCTAGACTTGTGCTATTATGTCCTGAAAATACCCTTAACGACCAGTGACATACAGGGTACATTGTGGTCATTAAGGGGTTAAATTTAGCACAGTGTGGCTGGATCCTTACTAGGCCATGCGGATGGATCCTTAGGAGGATGCAGGGTTGTCCCAGAGTGCCGCACAACCAAAGAAGGATAGGACCCAAACTCTGCTTAAGGCAAAGCCTTCTACTACCTCCTTCCGGGCCACTGACTCCAAACCACTGGTGGAGAGAGAGTGGCTGCCCCATGCTGATACGCTTGACTTTGGAGGCACTGGGAGAGCCAGAGTTGAGCAACATAGCTTTTTGTGGGGATTTGCAGGAGGGAAAGTAATAACTGTGATCCTCATTCATATATATATACAAAATAGAATATTGGCGCACGTCTACTTCTATATTATAAAAACAATTTAAATATTGCAAAAATTGCCTTTACTCATATATTAAAATTGGGATCTTAGTTACTCAATAAGGCCAACGTTGAGACACCTTGAAAGTTGGTGACTGGCTTAAGCAAAATATTGCCATATTGTGTAACTAAGATCCCAATTTTAAACCATACGGATTTGTATTTAAAGGAAGACTTACCATCTTCTTGGTTAACAGCACCCCACCCAGTTACTCATTGCTCTCATTATAGTACATTGGAAGTGTGTATAAAGCCAGAGAGGCACATTCTTAAATGCATAGTTAAAGCAGGAATGTTTCAGCACAGAAAGGCAGCGCATGGCTGTGTTACAACCAGTTAATGTTGGGACACCTTGTAAGTTTGTGACTGGCTTAAGCAAAATATGACCATATTGTGTATCTAAGATCTAAAGACTTTTTTTTGTTCATGGAAGCCTACCACCCAATAAGGCCCAGAGTGGAGCGATATTTAGCACTTTCACTAGAGCACTAATTGTGCAAGAAATAAAATATTTGCACATATCGGGTTGCGCACGTATAACAAGTTAAAAGAAAGAAGTTATTGCGCTCACACTAAACATAACGTGCGCACAAGCCTAACTAACAATATTGCGCGTGCGATAACCTATTCCCCATAGAAGCAAAAGGAGAAAAAGAAGTAAAAAAATCCTTATTCACGAGCAAACCCGATCGCATATTCTCATGTGCGCTAACCCAACATAAAAATATGAATATTTCACATTCCAATGATCTTCATATAGCAGAATATGTTCTATTTATTCATACAGACATATTTCTATATACTGTATATCTGATGGTGTTTTGGTACAATATAAATCTAAACCTTTATATATAGATGATTAGATATACTGTAGGTATATATATATATATATATATATATATATATATTGTATATATACAGGTATATATATATATATATATATATATATATATAAATATCTATTTATATAAATACTTAGAACATATTCCGCTATGTGCAGAACATTGAAATGTGAAATATTTATAGTAAATACACTGTATAACACTTTATTAAAAATGAATATAGCATAAATATGTTTTTACATGTTTTCATTTACTTAACTTCAAAGGCTCCAATGCAGTTGTCTATATACACTTTTCTATATCTATATATGTATACAGATGTATTTATGTGTTTATAAATGTATATAAAGCCCTTTGCCTGCCTTTTTCTAACACCTGAGACTTCATATCTTTGAGCCCTTATAAAAAATGTTATGCATTTTTTTAATTATTATTTTTATTATATGGTGTTATTATGAGTGTAATTGTATTGTGTAATGTATTTTTGATGTGTTTTGTGAGACTTTTTTGTTACGCGAAACAGTTAACCACAACTCTGAGGACGCACTAACCCGACGAGCATTAACTTGAATTGCGCTCAAGTGATCGCATTTACCTTCAACTTGTAATGCCAACGCAATTTAACCTGGGCACAACTAATGCAAAAACCCAATATCGCATTGCGCTCAAATATTTGCGCTCCACTCCAAATCTAGCACTAAGTAGCAAATTAATACCACTTACTTAATAATTGCCCTCATCTAACTCTGTATTAATATCATTCTCACCCTTATAGTCCTCACCTCCTATTTCTAACCCTACTATTTTTCTAGATTGCAATTTCCCATGGGAATAGGGTCATAAACTCCTCCTGTATTTGTTTGTCAAATTTTGTTTTGTCTCTTACAAGTTTTGTATAATTTTATTTAAATGATTTGTACACATTGACAGTGCTGCTGAATATGTTGGCACTTTAAAAACAAAGTATAAAAATAATAATATTATTATTAATAATAATAATAATTATTATTATAATAAAAGAATGATGTTGTTGGCATGCAAGAGGGGTATGAATGTAACGGATGTTTCCTCTATGAGGAATCCTGACAAGTTACTTATTATTTTTATGCATTGCAGGAAAAATACTCTCTATGGTTCTGCATTATTCACAAGTAGTTTATGAACAGGGAATATAAGAATTCTTCAAAACTAAACATATTATGGATATTAAAAAAATATCCAACACCAGAGTCATTATCACACAAATCATGCAGGTCATTCAAGGAATATGATTCTGACTCTATATTATCTGGAAACACAGAAACTGAAACTGAAGATATACACATGGCTAGAAGGTGAAACATTTAGAAAAAATATATACTTGCAAAGTTGCAAGCCACTAGGAGGCTTGATCTCACTCAAGAGATTGACATGTATTGAAAAGCCACCACCTGGGAGGATAATGCAAACATTTATTTCCTTAAACAAAATTCACCATTAAAATCTATAGGTATTTTGGAAATAAATAATTTGATAAGATTTTTAAAGGATTGTTATTAATCCCTATATCTAACCCTGAATAAAATATAGTTGTGGTTAAATAATCTCCTGAAATGGACCACATGTAATCTTATTATGTTGAGGCAATTGGTTGATATAGCAAATTATTTGCACAATTTCGAACATACAATTAAGTATTTACCTTTAAAATAGACAAATATAACTAATGCATCTAAATTCCCAAGTTGCATTAGTTAAAGGGACAGTCTAGTCAAAATTAAACTTTCATGATTCAGATAGGGCATGTCATTTTAAACAACTTTCCAATTTACTTTTCTCATCAAATTTGCTTTGTTCTCTTGGTATTCTTAGTTAAAGGGTTAACCTAGGTAGGCTCATATGCTAATTTCTAAGACCTTGAAGGCGCCTCTTATCTGAATGCATTTGACAGTTTTTCACAGCTAGATGGCATTAGTTCATGTGTGCCATAAAGATAACATTGTGCTCACGCCTGTGGAGTTACTTATGAGAGGGCACTGATTGGCTTAAATGCAAGTGTGTCAAAAGAACTGAAATAAGGGGGCAGTCTGCAGAAGCTTATATGCAAGGTAATCACAGAGGTAAAAAGTATATTAATATCACTGTGATGGTTATGCAAAACTGGTGAATGGGTAATAAAGGGATTATCTATCTTTTTAAATAATAAATTATAATAATAAAAATTCTGAAGTAAACTGTCCCTTTAATCTGACATATTTTAGCCTAATATCGGTGCAGTAATGTTAGTAACACAACATTAGTAACACCCACATGCACACAAAAGTACTTAGGAATAAGAACCAAAACCAAACAGCTACCAGGGTGTCAGGAAATAACATCACACTAACTGGATGTAGAACTTTAAAAGGGTTGATAGATAGTAGGACAGATTACAAGTGACACGCTATTTAGCTCTTTCGCGCTCACACAAACATTGTCAGAAGTAAAGTTTTAATGCACAGGTTTAAAGTAAATTTTTGCGAGTGAGCGGTGTGCAGTAATATCAGGACATTGGATATCGCAACTGCGTTAACTTCTTCTCCCCATAGACTTCAATAAAGTGCACAAACTGAAAAAAACACTTACGGCTAGATTTAGAGTTCTGCAGCCAAAGAGGTGTGTTAGCTACACTTGCTTTTTTTCCCCCGCACCTTTTAAATACTACTGGTATTTAGAGTTCACAGAATGGCTGCGTTAGGCTCCAAAAAAGGGAGCGTAGAGCATATTTAACGCCACTGCAACTCTCGATACCAGCGGTGCTTACGGACGCGGCCAACTTCAAAAACGTGCTTGTGCACGATTCCCCCATAGAAAACAATGGGGCCATTTGAGCTGAAAAAAAACCTAACACCTGAAAAAAAGCAGCGTTCAGCTCCTAACGCAGCCCCATTGTTTTCTATGGGGAAACACTTCCTACGTCTGCACCTAACACACTAACATGTACCCCGAGTCTAAACACCCCTAACCTTACACTTATTAACCCCTAATTTGCTGCCCCCGCTATCGCTGACACCTGCATATTCTTTTTAACCCCTTATCTGCCGCTCCGTACACCGCCGCTACCTACATTATACCTATGTACCCCTAATCTGCTGCCCTAACACCGCCGACCCCTATATTATATTTATTAATGCCTAATCTGCCCCCCACAACGTCGCCTCCACCTACCTACAATAATTAACCCCTAATCTGCCGACCGAACCGCACGGCTACTATAATAAATGTATTAACCCCTAATCCGCCTCACTCCCGCCTCAATAACCCTATAATAAATAGTATTAACCCCTAATCTGCCGACCGGAGCTCACCGCTATTCTAATAAATTTTTTAACCCCTAAAGTTAAGTCTAACCCTAACCCTAACACCCCCCTAAGTTAAATATAATTTTATTCTAACGAAATAAATTAACTCTTATTAAATAAATTATTCCTATTTAAAGCTAAATACTTACCTGTAAAATAAACCCTAATATAGCTACAATATAAATAATAATTATATTGTAGCTATTTTAGGATTAATATTTATTTTACAGGCAACTTTGTATTTATTTTAACCAGGTACAATAGCTATTAAATAGTTAATAACTATTTAATAGTTACCTAGTTAAAATAATTACAAAATTACCTGTAAAATAAATCCTAACCTAAGTAACAATTAAACCTAACACTACACTATCAATAAATAAATTAAATAAAATACCTACAATTATCTACAATTAAACCTAACACTACACTATCAATAAATTAATTAAATACCATACCTACAAATAAATACATTTAAATAAACTAACTAAAGTACAAAAAATAAAAAAGAACTAAGTTACAAAAAATAAAAAAATATTTACAAACATTAGAAAAATATTACAACAATTTTAAACTAATTACACCTACTCTAAGCCCCCTAATAAAATAACAAAGAACCTCAAAATAAAAAAATGCCCTACCCTATTCTAAATTAAAAAAGTTCAAAACTCTTTACCTTACCAGCCCTGAAAAGGGCCATTTGCGGGGCATGCCCCAAATAATTCAGCTCTTTTGCCTGTAAAAAAAAAACATACAATACCCACCCCCCAACATTACAACCCACCACCCACATACCCCTAATCTAACCCAAACCCCCCTTAAATAAACCTAACACTAAGCCCCTGAAGATCTTCCTACCTTATCTTCACCATGCCAGGTTCACCGATCCGTCCACCGAAGTCTTGATCTAATTTTCCTACCTTAATTCCGATTGGCAGATAGAATCCTATCAGCCAATCGGAATTCGATGGACGCCATCTTGGATGACGTCATTTAAAGGAACCGTCATTCGGCGAGTAGGCGTCGGTAGAAGAGGTTGGATCCGCGTCGGCTGGAAGATGATGGCTCCGGAAGAAAAAAGATTGAAGATGCCGTTGATAGAAGACTTCAGCCGGATCATGGACCTCTTCAGCTCCCGCTTGGATGAAGACTTCAGCCGGATCATGGACATTTTCATCCCCCCGCTTGGGCTTGGATCAAGACATCGGAGCCAGGACGGATCGGTGTGATAGCCGGCGAGGTGAAGATAAGGTAGGAAGATCTTCAGGGGCTTAGTGTTAGGTTTATTTAAGGGGGGTTTGGGTTAGATTAGGGGTATGTGGGTGGTGGGTTGTAATGTTGGGGGGGGGTATTGTATGTGTTTTTTTTACAGGCAAAAGAGCTGAATTCTTTGGGGCATGCCCCGCAAAGGGCCCTTTTCAGGGCTGGTAAGGTAAAAGAGCTTTGAACTTTTTTAATTTAGAATAGGGTAGGGCATTTTTTTTTATTTTGGGGGTCTTTGTTATTTTATTAGGGGGCTTAGATTAGGTGTAATTAGTTTAAAATTGTTGCAATATTTTTCTAATGTTTGTAAATATTTTTTTATTTTTTGTAACTTAGCATTTTTTATTTTTTGTACTTTAGTTAGTTTATTCCATTGCATTTATTTGTAGGTGTAGTGTTAGGTTTAATTGTATTTATTTGTAGGTATTTTATTTAATTTATTTATTGATAGTGTAGTGTTAGGTTTAATTGTAGATAATTGTAGGTATTGTATTTAATTAATTTGATAGTGTAGTGTTAGGTTTAATTGTAACATAGGTTAGGATTTATTTTACAGGTAATTTTGTAATTATTTTAACTAGGTAACTATTTAATAGTTATTAACTATTTAATAGCTATTGTACCTGGTTAAAATAATTACAAAGTTGCCTGTAAAATAAATATTAATCCTAAAATAGCTACAATATAATTATTATTTATATTGTAGCTATATTAGGGTTTATTTTACAGGTAAGTATTTAGCTTTAAATAGGAATCATTTATTTAATAAGAGTTAATTTATTTCGTTAGATTTAAATTATATTTAACTTAAGGGGGTGTTAGGGTTAGGGTTAGACTTAGCTTTAGGGGTTAATACATTTATTATAGTAGCGGTGAGATCCGGTAGGCAGATTAGGGGTTAATAATTGTAGGTAGGTGGAGGCGACGTTGGGTGCGGCAGATTAGAGGTTAATAAATATAATATAGGGGTCGGCGGTGTTAGGGGCAGCAGATTAGGGGTACATAGGGATAATGTAGCTGACGGCGGTGTACAGAGCGGCAGATTAGGGGTTAAAAAAAATATGCAGGTGTCAGCGATAGCGGGGGCGGCAGATTAGGGGTTAATAAATATAATATAGGGGTCGCGATGTTAGGGGCAGCAGATTAGGGGTTCATAGGGATAACGTAGGTGGCAGCGGTGTGCGGTCGGCCGATTAGGGGTTAAAAAATGTTAATAGAGTGGCGGCGATGTGGGGGTACCTCGGTTTAGGGGTAGATAGGTAGTTTATGGGTGTTAGTGTACTTTAAGAAAGATCCAATTGAAAAGATAGGATACGCAAATGGCGTAGGGGGATCTGCGGTATGGAAAAGTTGCGGCTGCAAAGTGAGCGTTAGACCCTTTAATGACTGACTCCAAATACCAGAGGGCGGTAAAAACCAGCGTTAGGAGCCTCTAACGCTGGTTTTGACGGCTACTGCCCAACTCTAAATCTAGCCGTTAATGCTCGCACCCTTACCCACAAATAAAACCAACTGAGCTACCCAGAAGGTAGTTATGACTATTCTACTTTTGATGATAGAAGAAAATGTTCCATTTATATCTATCTATCTATCTATCTATCTATCTATCATCTATCTATCTATCTATATATATATATATATATATATATATATATATATATATACTAGTCCTAAAGCCCGTGTACATGGGCCATTTTTTGTAGTACAGCGGTTCCACCCCTTGCTCTCTCTCTATCCCCCTCTATTTTGCTCTCTCTGCCCCCTCTATTTTGCTCTCTCACTCTCTCCCCCTTTCTTCTGCTCTCTCTCTCTCCTTCCCTCTCTATTTTGCTCTCTCTCTCCCACTTCTCTTTTGCTCTCTCTCTCCCCCTCTCTTTTACCCTCTCTCTTCCCCTCTCTTTTGCGCTCTCTCTTCCCTCTCTTTTGCGCTCTCCCCCTCTCTTTTGTGCTCTCCTCCCTCTCTTTTGCTCTTTCTCCCCTTCTCTTTTGCTCTCTCTCCCTCTCTTTTGCTCTCTCTATTACTCCTCTTTTGCTCTCTCCCTCCCTTTTTTTGCTATCTCCCCCTCTGCTTTGCTGTCTCACTCCCCCTCTTTTGCTCTCTCTATTCCCCCTCTTTTGCTCTCTCTCCCCTTTCTTTTGATCTCTTTCCCCCTTCTCTTTTGCTGTCTCTCTCCCCCTCTCTTTTGCTATATCTCTCCCCCTCTCTTTTGCTATATCTCTCCCCCTCTCTTTTGCTCTCCCTAAAGCCCCTCTTTCATTCTCTCTCTCCCCCATTTTTTTGGTCTCTCCCCCCTCTCTTTTGCTGTCTCTCTCCCTCTCTTTTGCTCTCTCTATCTCCCCTCTTTTGCTCTCTCTACCCCCCTTTCAATCTCTCTCTCCCCTCTCTTTTGTTCTCTCTCTCCCCCTCTCTTTTGTTCTCTCTATCCCGCCTCTTTTGCCTTCTCTATCCCCCATCTTTTACTTTTTCCTTGTCTCTCCCCCATTTTTTGGTCTCTCCCCCCTCTCTTTTGCTCTCTCAATCCCTCTCTTTTGCTCTCTCTATCCCCCTTCTTTTGCTCTCTCTCTCTCTCTCTCTTCCCCCTTGTTTTGCGCTCTCCCCCTCTCTTTTGCTGTCTCTCTCCTCCTCTTTTGCTCTCACTATCCCCTCTCTTTTGCTCTCTCTCTTCTCCCATTTTTTTGCTCTCTCCCCTCTCATTTTTGCTGTCTCTCTCCCTCTCTTTTGCTCTCTCTATCCCCCTCTTTTGCTCTATTTCCCCCTATTTTGCTCTCTTTCTCCCCCTCTCTTTTGCTTTCTCTCCCCCCCTCTCTTTTGTTCTCTCTATCCCCCTCTTTTGCTCTATCTATCCCCAATCTTTTGCTCTCTCCCTTTCTTTTGCTGTCTCTCTCCCACTCTTTTACTCTCTCTCCCCCTCTCTTTTACTCTCTCTCTTCTCCCATTTTTTGCTCTCTCCCCTCTCATTTTTGCTGTCTCTCTCCCTTTCTTTTGCTCTCTCTATCCCCCTCTTTTGCTCTCTTTCCCCCTATTTTGCTCTCTTTCTCCCCCTCTCTTTTGCTTTCTCTCCCCCCCTCTCTTTTGTTCTCTCTATCCCCCTCTTTTGCTCTATCTATCCCCCATCTTTTGCTCTCTCCCCCTCTTTTGCTCTCTCTATCCCCTCTCTTTTGCTCTCTCTCCTACCTCTTGTTTACTGTCTCTCTCCCCCTCTTTTGCTCTCTCTATCCCCCCTCTTTTGCTCTCTCTCTCCCCTTTCTTTTGCTCTCTTTCCCCCCTCTCTTTTGCTGTTTTTCTCCCTCTCTTTTGCTGTTTCTCTCCCTCTCTTTTACTGTCTCTCTCTTCCTCTCTTTTGCTCTCTCTCTTTCCCCCTCTCTTTTGCCCTCTCTCTCCCCACTCTTTTCTGCTCTCTCCCCTCTCTTTTGCTCTCTCCCCCTCTCTTTTGCTGTCTCTCTCTCCCCTCTTTTTTGCTCTCTCTCTCTCTCTCTCTCTCTCTCTCTCTCTCTCTCTCTCTCTCTCTCTCTCTCTCTCTCTCTCTTTCTCTCTCTCTCCCCCTTATCTTCCCCCCTCTCTTCCCCCTTCTCTTTTGCACTCTCCCCCTCTAGTTTGCTTTCTCTCCCCCCTTTTTCCCCTCTCCTTTGCTGTCTCTCTCCCTCTCTTTTGCTCTCTATATCTCCCCTCTTTTGCTCTCTCTCTCCCTCCCCTTTGTTTTGCTCTCCCTCTCCTTCTCTTTTGCTGTCTGTCCCTCTCTTTTGCTGTCTCTATCCCCCCTCTTTTGCTCCCTCTATCCCCCCTCTTTTGCTCTCTCTATCCCCCTCTATTGCTCTCTCTATCCCCCTCTATTGCTCTCTCTATATCCCCCCTCTCTTTTGAGCTCTCTCTTTCATGGTCGCACAGCCCTGCACGGTCCCACCCAAGTCACATCCGACCCTGCCATTGTTACATCCGGCTCTGCCCCACCATGTCTGTGTCACTTCTGGCCCCACCCCTGTCATGCCGGTCGGCCCCAGATGCCAGGAGATTAGCCTGCAGAAGGCCAGGTGTGTTTGTCCTTGCGCAGTCTCTACTGTGCATGACAGCTTCGAACAAATACACTTGGCCTTTTATATTATAGGATATATATATATATATATATATATATATATATATATATATATTTGAATATCTATATATATATATATATATATATATATTTATATATGATGTAATTTTTGTAAAATATATATGTATACATATATAGCTCTATGAATATATATATATATATATATATATAGAGAGATAGATAGATAGATAGATAGATAGATAGATAGATAGATAGAGAGATAGATAGAGAGAGAGAGAGAGGTATATATATATTTATTTTAAAATACAAAAAACATTTTCCCCTATGTGAAGAACATCAACATGTAAAATATTTACAGTACATACACAGTAAAACACATTATTAAATATTAAAATGTATTAAAATAAACTTTCAAGATTCAGATAAAACTTTCCAATTTACTTTTATCACTAATTTTATTTAGTTCTCTTGGTATTCTTAGTTGAAAGCCAAGCCTAGGTAGGCTCATATGCTAATTTCTTAGACCTTGAAAGCCTATAATTTTTTTAAGCAATTTTTTAAAAATAATTTTTATTAGATAGTGTTAATATGAGCATAACTGTACTGTACAATGTATTTTTGATGTGTATTGTGCAACTTTTTAGTCTCCCATAGGGCCAGATTACTAGTGGAGCGTTTAAATTGCCCTTTCACAAGCTTAATATTTGTGCTCCACTTGTAATGTGCGCTGGTACTAGTTGAGCGCAATGCAAATGCAACCTTATGTTCAGATTTCATGGAAGCTTTGAATTCACGCCGATAGTCAGAGATCTTAGCGCAGCGAAGCGGGTAAGCCGTGCAGCTATGGGCAGCAAATTTTAACTATATATGTGTATAGATTAAAAAAAATGTTTTACATATTATGATATACATTGAAAATGATTGTGGATGACTAATGTTGGAGATAAATGTAAAGAACCATAAATATAGAATTAAGGGGAGAGGGGAGAAAATGAGAGATGAGAGGAGTAAGGGGGTTGTCCCCTTTTTTTCCTTCTTCTCCTTCTTTCTTTTCCCTTCTATCCCCTACATCACACTACCTGTAGAAATGTAAACTAATTATTTATATATGTACCTGCCTGTATTCTAAAGCCAGTATTTCTAAGTTTCTTGCACTTTAAGAAATTACCACATAGGTGTTCTCATTAGACACATCACCTTTAAATAGCAGTCAGGTTAGAGAACTAAAACATGCCAGTGACCAAGGGCAAGGGGAGAGCCTGAAACATGTTTGGCACACAGTTCTAACATGAACCTGGATTTCCATTTGTTTTATTGGCTTCTGTTTTTAAGCTTTTGACTACAATAAAGGAATTTTTTCATTTTACAAATATTATTAGTTATTATTATTTATTTATAAAATATTTTACCAGGAAGGATACATTGAGATTTCTCTCATTTTCAAGTATGTCCTGGGTCCACAAAACATTGTACAATAGAATACAAAAACAATATTAATACATAATATATGCAAAATTTAACATACATCAGGTAAGAAATATATAATCAACCATGACAGGAGCATTCTGTTTTGAGATATGTAGAGAGGGATCTCTTAAAGGATTTTAGGCTTGGGGAAGGTTTGAAATTGTGCGGGAGGTCGTTCCATAATTGTGGTGCTCTGTAGGAAAAGGAGGATTGAGCTGCTTTCTTTTTGTATAGAGGCAGACTAAATAATGTGCTGGTACTGGATAGGAGGTTATAGGAGGTGGGAACAGCCGGGGAGAGCATTCTGCTCAAGTAGGGTGGGAGCTTCCCAGAAAATCTCTTAAACACAAGGCTGGAAAGATGGAGGGTGCATGTCACAATGGTGGGTCCTGTAGTTACATTGTAGCACAGAACAAGTTATACAATGTATTAAGTTTATTAAGGTCAGTTTGCGGTACAGGTGCATATACTACATCCCCATAATCAATGATTGGCATCATCATTTGCTGTACAATCTTTTCCTTTACTGTAGGGCTGAGGCAGGATTTGTTTCTGTACAGGGTACCTAGTTTTGGATAGAGTTTAGATGCAAGTTTTTCTATGTGGAGGACAAAAGATAGATTGGGGTCTAACAACATACCCAAGTATTTGAAAGAGTGGACTGCGGTCAGTGTGCAATTTGATTTTGTTTTGATGCGTAGATGGGCATTTTGTTGTATGTGTAATTTAGGTCCCGTTCCAAAGATCATTGTGACAGTTTTGTCAGTGTTTAGGAAGAGTTTGTTTTTTGAGATCCACTTTTCTACCTCTGTGAACTGGTCTTGGAGCACTGCCTCAAGGTGCAGGAGATCAGATTTGCTTGCATAGATTACCATGTCATCTGCGTACATGTGTACAGTTGAGGATTTGCAGACATTTGGCAGATCATTTATAAATAATGTGAATAGTAGGGGGCCGAGCATGGAACCTTGGGAAACACCACACGTGACTGGGAGAGGGAGTCGCTGTCAGAAATGGAGACATATTGTGATCGATCTGATACATATGATCATAATCAGGTTAGTGGATGATCACCAATACCTGAGTTTTTTTAGTTTGAGCAGTAGCATGTCATGGTCTACTGTGTCAAAGGCCTTTGCAAAATCAAGAAAAATTGCTCCAGTTAGGTCTCCTTGTTCCATACCAGTTTGGATGTTGTTGAAAACGTTTTGGAGGGCAGTTGTAGTGGAGTGATTCAGGTGAAAACTTGATTGATCAGGGGTCAGATAGTTAGATTGTTGGTAATACTCACATAGTTGCGTATGGATGCATTTTTCTAAGATTTTTGACAATACTGGGAGCAATGATATTGGGCGATAGTTAGTAACCAAGGTTAACTCACCACTTTTATGGAAAGGCACTACTCTTGCAGTCTTCCAAAGTTTGGGTATGTATCCAGACACTAGTGATGTCGCAAACCTAAAAATTTGGGTTCGCGAACAGCGAACGCGAACTTCCCCAAAAGTTTGCGAACGGGCGAACCGCCATAGACTTCAATGGGTAGGTGAATTTTAAAAACCACAGGGACTCTTTCTGGCCACAATAGTGATGGAAAAGTTGTTTCAAGGGGACTAACACCTGGACTGTGGCATGCCGGAGGGGGATCCATGGCAAAACTCCCATGGAAAATTACATAGTTGATGCAGAGAACTGATGTGTAAATAACTCCTCTGACAGATCAAGTGAAGCAGCTGTGGTGCTAGTGTTGGTGGTGGCGGCAGGCGGGCGAGTGGTAACTTGAGAGGTGCCCGAAGCTAAGCTGGAGGAGGATGGTGCGTCAAGGTTCCAAGCGGAAGCTGTAGAAGATTGGGTGTCCTGTGTTAGCCAGTCAACTATGTCCTCAGAAATGTTCGAGTTCGGGGTATGTGGCCTCTGAACACTGGGCATTATTCTAGGGCCAAAGGGAATCACAGCACCACGAACACGACGGCCCCTGCGGGGTGGCCTGCCTCTGCCTGTCATTTTTTTTTCGATTGGTGGTACTATGCACGTAAGCTACTGTGAGAACAGATATGAGTAGCACTGTGCACTGGCAGAAGGAGGCAGAGTAGACGCTGTAGGCCTGACACACACGCTTGCAGACAACTAACTGTCAAAATTGTATTTTTTTTTTAAATGTACACTACTGTTACACCAGATATGAGTTGCACTGGTGTGACACTGTGCCCTGGCAGGCACTGAAACGCACACGTGTGAAGGAAACTGACTGCTATTATTTAACACAATCAAAAAGTGTATTTTTTTTAAATCTACACTACTGTTACACCAGATATGAGTTGCACTGGTGTGACACTGTGCCCTGGCAGGCCCTGAAACACACACGTGTGACGGAAACTGACTGCTATTATTTAACACAGTCAAAAAAGTGCTGTTGTTTTTTTTTTAAAATCTACACTACTGTTACACCAGATATGAGTTGCACTGGGGTGACACTGTGCCCTGGCAGGCAGGCCCTGAAATGCACACGTGTGAAGGAAACTGATTGCTATTATTTAACACAGTCAAAAAAGTGTTGTTTTTTTTAAATCTACACTACTGTTACACCAGATATGAGTTGCACTGGGGTGACACTATGCCCTGGCAGGCCCTGAAACGCACACGTGTGAAGGAAACTGACTGCTATTATTTAACACAGTCAAAAAAGTGTTGATTTTTTTAAATCTACACTACTGTTACACCAGATATGAGTTGCACTGGTGTGACACTGTGCCCTGGCAGGCACTGAAACGCACACGTGTGAAGGAAACTGACTGCTATTATTTAACACAATCAAAAAGTGTTTTTTTTTTTTTAAATCTACACTACTGTTACACCAGATATGAGTTGCACTGGTGTGACACTGTGCCCTGGCAGGCCCTGAAACGCACACGTGTGAAGGAAACTGACTGCTATTATTTAACACAGTCAAAAAAGTGTTGTTTTTTTTTTTTTTTAAATCTACACTACTGTTACACCAGATATGAGTTGCACTGGGGTGACACTGTGCCCTGGCAGGCAGGCCCTGAAACGCACACTTGTGAAGGAAACTGACTGCTATTATTTAACAGAGTCAAAAAAGTGTTGTTTTTTTTTATAAATCTACACTACTGTTACACCAGATATGAGTTGCACTGGGGTGACACTGTGCCCTGGCAGGCCCTGAAACGCACACGTGTGAAGGAAACTGACTGCTATTATTTAACACAGTCAAAAAAGTGTTGTTTTTTTTTTTTAAATCTACACTACTGTTACACCAGATATGAGTTGCACTGGGGTGACACTGTGCCCTGGCAGACAGGCCCTGAAACACACACGTGTGAAGGAAACTGACTGCTATTATTTAACACAGTCAAAAAAGTGTTGATTTTTATAAATCTACACTACTGTTACTTCAGATATGAGTTGCACTGGTGTGACACTGTGTCCTGGCAGGCACTGAAACGCACACGTGTGAAGGAAACTGATTGCTATTATTTAACACAATCAAAAAGTGTTTTTTTTTTTTAAATCTACACTACTGTTACACCAGATATGAGTTGCACTGGTGTGACACTGTGCCCTGGCAGGCCCTGAAATGCACACATGTGAAGAAAACTGGCTGCTATTATTTAACACAGTCAAAAAAGTGTTGTTTTTTTTTTTTTAAATCTACACTACTGTTACACCAGATATGAGTTGCACTGGGGTGACACTGTGCCCTGGCAGGCAGGCCCTGAAACGCACACGTGTGAAGGAAACTGACTGCTATTATTTAACAGAGTCAAAAAAGTGTTGTTGTTTTTTTTAAATCTACACTACTGTTACACCAGATATGAGTTGCACTGGGGTGACACTGTGCCCTCGCAGGCAGGCACTGAAACGCACACGTGTGAAGGAAACTGACTGCTATTATTTAACAGAGTCAAAAAAGTGTTGTTGTTTTTTATAAATCTACACTACTGTTACACCAGATATGAGTTGCACTGGGGTGACACTGTGCCCTGGCAGGCCCTGAAACGCACACGTGTGAAGGAAACTGACTGCTATTATTTAACACAGTCAAAAAAGTGTTTTTTTTTTTTTTTTAAATCTACACTACTGTTACACCAGATATGAGTTGCACTGGGGTGACACTGTGCCCTGGCAGACAGGCCCTGAAACACACACGTGTGAAGGAAACTGACTGCTATTATTTAACACAGTCAAAAAAGTGTTGATTTTTATAAATCTACACTACTGTTACACCAGATATGAGTTGCACTGGTGTGACACTGTGTCCTGGCAGGCACTGAAACACACACGTGTGAAGGAAACTGATTGCTATTATTTAACACAATCAAAAAGTGTTTTTTTTTTAAATCTACACTACTGTTACACCAGATATGAGTTGCACTGGTGTGACACTGTGCCCTGGCAGGCCCTGAAATGCACACATGTGAAGAAAACTGGCTGCTATTATTTAACACAGTCAAAAAAGTGTTGTTTTTTTTTTTAAATCTACACTACTGTTACACCAGATATGAGTTGCACTGGGGTGACACTGTGCCCTGGCAGGCAGGCCCTGAAACGCACACGTGTGAAGGAAACTGACTGCTATTATTTAACAGAGTCAAAAAAGTGTTGTTTTTTTTTTTTAAATCTACACTACTGTTACACCAGATATGAGTTGCACTGGGGTGACACTGTGCCCTGGCAGGCCCTGAAACGCACACGTGTGAAGGAAACTGACTGCTATTATTTAACACAGTCAAAAAAGTGTTGATTTTTATAAATCTACACTACTGTTACACCAGATATGAGTTGCACTGGTGTGACACTGTGTCCTGGCAGGCACTGAAACGCACACGTGTGAAGGAAACTGATTGCTATTATTTAACACAATCAAAAAGTGTTTGTTTTTTTTAAATCTACACTACTGTTACACCAGATATGAGTTGCACTGGTGTGACACTGTGCCCTGGCAGGCCCTGAAACGCACACATTTGAAGAAAACTGGCTGCTATTATTTAACACAGTCAAAAAAGTGTTGTTTTTTTTTTTTTAAATCTACACTACTGTTACACCAGATATGAGTTGCACTGGGGTGACACTGTGCCCTGGCAGGCAGGCCCTGAAACGCACACGTGTGAAGGAAACTGACTGCTATTATTTAACAGAGTCAAAAAAGTGTTGTTTTTTTTTTTTAAATCTACACTACTGTTACACCAGATATGAGTTGCACTGGGGTGACACTGTGCCCTCGCAGGCAGGCACTGAAATGCACACGTGTGAAGGAAACTGACTGCTATTATTTAACACAGTCAAAAAAGTGTTTTGTTTTTTTTTTTAAATCTACACTACTGTTACACCAGATATGAGTTGCACTGGGGTGACACTGTGCCCTGGCAGGCAGGCACTGAAACGCACACGTGTGAAGGAAACTGACTGCTATTATTTAACACAGTCAAAAAAGTGTTGTTTTTTTTAAAATCTACACTACTGTTACACCAGATATGAGTTGCACTGGGGTGACACTGTGCCCTGGCAGCAGTGGCGACTCTAGGAACAATATATAGTGGGGCACATAAGATACAACAGTCAAAACTGGGGGGGCACTTATAATTTTTACCACTAAATGATACCACTAAAAAAATAATATATATATATACAGTATATATATATATATATATATATATTATTCCAAAATACCAGAGTAATGCGGTATGCAATGATGCCTCATGCAACACACACCCTCATACAACACACATACCACACCACACCCTCGTATTACACACACACCACACACTTTAATACAGCACACACACTCGTACTACACACACCACACACTCACCCTCCTACTACACACACACACACCCTCATACAACACACATACCATACACACACTTTAATACTGCACACACACCCTGATACTACACACACCACACACTCACCCTCATACAACACACACACCACACTCACCCTCATACAACACACAAACCACACTCACCCTCATACAACACGCACACACCACACTTACCCTCATACAACACACACAACACACTCACCTTCATACAACACACACACACCACACTCACCCTCATACAATACACACACCACACTCGCCCTATACTACAGGGAGAAATCTAGCCATACTACAGGGAGAAATCTAGAGCAGCTAATAAGGAGTTATATCCCCAAAAGACGGGTTATATACACCCTTTACTACAAACAGCTGTCATTCTGGACATACACATTTTACTGCCCTCTGCTGCAAGAATGAGCAGTAAGTGTGGGATTTTTAGTTGTGTGATCATTGTGATGTGAGGCTCAAGTGGGCCATATGTTATGCAGGGGGAAACACTGTGAAGGTGGGCATATGGGGACAAGATATTATGCAGGGGGAACATTGGGGCCAGGCATTGTGCAGGGGGGACACATGGGGACTAGATATTATGCAGGGGGCATGTGGGGACTATAAGGAAGGTGGCACATGGAGACCAGCAATTATGCAGGGGAGGACATAGGGGGCAAACATTTTGCAGAAGGCACATTAGGGAACAGATAGCATGCAGGGGCACATATATGCAGGAAGGGCATATGGGGACCAAATATTTATGCAGGGTTAGCACTAAGGGTCAAAAGATTATGCAGGGGGGGTGGGGGCTAGATATTATATGCTGGGTGACACATGGGGGCTATATATTATGCAGGGGAGGGCATGGAATGCCTATGTCAATGCTATTAGCAAATGATCTGCCATTCAGCTGTTATTTACAGTTTATTTGTTGTATCTGCTGGTTGTACAGATATTTTTCAGCAAAGCTTCTTAATTCTAATCTCACAGAACCAACAGATAATAAATAAACTGTATAACATTGGCAGATCATTTGCTAATATCAGGGGTAATCCAAAAATTAAGAAGCTTTATTTAAATACCCCAGATTTGCAAATGATCTACCTCCTGGGTGTGTTAATTTCTTAATTATTTTTTAATTATCCTGTAGCATAACACAGACACTCATGAGTCTGACAAGTCAAACAAGTCACAGCAATTTTTATTATTTTTAAATAAAATAATTTGGTGATTCACTGTCATTTTAACAAATAGCAGCTTAGCTGGCCATGTTTTTATTGCAGCATTGCAGCCTCTTACGTTATGCAGGAGGGCTGAGTCTCACCTCTAGTCCAATGATTGGCACAGTCACTCTCAGTCTCAGCCTCAGCTCTCTACAAAGGATTAGTTAGTCTGTTAGGGTGTGCGACAGACTCAAGTCTCAGCTCCTCCATGCTCCTGCCACCGCGTGTTGTTGTGAGAAGGCTGGTGGTGCACTGAGTCCAGTGAGCGGCAACGCAACGTGGTCACATGATGGTGACCTTGCGGGGGTGTGCTTGTCGCTGCCTGTGCCTGCGCATGCGATAATCAAAAATTCAGAAGAAGGTGGGCTCAGGATGATTGTGCTAGCTAAGCAAAGCTGCAGCCTGCTACTAACATGCTGGGACAGTTCGGGAAAGTTGACTAGTATGGGGACGGTCAGTCACGCATTATGCTTGCACGGGGGGGGAATGGGGGGGCAAGCCATAACCTAGGGGGGCAATTGCCCCACCCTTACCCCCCTGTAGCGACGCCACTGCCTGGCAGGCAGGCACTGAAACGCACACGTGTGAAGGAAACTGACTGCTATTATTTAACACAGTCAAAAAAGTGTTGTTTTTTTTAAATGTACACTACTGTTACACCAAATATGAGTTGCACTGGGGTGACACTGTGCCCTGGCAGGCAGGTCCTGAAACGCACACGTGTGAAGGAAACTGACTGCTATTATTTAACACAGTCAAAAAAGTGTTTTGTTTCTTTTAAATCTACACTACTGTTACACCAGATATGAGTGGAGGCACTGGGCAAGTGGGCACAGTATACGCTGAAAGCCTGACACACACGCTGGCAGGTAGGCAACTGCAATTAGATTACACAGGAAATAAAAAGCAGACTGATGTTCTAGCCCTTTAAAAGGGCTTTTTGGGGTGCTGTCCTTACAGCAGAGATCAGATGAGTCCTTCAGAACTGTAGTGGACACTGAATACACTAGCCTAGCTATCAATTTCCCTATTAAATCAGCAGCAGCTACACTGCCCCTCCTCTCACTAAGAATGCAGCTTCCAAATGAATCTAAAATGGATGCTGTCTAGGAGGTGGGAGGGTCAGGGAGGGTCTGCCGCTGATTGGCTTTAATTTGTCTTCTGACTTGCGGTAATGGGTCAAAGTTTACTCAATGATGACGAATAGGGGGCGGATCAAACATCGCATATGTTCGCCTGCCGCGGCGAATGCGAACATGCTATGTTCGCCGGGAACTATTCGCCGGTGAACTATTCGTGACATCACTACCAGACACCAAGGATTCGTTAATTAGGGTTGTGACAGGTTAAGCAATTGCCAGCACACTGCGCTTCAACAGCATTGCTGGGATTTGATCAGGTCCAGACTGTTTTTTCATTTTTAGATTATTAAGGTGTTTCTTAATGACATTGATGGGTACAGGTCTAAAATTGAACTTCTCTATATTGGGTCTTTGCAGAGTTAGTGGGCCTGATTCACATTTGTAGTTTCAGGATGTGTGTCATTTATTAGTTTGTCAATCAGGGTGGTGGAGCATCTGACAAAATAATTGTTAAAGGCATTTGCTACTTCTAAGGGAAGATGCAAGGTTTGGTTGTGCACTTTGACAGTGGAGGGTTGGGAGTGGATTGGGGGAGTGTGTAAGTTATTTATGACTTTCCAAAACTTTCTAGGGTTTGACATGTTATTGTTCAGATTTTCACAGAAGTATTGGGTCTTGGCCAATTTTGTTTGTTTAGTGCTTATATTTTGCCATTGTCTATATACACAGTGATCATTCATAGAGCCAGTATACTTGAACTTTGACCACAATGAATCCCGAAACTAGTACATTTGAATTAGGTCAGCTGTGATCCAATTCATATGCACTCCTTTTACTCTCACCTTATGCAGCGGGGCATGCAAATTCCAAACTTGTAGGAGTTTGGACTCAAAGAATTCAACTGCAAAGTCTAAATCTGGAATTAGGTTTAATCTGTGTCAGGGGAGGTTCTTGATGTCATTTATAAATGAATGAAGATTACATTTTTTTGAAGGACCTGGTGATTTTAATCTTGGGAGAGGATTTAGTAGCCTTTATTTTGCGCACGCAGTACACTAAGCAGTGGTCACTAAAACTGTTAGGGAGAATACCTGCCTCCAGGATTCAGTCTAGAGAAGTGGAGAGAATCCAATCGAGCAGGGTGTGGTTATGGCTTTTAATGTTTATGCGAGTTGGGGAGGAGATTAATTGCGTCAGCTGCAAAGTCTTAAACGGTGAGCAAGAACTAATGTTTTTAGGATTCAGCTAATCAGTATTAAAAGCTCCAAAGACCAAAATTTAACTTTTTGGGCTTTGAGCTATGGTTTCACTAAGGAGATGGGTCATGTCAGAAATAGTATGCATAGGGGAGCTATGTGGGTGGTAGATTCCTACAACAATGATTGATTTACTGCACAGGATCTCAATTGTGCCAGAAAGGAAATTGAAGGTGGCAGGAGAGCTAGATTTTTGTAAGGGGTGTACTTTATGGAATTGGCAACATAAATTACAATGTTGCCTCCTCTTTTTGCTCTGTCATTTCTATGGCATGAATACCCATGTATTGCAATAGTAGAGTCAGGTAATTTTGTGGTTACTGTCTTCCCGAGGCTACCTGTTAGTTAGCAGAGGGCAGTTGAACAGCTGAGTGTATGCCTGTATATTGCTTGCAGTTCTGGGGCAGGATATATTTTAAATCAGGTGAGGAAGAGAGATATATTAGGGTCATGATGAGCCTGCAAAAAAGTTTTAAGGAATGGGGAGGGTGCATTTATGGACATTTGAGCTAAGGGTCATTCAAGCAAAATCAAAAAATATGTGATAATTATAGAACTGGAGGTGTGGAAATACTTGATACATATATGAATATATACATATATATTTATAGTAATAACACAGTCCCCATAGACTGCTATGTAAAGGCACTTTTCAGTGCCTTTTTTTTCTAACACCCCACATTCGCACACTTTAACCCCTTAAAATTGCTTTGTGCAGTTATATATTTTTTTTTAAAAAATGCTCATAATTTTTATTAATAAAAAAGAACAAAACTCTTTATTTTGGGGGTAATTGGGGTACATCTGACCTCTGGTTAATTTTCGGAGCGCAAATAGCTACTGCGAGTATGCAGTAGCATTAACCAGCCACTCATAATGGCTAGTTATTTAACGTGCTCCGTAAATGGGCGAATTTGCCTGTTTACAGGTCCACTTTAAATTAGCACTTCACTTCTAATCTAGCCCAATAGTTAACCATAGCTCTGAAGTCACGCTAACCCGATGTGTGTTAAATTCAATTGTGCTCAAGCGAATGCGTTTACTTTCAACTCGTAATACACATGCTACTTCCAATGTGCGCATAGAGCTGCGATAAACCCCTTATCACTTGCACGCAACAGCGTGCCACTTGTAGTCTAGCCCATACTTAGACATGCATATCTATGTATCTATACAATATAGCCCTTTCTATTCAAATACCTTGTCATATACCTTTTAAACCTGGTAACTTTTTTTAAAATATTTAAATGAACATTTTTTATTAGATGGTGCATATATGAGTGTAACACTTTTTTAATGTATTTATGTGGTGTTTGGTGCAACTTTTAATTTAGCCCTATCCCTTTAAGCGAGGATTTAAGCAGCACTTATAATCTTGACCAGTATTAGCATAGACCATAACAAATAAAGCAACAGAAACCAAAACTGTACAATAAAATACCATACATGGAAATAGCAATAATAAAACATGAAACCTTGCAAATATATATAAAAAGTGCTTAAGATATTACTGTGATATGATTTATACCTAACTAACAGTGACACATTTTATATCCAACATGTGAAGTATGGGTATGGTGTAAAACTATCTTACTAAGGATTTTCATTATTGATGTCTGGTATTTATATAATCAAATTAGATTACTTGATTATATAATGCTAAAAATGCATTTGAGTGCAAACGTGAAAGAAAGAGATATCAAATTTAAAGACCTTGCAAAATTCTATACAATGATAGATTGATTTATAGTGATGTCGTGAATAGTTCGCCGGTGAATAGTTCCTGGCGAACATAGCATGTTTGCGTTCGCCGCAGGGGCGAACATATGCGATGTTCGATCCGCCCCCTATTTGTCATCATTGAGTAAAACTTTGACCCTGTACCTCACAGTCAGAAGACACATTCCAGCCAATCATCAGCAGACACTCCCTCTCAGACCCTCCTACTTCCTGGACAGCATCCATTTTAGATTCATTTGGAAGCTGCATTCTTAGTGAGAGGAGGGACAGTGTAGCTGCTGCTGATTTATAGGGAAATTGATAGCTAGGCTAGTGTATTCAGTGTCCACTACAGTCCTGAAGGACTCATCTGATCTCTGCTGTAAGGACAGCACCCCAAAAAGCCCTTTTTAGGGCTAGAACATCAGTCTGCTTTTTTTTTTTTTTTCCTGTTTAATCTAATTGCAGTTGCCTGCCTGCCAGCGTGTGTGTCAGGCTCACAGCGTATACTGTGCCCACTTGCCCAGTGCCACCACTCATATCTGGTGTAACAGTAGTGTAGATTTAAAAAAAAAAAAACACTTTTTTGACTGTGTTAAATAATAGCAGTCAGTTTCCTTCACACATGTGCGTTTCAGGGCCTGCCTGCCAGGGCACAGTGTCATAGAATAATGCATATGAATAAAGAATGGATCCAAAAAGACGAAAGGATCGGAAAAAACTATTTAACTTAATATAACTAATATGCCGGTGTTTTCCGAAACAAAATTATCTAAAACTGCCACCACCATCCACATCGCTAACACTAAATAAAGCTAATAACCCCTAAACCGCTGCCCCCCGCATAGTCGACACTTACTAAACCTATTAACCCCTAAACCGCAGTTCCCCCACATCGCCGACACTAACTGAAACACTAAATAAACCTATTAACCCCTAAACCGCCATTCCCAAACATCGCCAACACTAACTAAACCTATTAAACCCTAAACCACTGTTCCCAAACATCACCAACACTAACTAAGCCTATTAACCCCTAAACCACTGTAACCCACATCACCAACACTAACTAAACCTATTAACCCCTAAACCGCCGCCCCCCCACAACGCAACAACCTAAATTAAACTATATTAAACCCTAAACCTAACACTCACTAACTTTAACATAATTAAAATAGACCTAAATTAAAGTTACAATTATTAACTAACTACCTATTTAAAAATAAATACAAACTTACCTGTGAAATAAAAATAAAGCCTAAGCTAGCTAAAATATAACTATTTACTAACTACCTAGTTAAAATAAATACAAATTTACCAGTGAAATAAAAGCTAAGCTTACACTAATAAAACCTAACATTACTAAAAAAAAAAAAAAAAATAAGATTACTAAAAAAATTAAAAATACAATTACAAAAAAATAATAAAAACTAAAATTACAAAAAATAAAAAAAAATGCCATTACAAAAAATGGACATTTGAGCTAAGGGTCATTCAAGCAAAATCAAAAAATATGTGATAATTATAGAACTGGAGGTGTGGAAATACTTGATACATATATGAATATATACATATATATTTATAGTAATAACACAGTCCCCATAGACTTCTATGTAAAGGCACTTTTCAGTGCCTTTTTTTTCTAACACCCCACATCCGCACACTTTAACCCCTTAAAATTGCTTTGTGCAGTTATATTTTTTTTTTAAAAAAAATGCTCATAATTTTTATTAATAAAAAGAAACAAAACTCTTTATTTTGGGGGTAATTGGGGTACATCTGACCTCTGGTTAATTTTCGGAGCGCAAATAGCTACTGCGAGTATGCAGTAGCATTAACCAGCCACTCATAAAGGCTAGTTATTTAACGTGCTCTGTAAATGGGCGAATTTGCCTGTTTACGGGTCCACTTTAAATTAGCACTTCACTTCTAATCTAGCCCAATAGTTAACCAGAGCTCTGAAGTCACACTAACCCGATGTGTGTTAAATTCAATTGTGCTCAAGCGAATGCGTTTACTTTCAACTCGTAATACACATGCTACTTCCAATCTGCGCATAGAGCTGCGATAAACCCCTTATCACTTGCACGCAACAGCGTGCCACTTGTAGTCTAGCCCATACTTAGACATGCATATCTATGTATCTATACAATATAGCCCTTTCTATTCAAATACCTTGTCATATACCTTTTAAACCTGGTAACTTTTTTTTAAATATTTAAATGAACATTTTTTATTAGATGGTGCATATATGAGTGTAACACTTTTTTAATGTATTTATGTGGTGTTTGGTGCAACTTTTAATTTAGCCCTATCCCTTTAAGCGAGGATTTAAGCAGCACTTATAATCTTGACCAGTATTAGCATAGACCATAACAAATAAAGCAACAGAAACCAAAACTGTACAATAAAATACCATACATGGAAATAGCAATAATAAAACATGAAACCTTGCAAATATATATAAAAAGTGCTTAAGATATTACTGTGATATGATTTATACCTAACTAACAGTGACACATTTTATATCCAACATGTGAAGTATGGGTATGGTGTAAAACTATCTTACTAAGGATTTTCATTATTGATGTCTGGTATTTATATAATCAAATTAGATTACTTGATTATATAATGTTAAAAATGCATTTGAGTGCAAATGTGAAAGAAAGAGATATCAAATTTAAAGACCTTGCAAAATTCTATACAATGATAGATTGATTTATAGTGATGTCGTGAATAGTTCGCCGGTGAATAGTTCCTGGCGAACATAGCATGTTTGCGTTCGCCGCGGGGGCGAACATATGCGATGTTCGATCCGCCCCCTATTTGTCATCATTGAGTAAAACTTTGACCCTGTACCTCACAGTCAGAAGACACATTCCAGCCAATCATCAGCAGACACTCCCTCTCAGACCCTCCTACTTCCTGGACAGCATCCATTTTAGATTCATTTGGAAGCTGCATTCTTAGTGAGAGGAGGGACAGTGTAGCTGCTGCTGATTTATAGGGAAATTGATAGCTAGGCTAGTGTATTCAGTGTCCACTACAGTCCTGAAGGACTCATCTGATCTCTGCTGTAAGGACAGCACCCCAAAAAGCCCTTTTTAGGGCTAGAACATCAGTCTGCTTTTTTTTTTTTTTTCCTGTTTAATCTAATTGCAGTTGCCTGCCTGCCAGCGTGTGTGTCAGGCTCACAGCGTATACTGTGCCCACTTGCCCAGTGCCACCACTCATATCTGGTGTAACAGTAGTGTAGATTTAAAAAAAAAAAACACTTTTTTGACTGTGTTAAATAATAGCAGTCAGTTTCCTTCACACATGTGCGTTTCAGGGCCTGCCTGCCAGGGCACAGTGTCATAGAATAATGCATATGAATAAAGAATGGATCCAAAAAGACGAAAGGATCGGAAAAAACTATTTAACTTAATATAACTAATATGCCGGTGTTTTCCGAAACAAAATTATCTAAAACTGCCACCACCATCCACATCGCTAACACTAAATAAAGCTATTAACCCCTAAACCGCTGCCCCCCGCATAGTCGACACTTACTAAACCTATTAACCCATAAACCGCAGTTCCCCCACATCGCCGACACTAACTGAAACACTAAATAAACCTATTAACCCCTAAACCGCCATTCCCAAACATCGCCAACACTAACTAAACCTATTAAACCCTAAACCACTGTTCCCAAACATCACCAACACTAACTAAGCCTATTAACCCCTAAACCACTGTAACCCACATCACCAACACTAACTAAACCTATTAACCCATAAACCGCCGCCCCCCCACAATGCAACAACCTAAATTAAACTATATTAACCCCTAAACCTAACACTCACTAACTTTAACATAATTAAAATAGACCTAAATTAAAGTTACAATTATTAACTAACTACCTATTTAAAAATAAATACAAACTTACCTGTGAAATAAAAATAAAGCCTAAGCTAGCTAAAATATAACTATTTACTAACTACCTAGTTAAAATAAATACAAATTTACCAGTGAAATAAAAGCTAAGCTTACACTAATAAAACCTAACATTACTAAAAATAAAAAAAAATAAGATTACTAAAAAAATTAAAAATACAATTACAAAAAATAATAAAAACTAAAATTACAAAAAATAAAAAAAAAATGCCATTACAAAAAATAACAAACAGAATTATCCAAAAAAATATAAAAGAGCATTCATCTCTTTCACTGCCCTTAAAAGGGCATTCAGCTCTTTTTTATCGGCCCATTAAAATAAAAAAAAGCCCTAATCTAAAAAAAAAAAACACCCCAAAAAAAAAAAAACACTAACCGCAAAATTGGTACTCACAGTTGCTGAAGTCCGGCGAATGATCTTCATCCCAGCGGTGAAGCATCTTCATCCAGGCGGCTCCATCTTCATCCTTCGCAGGGCCGGCCTCTTCTTCATCCCTGCGGAGGCAGAGGTCCATTGCTCCGACATGAAGGTCCTCTTCATGCGATTATCCGCCGCACACTGAGGATTTAATGCAAGGTACCCCTGTTCAAATCAGCCAATAGGATTTAAGCAGCTCTAATTCCTATTGACTGATTTAAAATTTCAGCCAATATGATTGCTACGGTACCCCAATATAAAAGGGGTACCTTGAATTGAATACTCAGTGTGCGGCAGATGATTGCACTAAGAGGACCTCTACATCGGACCGATGGACTTCCGCCTGGACCTCCGCCTCCACGCATCCACTGACTGCTCCGCCTACGCTGGGATGAAGATAGAAGATTTCGATCCCACAATGGATACAGATGGAGCCGCCTGGATGAAGATGCTTTGCCGCTGGACTTCAGAAACTGTGAGTACTGATTTTGGGGTTAGTGTTAGTGTTAGCTTAAAGCTGTTAACTTTAGGACAATGACCTACAAAAGGCCCTTTAAGTGCCCTTGGTAGTTTATTATAGATTAGGGTTTTTAAAAAAAAAAAAAAAAAAAAAAGTGGTATTAGAATAGGAATAATGTTTATTATTTTCTATAATTTCGTTATTTTTTGTAATTTTAGTTTTAATTTTTTAGTAATCTTAGGTTTTTATTTTTAGTAATGTTAAATTTTATTAGTGTAAGCTTAGCTTTTATATTTATTTCACAGGTAAGTTTGTATTTATTTTAACTAGGTAGTTAGTAAATAGTTATATTGTAGCTAGCATAGGTTTTATTTTTATTTCACAGGTAAGTTTGTATTTAAGTTTAAATAGGTAGTTAGTTAATAATTGTAACTTTAATTTAGGTCTATTTTAATTATGTTAAAGTTAGGGGGTGTTAGATTTAGGGGTCAATAGCTTAATTTAGGTTGTTGCGATGTGGGGGCTGGCGGTTTAGGGGTTAACAAGTTTAGTTAGTGTTGGAGATGTTTGGGAACGGCCAGAGGCGTAACTTGAAACCACAGGGCCCAGGTGCAAGAGTCTAAGAAGGGCCCACCCCCTCCCCATTTAACACAGAAAAAAATGTGAATCAGATTACATGTCTGCAAAAGGAGGTACCCTGTGCCCACACTCTGAGAGATCGTCTGACTCCCTATTAATGTATATAGTGACACTGTTTAACCCACCAGTACTGTATATAGTGAGTCAGTGACACAGTCTGTAATCTGCCGGTGAGATCGCTGGCCTGACCCTACCTGCCCAGTACTTTATAAAGTGCCCACAGTAGTCTGTGACATGTTCCTGCCCCCCGTACTGTAAAGACTGACACTGTTTACCCCCCGCCCCCCATGCTGTAGTAACAAGGTCTTAAATTTGCTCGTTCCACAAACCTACACACACACACATACATACATACATACATGCATAAATACACACACAGTCACATACATACACACATACATACATACACACATAAACACCAATGGGTAAAACAGAAAGACTAACCCCTGTAGTCAGAGACACTAGTGAAGCATCATGTCACACTCACATGATATCAGTGCAGGCAGTGGCAGGTCAACGTTTTTTATTGTAAAAAAAAAAAAAAAACATTTGCAATTGTGAACTCTGCACCCCCTGTAGTTTCGCCCCTGGGAACGGCGGTTTAGGGGTTAATAGGTTTATTCAGGGTTTCAGTTAGTGTCGGAGATGTCGGAGAACGGTGGTTTAGGGGTTAATAGGTTAAATTAGTGTTGACGATGTTTGGGAATGTCGGTTTAGGGGTTAATTGGTTTAGTTAGTGTCAGCAATGTCAGGGAACTGCGGTTTAGGGGTTAATAGGTTTTGTTATTATCGGTGATGTTGGGGAACTGCGGTTTAGGGGTTAATAGGTTTAGTTAGTATCGGCGATGTCGGGGAATGGCAGTTTAGGGGTTAATAGCTTTATTTCGTGATTTAGTTGGTATTGGCGATGTCGGGGAATGGCGGTTTAGGGGTTAATAGCTTTATTTAGTGATTTAGTTAGTGTCGGCAATGTCGAGGAACAGCGGTTTAGGGGTTAATAGCTTTATTTAGTGATTTAGTTAATGTTGGTGATGTCGGGGGAACTGCGTATTAGATTAGAACAATGAAAAATTTAGAATATGAATAATTGATCTGAATATTTGGAAAATTAATTTTTTGGGATTTTAGTTATGGTGCGGATACAAAAATTCGGATGTGTTCGAATCACCAAATCGGTCAAAATTTCGGCCGAAACAAAACGCACATGTCTACTTACAAGAGTCATACTTAGTAATATATAGGGGGGTAGTTATCAACGTGTCAACTTTCCTGCCTTCGCCGGCCCAATACGCCCGCCTAAGCTCGCCTACCTTCGCCGCTGCGGACCTGAAAAAATACGCCTAAGTTATCAAATAAAGCTGTCAAAAAGCCGCGGGGCGATGAGCAGCGGACTGTGAGAGTTATCACACATCCGATCTCGCTGCTCTTCGGCTGTTTGACAGCTTTCTTGCTAGCCTGTCACTAAGCACCCACACTAAACTACACTGTTCTACCCCCTATACCGGCGCCCCTGGAGCCCCCCGCAACTAAATAAAGTTACTAACTCCTATTATAAATGTATTAACCCCTAAACCGCCGCTCCTAGACCCCGCCGCAAGTCTTATAAATGTATTATCCCCTAAACCGCCGCTCCCGGACACCGCTGCCACCTACATTATACCTAGTAACCACTATCCTGCCCCCCCTATACCGTCGCCCTCTATAATAAAGTTATTAACCCCTATCCTGCTGATCCCGCACCTCGCCGCAAATAAATAAATAGTTTAACCCCTAAACCGCCGCTCCCGTAGCCCACCGCAAGCTACTCTATACCTATTAACCCCTAAACCGCCGTTCCCTGACCCTGCCGCAACTATAATAAGTGTATTAACCCCTAAACCGCCGCTCCATGACCCTGCAGCAACCTATATTAAATTTATTAACCCCTATCCTGCCCCCCACTACACCGCCGCCACTGTAATAAAATTATTAACCCCTAAACCTAAGTCTAACACTAACCCTAACACCCCCTAACTTAAATATTAATTAAATAAATCTAAATAATATTTCTATTATTAACTAAGTTAATCCTATTTAAAACTAAATACCTATAAAATAAACCCTAATATAGCTACAATATAAATAATAATTATATTGTAGCTATGTTACGATTTATTTTTATTTTACAGGCACCTTTCAATTTATTTTAACTAGGTACAATAGCTATGAAATAGTTATTAACTATTTAATAGCTTACCTAGCTAAAATAAAGAGAAATTTACCTGTAAAATAAAAACTAACCTAAGTTACAATTACACGTAACACTACACTATACTTTAATAAATTATTTCTATTTAAAACTAAATACTTACCTATAAAATAAACCCTAAGATAGCTACAATATAATTAATAATTACATTATAGCTATTTTAGGATTTATATTTATTTTACAGGTAACTTTGTATTTATTTTAGCTAGTTAGAATAGTTATTAAATAGTTATTAACTATTTAATAACTACCTAGCTAAAAGAAATACAAAATTACCTGTAAAATAAATCCTAACCTAAGTTACAATTAAACCTAACACTACACTATCATTAAATAAATGAAATAAACTACCTACAAATAACTACAATTAAATACAATTACATAAACTAACTAAAGTACAAAAAATAAAAAAAGCTAAGTTACAAAAAATAAAAAAATAAGTTACAAACATTTAAAAAAATATTACAACAATTTTAAGCTACTTACACCTAATCTAAGCCCCCTAATAAAATAACAAACCCCCCCAAAATAAAAAAATGCCCTACCCTATTCTACATTAAAAAAGTTCAAAGCTCTTTTACCTTACCAGCCCTTAAAAGGGCCTTTTGTGGGGGCATGCCCCAAAAAGTTCAGCTCTTTTGCCTGTAAAAGATAAATATAACCCCCCCAACATTAAAACCCACCACCCACATACCCCTAATCTAACCCAAACCCCCCTTAAAATAACCTAACACTAATCCCCTGAAGATCATCCTACCTTTAGTTGTCTTCACTCAGCCGAGCCACCGATGGAACTGAAGAGGACATCCGGACCGGCAGAAGTGATCATCCAAGGGGCGCTGAAGAAATCTTTCATCCGATGAAGTGATCCTCCAAGCGGCGCTGAAGAAATCTTCCATCCGGGTGAGGTCATCTTCCAAGAGGCGCTGAAGAAGTCTTCTATCCGGGCGAGGTCATCTTCGAAGCCAGGTCTTGAATCTTCATCCCACCGACGCGGAACATCCTTCTTTCCCGACGGACTACCGATGAATGAAGGCTCCTTTAAGGGACGTCATCCAAGATGGCGTCCCTTCAATTCCGATTGGCTGATAGGATTCAGCCAATCAGAATCAAGTTCAATCCAATTGGCTGATTCAATCAGCCAATCAGATTGAGCTCGCATTCTATTGGCTGATCGGAACAGCCAATAGAATGCAAGCTCAATCTGATTGGCTGATCGGATCAGCCAATCGTATTGAACTTGATTCTGATTGGCTGATTCCATAAGCCAATCAGATTTTTCCTACCTTAATTCCAATTGGCTGATAGAATCCTATCAGCCAATCGGAATTGAAGGGACGCCATCTTGGATGACGTCCCTTAAAGGAGCCTTCATTCGTCGGTAGTCCGTTGGGAAAGAAGGATGTTCCGCGTCGGCGGGATGAAGATTCAAGACCCGGCTTTGAAGATGACCACGCCCGGATAGAAGACTTCTTCAGCGCCTCTTGGAAGATGACCTCGCCCGGATGGAAGATTTCTTCAGCGCCGCTTGGAGGATCACTTCATCGGATGGAAGATTTCTTCAGCGCCCCTTGGATGATCACTTCTGCCGGTCCGGATGTCCTCTTCAGTTCCATCGGTGGCTCGGCTGAGTGAAGACAACTAAAGGTAGGATGATCTTCAGGGGATTAGTGTTAGGTTATTTTAAGGGGGATTTGGGTTAGATTAGGGGTATGTGGGTGGTGGGTTGTAATGTTGGGGGGGGGTTTGTATTTTTCTGTTACAGGCAAAAGAGCTGAACTCTTTGGGGCATGCCCAAACAAAAGGCCCTTTTAAGGGCTGGTAAGGTAAAAGAGCTTTGAACTTTTTTAATGTAGAATAGGGTAGGGCATTTTTTTATTTTGGGGGGGTTTGTTTTTTTATTAGGGGGCTTAGATTAGGTGTAAGTAGCTTAAAATTGTTGTAATATTTTTTTAAATGTTTGTAACTTATTTTTTTTATTTTTTGTAACTTAGCTTTTTTATTTTTTGTACTTTAGTTAGTTTATGTAATTGTATTTAATTGTAGTTATTTGTAGGTAGTTTATTTAATTTATTTAATGATAGTGTAGTGTTAGGTTTAATTGTAATTTAGGTTAGGATTTATTTTACAGGTAATTTTGTATTTCTTTTAGCTAGGTAGTTATTAAATATTTAATAACTATTTAATAACTATTCTAACTAGCTAAAATAAATACAAAGTTACCTGTAAAATAAATATAAATCCTAAGATAGCTACAATATAATTATTATTTATATTGTAGCTATCTTAGGGTTTATTTTACAGGTAAGTATTTAGTTTTAAATAGGAATAATTTATTTAAGTGTAGTGTAGTGTTAGGTGTAATTGTAACTTAGGTTAGTTTTTATTTTACAGGTAAATTTCTCTTTATTTTACCTAGGTAAGCTATTAAATAGTTAATAACTATTTAATAGCTATTGTACCTAGTTAAAATAAATTGAAAGGTACCTGTAAAATAAAAATAAATCCTAACATAGCTACAATATAATTATTATTTATATTGTAGCTATATTAGGGTTTATTTTATAGGTAAGTATTTAGTTTTAAATAGGATTAATTTAGGCCTAGATTTAGAGTTTGGCGGTAGCCGTGAAAACCAGCGTTAGAGGCTCCTAACGCTGGTTTTAGGCTACCGCCGGTATTTGGAGTCAGTCAGGAAAGGGTCTAACGCTCACTTTTCAGCCGCGACTTTTCCATACCGCAGATCCCCTTACGTCAATTGCGTATCCTATCTTTTCATTGGGATCTTTCTAACTCCGGTATTTAGAGTCGTGGCTGAAGTGAGCGTTAGAATTCTAACGACAAAACTCCAGCCGCAGAAAAAAGTCAGTAGTTAAGAGCTTTCTGGGCTAACGCCGGTTTATAAAGCTCTTAACTACTATGCTCTAAAGTACACTAACACCCATAAACTACCTATGTACCCCTAAACCGAGGTCCCCCCACATCTCCGCCACTCGATTATATTTTTTTAACCCCTAATCTGCCGACCGCCACCTACGTTATACTTATGTACCCCTAATCTGCTGCCCCTAACACCGCCGACCCCTATATTATATTTATTAACCCCTAACCTGCCCCCCACAACGTCGCCGCCAGCTACCTACAATAATTAACCCCTAATCTGCTGACCGCAAAGAGCCGCCACCTACATTATAGCTATGTACCCCTAATCTGCTGCCCCTAACACCGCTGACCCCGTATATTATATTTATTAACCCTTAATCTGCCCCCCTCAATGTCGCCTCCACCTGCCTACACTTATTAACCCCTAATCTGCCGAGCGGACCGCACCGCTACTATAATAAAGTTATTAACCCCTAATCCGCCTCACTCCCGCCTCAAAAACCCTATGATAAATAGTATTAACCCCTAATCTGCCCTCCCTAACATCACCGACACCTAACTTCAATTATTAACCCCTAATCTGCCGACCTAATCTCGCCGCTACTGTAATAAATGGATTAACCCCTAAAGCTAAGTCTAACCCTAACACTAACACCCCCCTAAATTAAATATAATTTAAATCTAACGAAATAAATTAACTCTTATTAAATAAATTATTCCTATTTAAAGCTAAATACTTACCTGTAAAATAAACCCTAATATAGCTACAATATAAATTATAATTATATTATAGCTATTTTAGGATTTATATTTATTTTACAGGTAACTTTGTATTTATTTTAACCAGGTACAATAGCTATTAAATAGTTAAGAACTATTTAATAGCTAAAATAGTTAAAATAATTACAAAATTACCTGTAAAATAAATCCTAACCTAAGTTACAATTAAACCTAACACTACACTATCAATAAATAAATTAAATAAAATACCTATAATTATCTACAATTAAACCTAACACTACACTATCGATAAATTAATTAAATACATACCTACAAATAAATACAATTAAATAAACTAACTAAAGTACAAAAAATAAAAAAGAACTAAGTTACAAAAAATAAAAAAATATTTACAAACATTAGAAAAATATTACAACAATTTTAAACTAATTACACCTACTCTAAGCCCCCTAATAAAATAACAAAGCCCCCCCAAAATAAAAAAATGCCCTACCCTATTCTAAATTACAAAAGTTCAAAGCTCTTTTACCTTACCAGCCCTGAACAGGGCCCTTTGCGGGGCATGCACCAAGAAATTCAGCTCTTTATCCTGTAAAAAAACCCATACAATACCCCCCCCCAACATTACAACCCACCACCCACATACCCCTAATCTAACCCAAACCCCCCTTAAATAAACCCTAAGCCCCTGAAGATCTTCCTACCTTGTCTTCACCTCACCGGGTATCACACCGATCCGTCCTGGCTCCGATATCTTCATCAAACCCAAGAGGGGGCTAGACATCCATCATCCGACGGCTGAAGAAGTCCAGAAGAGGGTCCAAAGTCTTCATCCTATCCGGGAAGAAGAGTAGATCCGGACCGGTAACCATCTTCTTCCAAGCGGCATCTTCTATCTTCATCCGATGAGGACCGGCTCCATCTTGAAGACCTCCATCGCGGATCCATCCTTCTTCTCCGACGACTTCCCGAAGAATGACGGTTCCTTTAAGGGACGTCATCCAAGATGGCGTCCCTCGAATTCCGATTGGCTGATAGGATTCTATCAGCCAATCGGAATTAAGGTAGGAATATTCTTGATTGGCTGATGGAATCAGCCAATCAGAATCAAGTTCAATCCGATTGGCTGATTCAATCAGCCAATCAGATTGAGCTCATATTCTATTGGCTGATCGGAACAGCCAATAGAATGCGAGCTCAATCTGATTGGCTGATCTGATCAGCCAATCGGATTGAACTTGATTCTGATTGGCTGATTCCATCAGCCAATCAGAATTTTCCTACCTTAATTCCGATTGGCTGATAGAATCCTATCAGCCAATCGGAATTCGAGGGACGCCATCTTGGATGACGTCCCTTAAAGGAACCGTCATTTGTCAGGAAGTCTTCGGAGAAGAAGGATGGATCCGCGATGGAGGTCTTCAAGATGGAGCCGGTCCTCATCGGATGAAGATAGAAGATGCCGCTTGGAAGAAGATGGTTGCCGGTCCGGATCTACTCTTCTTCCCGGATAGGATGAAGACTTTGGACCCTCTTCTGGACTTCTTCAGCCGTCGGATGATGGATGTCTAGCCCCCTCTTGGGTTGGCTGAAGATATCGGAGCCAGGACGGATCGGTGTGATACCCGGTGAGGTGAAGACAAGGTAGGAAGATCTTCAGGGGCTTAGTGTTAGGTTTATTTAAGGGGGGTTTGGGTTAGATTAGGGGTATGTGGGTGGTGGGTTGTAATGTTGGGGGGGGGTATTGTATGTGTTTTTTTTACAGGCAAAAGAGCTGAATTCTTTGGGGCATGCCCCGCAAAGGGCCCTGTTCAGGGCTGGTAAGGTAAAAGAGCTTTGAACTTTTGTAATTTAGAATAGGGTAGGGCATTTTTTTATTTTGGGGGGCTTTGTTATTTTATTAGGGGGCTTAGAGTAGGTGTAATTAGTTTAAAATTGTTGTAATATTTTTCTAATGTTTGTAAATTATTTTTTTATTTTTTGTAACTTAGTTCTTTTTTATTTTTTGTACTTTTGTTAGTTTATTTAATTGTATTTATTTGTAGATATTGTATTTAATTCATTTATTGATAGTGTAGTGTTAGGTTTAATTGTAGGTAATTGTAGGTATTTTATTTAATTTATTTATTGATAGTGTAGTGTTAGGTTTAATTGTAACTTAGGTTAGGATTTATTTTACAGGTAAATTTGTAATTATTTTAACTATTGTAGCTATTAATTAGTTTTTAACTATTTAATAGCTATTGTACCTGGTTAAAATAAATACATAGTTACCTGTAAAATAAATATAAATCCTAAAATAGCTATAATATAATTATAATTTATATTGTAGCTATATTAGGATTTATTTTACAGGTAAGTATTTAGCTTTAAATAGGAATAATTTATTTAATAAGAGTTAATTAATTTTGTTAGATTTAAATTATATTTAACTTAGGGGGGTGTTAGTGTTAGGGTTAGACTTAGCTTTAGGGGTTAATACATTTATTAGAATAGCGCTGAGCTCCAGTCGGCAGATTAGGGGTTAATGTTTGAAGTTAGGTGTCTATTTATTATAGGGTTAGTGAGGCGGATTAGGGGTTAATAACTTTATTATAATAGCGGTGCGGCCTGCTCGGCAGATTAGGGGTTAATAAGTGTAGGCAGGTGGAGGCGACGTTGTGGGGGGCAGATTAGGGGTTAATAAATATAATATAGGGGTCGGCGATGTTAGGGCAGCAGATTAGGGGTACATAGGGATAATGTAAGTAGCGGCGGTTTACGGAGAGGCAGATTAGGGGTTAATAATAATATGCAGGGGTCAGCGATAGCGGGGGCGGCAGATTAGGGGTTAATAAGTGTAAGGTTAGGGGTGTTTAGACTCGGGTTACATGTTAGAGTGTTAGGTGCAGACGTAGGAAGTGTTTCCCCATAGCAAACAATGGGGCTGCGTTAGGAGCTGAACGCGGCTTTTTTGCAGGTGTTAGGTTTTTTTTCAGCTCAAACAGCCCCATTGTTTTCTGTGGGGGAATCGTGCACGAGCACGTTTTTGAAGCTGGCCGCTTCCGTAAGCAACTCTGGTATCGAGAGTTGAAGTTGCGTTAAATATGCTCTACGCTCCTTTTTTGGAGCCTAACGCAGCCATTCTGTGGACTCTCAATACCAGAGTTATTTAAAAGGTGCGGCCAGAAAAAAGCCAGCGTTAGCTACGCGGGTCGTTACCGACAAAACTCTAAATCTAGCCGTTAGTTAATAATAGAAATATTATTTAGATTTATTTAATTAATATTTAAGTTAGGGGGGTGTTAGGGTTAGTGTTAGACTTAGGTTTAGGGGTTAATAATTTTATTACAGTGGCGGCGGTGTAGTGGGGGGCAGGATAGGGGTTAATAAATTTATTATAGGTGGCGACGGTGTAGGGGGGGCAGGATAGGGGTTAATAAATTTAATATAGGTTGCGGCAGGGTCAGGGAGCGGCGGTTTATGGGTTCATACACTTATTATAGTTGTGGTTGGGTCAGGGAGCTTGAGGTGGGCTCCGCGAGTGGCGGTTTAGGGGGTAATAACTTTATTTAGTTGCGCCGGTGTAGGGGGGACAGATTAGTGGTGTTTAGACTCTGGGTACATGTTAGGGTGTTAGGTGTAGACAGTTCCCATAGGAATCAATGGGATGTCTGTCAGCAGCGAACTTGTACTTTCGTTATGGTCAGACTCCCATTGATTCCTATGGGATCCGCCGCCTCCAGGGTGGCGGTTTGAAAACCAGGTACGCTGGGCCGTAAAAGTGCAGAGCGTACCTGCTAGTTTTTTGATAACTAGCAAAAGTAGTCAGATTGTGCCGTACTTGTGTGCGGAACATCTGGAGTGACGTAAGAATCGATCTTTGTCGGACGGAGTCCGGCGGATCGAAGTTTACATCACAAAATTCTACTTTTGCCGGTTTCTAGCCTTTGATAACTAAGATGAATCAGCCTCGCCACAAATACGCTGCGGAATTTCAGCATATTTGAGGTTGACGGCTTGATAACTACCCCCCATGGACTCAATTTGCTCTGATATGTTATTGCTTGTTAGCTCATTCATAAATAAACAATCTTTTCAAGTCAGGATGGAATTTTGGAAGTTATTTTTATCCTCAGCTCCAGTTCACAGATTGCTGATTGTGGAAGTGTGAGGTGCTCAATACAGTGATTACAGATGAAAATCAATGTACTATAATATTTTTCCCTTATTGTGTCACCAATTAATTGTTATACTAGCTGTAGTGTATTAACTGTATTAGAAATAGCTCCTTTAGGTTAACTTTGATTTAAAAATAACTGTTAGTTCATTGAAACCACCACCTATTGTTCTCAAGAACATTCCAATTGAAATGGGCTAAGTCTGCAGAAAGAAAATATATCCTTATGGTATTTCACATTCTCTATAAACAAAGGCAATACTTAGGTATTTTCATTTTTTAATGGTGGTGGTTTTAATGAGAAAAAAACCTGCCATTTTCATTGCAAAAAACAAACAACTAATAAAATAAGTTTAGGGCTAAATGTTTCAATACATTTAAAACTCTGCAACAGCTATAACAAACACAAAATAGAGTACACTATCCCTTTAACTCCTCATCTCTGACAGTGACATGTGTAGACGTAAGCTCAAGCTTATTAAAAAAAATCCTTAAATCAAATAATGTCTTCATAACTGTCAGCTTTTGATGGTCAATGTTCATTGAAGTGAACTTTTATATACATAAAAGAAAAATGGCAAACAGTGTTACAAATAAGGGGGGAAATAATGCTTCTTTTGAACATATGACAAACTCTGTGCAGGATATGAGCTTGATTTGTTAAGCTGTTAAGCTATTAAGAAGGAGCAATGTGTCATTTTGAATAAGTAAGTTGACAAGAAAACTTGGAGCAATGTGTAATGTTTATAAAAGTGCTACTGAGGGTGTGAATGTAAGTTGTGGCTTGACAAAATATTAAGCAAAACAAGCTTTGCAGAGTACTCTGTGAACTACATACTCAAAACAAATCATTTGATTCTTAAGTGATATATTCTATAGCGTAATGACTAACAACACCATTTTTTGACAAGGGTATATAGTGAACTGCAGAGAGTAAGAGGAACCCTCAATTTTCTTTAGTTTCAAATGAAAAAGTAAGTCAACCTGAATAAATACAAAAGCAGATGAACTAAAAGTAGGAATTAACATTATTATATTAAAAAATATATATATACAGATATGCATAGGAATATATATATATATATATATATATATATATATATATACAGTAAAACAAATTATAAAATATTAGATTTTAATAAAAAATATTTTTCATGTTGTAAGGTATTTGAGTGGAAAGGGCTCCAAAGTGTATATATGTGTGTATATTCAAACACCTTGTCATATAGCACATACCTTTTACCCTTATCAAATTTTTTATTAATAATTATATACATAATTTTTACAGATAGTGTATATATGAGTGTAACACTTTTGGCACAATGATCTAAAGGTCTCTGGGCTGGCGAAATTATTAAAGAATGCTCGCCAGTGCTTCTATTTCCCTGCTAATGAGCTTATACTGCACTTTAGTATGGGGATGAGATGTATACATTTTAACAGTGAACAATGAACACCGTAATTTAAAAATCACACAAAATGAAAAATTAAACCATTCATACAAAAATACACAGGAAAAAATTGTATTGTTAAGGAATATCAAAAATTGTAACACAATTGTTAACCAGAATCGTATTTTATCAAAAACTTAAAATGTATATGCAAATTACTCAGGAATAAATTAAAATCAATATGCACAGCGTAAATTGTAATTTAAGTTCATTGAATGTGCAAAAAACACATAAAATGCATACTTATTAGTACAGAATACAAAGCTTAACAAAATGCTTTACACCCTAATAGAAGAACACATCCATACAAAAAGATAGGTGAGTGTAAGATGCTACATGCAGAAAGCAGTGTAATGTGATTTATATTGGCTGCAGGATTTAATTTTTAAAGTACACCCCTGCTAACTGCTAACTTCTCCCCAAATTGCATAGTTTCCCTTTCCAGCAAACTCCATTTATTGAGGAACTGACCCTTTTTCAAGATATTTCCACCATGGCAGCTCCGGCAAGGGTCATCTTGAAAAAACACTTCTGATCTTGTGAGGTTTAGATCATTGGGCCCTTTCGCCTAGATTTAGAGCTTGGCGTTAGCCGTCAAAAGCAGCGTTAAGGGGTCCTAACGCTGCTTTTTACCGCCCGCTGGTATTTAGAGTCAGCCAGGAAAGGGTCTACAGCTCACTTCTTTCCGTGGCTCCAGGCTAGCGCAGATCCCCTTACGTCAATTGCGTATCCTATCTTTTCTATGGGATTTGCCTAACGCTGGTATTTGGAGTCTTGGAAGAACTGAGCGGTAGAGCCTCTACCGATAAGACTCCTACCGCCAAAAAAAGTCAGTAGTTAAGAGCTTTATGGGCTAACGCCGGAATATAAAGCTCCTAACTACTGTGCTATAAAGTACACTAACACCCATAAACTACCTATGTACCCCTAAACCGAGCCCCCCCCCCACATCGCCAACCCTCTAATAACATTTTTTAACCCCAAATCTGCCGACCGGACACCGCCGCAACCTACATTATCCCTATGAACCCCTAATCTGCCCCCCCAACGTCTCCGCTACCTAACTACACTTATAAACCCCTAATCTGCCAACCGGACCTCGCCGCCACTATAATAAATGTATTAACCCCTAAACCACCGCACTCCCGCCTCACAAACACTATAATAAATTTTATTAACCCCTAATCGGCCCTCCCTAACATCGCCGCCACCTACCTACAATTATTAACCCCTAATCTCCTGCCCACAATGTCGCCGCTACTATAATAAAGTTATTAACCCCTAAACCTAAGTCTAACCCTAACCCTAACACCCCCCTAAGTTAAATATAATTTTAATTAAACAAAATAATATTCCTATAATTAAATAAATTATTCCTATTTAAAACTAAATACTTACCTAGAAAATAAACCATAATATAGCTACAATATAACTAATAGTTACATTGTAGCTATTTTAGGATTTATATTTATTTTGCAGGCAACTTTGTATTTATTTTAACTAGGTACAATAGCTATTAAATAGTTAATAACTATTTATTAGCTACCTAGTTAAAATAAGTACAAAATGACCTGTAAAATAAATCCTAACCTAAGTTACAAATACACCTAACACTACACTATCATTAAATTAATTAAATAAATTACCTACAATTAGCTAAACTAAAATACAATTAAATAAACTAATCTATAATACAACCCCCCCCCCCCACTAAATTGCTCCGCTCCGCATGGATGAAGATTGAAGATGCCGCCTGGATGAAGACTTCTAACGGATGAAAGACCTCCTTTGCGAACCTTGGATGAAGATTTCGGCCCGGTTGGGTGAAGACGACTCAAGGTAGGGAGATCTTCAGGGGGTTAGCGTTAGGTTTTTTTAAGGGGGGTTTGGGTGGGTTAGAGTAGGGTGGTGTGGTATATGGGTGGTGGGTTTTAATGTTGGGGGGGTTGTATTTTTTTTACAGGTAAAAGAGCTGATGCAATGCCCCTGCAAAAAGCCCTTTTAAGGGCTGGTAAAAGAACTGATTACTTTTGTAATTTAGAATAGGGTAGGGCATTTTTTTTAATTTGGGGGGCTTTTTTATTTTATTATGGGGCTTAGATTAGGTGTAATTAGTTTAAACTTCTTGTAATATTTTTTTATTTTTTGTAATTTAGTGTTTGTTTTTTTTGTATTATAGATTAGTTTATTTAATTGTATTTTAGTTTAGCTAATTGTAGGTAATTTATTTAATTAATTTAATGATAGTGTAGTGTTAGGTGTATTTGTAACTTAGGTTAGGATTTATTTTACAGGTAATTTTGTACTTATTTTAACTAGGTAGCTATTAAATAGTTATTAACTATTTAATAGCTATTGTACCTAGTTAAAATAAATACAAAGTTGCCTGTAAAATAAATATAAATCCTAAAATAGCTACAATGTAACTATTAGTTATATTGTAGCTATATTAGGGTTTATTTTCTAGGTAAGTATTTAGTTTTAAATAGGAATAATTTATTTAATTATAGGAATATTATTTTGTTTAATTAAAATTATATTTAACTTAGGGGGGTGTTAGGGTTAGGGTTAGACTTAGGTTTAGGGGTTAATAACTTTATTATAGTAGCAGCGATGTTGCGGGCGGGAGATTAGGGGTTAATAATTGTAGGTAGGTGGCAGCGATGTTAGGGAGGACAGATTAGGGGTTAATAAAATTTATTATAGTGTTTGCGAGACGGGAGTGCGGTGGTTTAGGGGTTAATACATTTATTATAGTGGCGGCGAGGTCCGCTCGGCAGATTAGGGGTTAATAAGTGTAGGTAGGTGGCCGCGACGTTGGGGGAGGCAGATTAGGGGTTAATAAATATAATATAGGTGTCGGTGATATTAGGGACAGCAGATTAGGGGTTCATAGCTATAATGTAGGTTGCGGCGGTGTATGGATCGGCAGATTAGGGGTTAATAATAAAATGCAGGTGTCAGCGATAGCGGGAGCAGCAGATTAGGGGTTAATAAGTGTAAGGTTAGGGGTGTTTAGACTCGGGGTTCATGTTAGGGTGTTTGGTGTAGACTTAGAGAGTGTTTCCCCATAGGAAACCATGGGGCTGAATTAGGTGCTGAACGCTGCTTTTTTGCAGGTGTTAGGTTTTTTTTCAGCCAGCTCAGCCCCATTGTTTCCTATGGGGATATCGTGCACGAGCAGGTTTTTCCAGCTTACCGCTACCGTTGGCAACGCTGGTATTGAGAGTTGAAGGGAAGGTAAATTATGCTCAACGCTCCCTTTTCTGAGCCTAACGCAGCCACTCAGACAACTCTAAATACCAGCGTTGTCTTAAGGGTGCGCTGGGAAAAAAGCAGCGTTAGCACCGCGGGTCTTTACCGACAAAACTATAAATCTAGGCGTTTGTTTTTAATGTATTTATATTGTGTTAGTGCACTTTTTTTTACTCTTATAGTTTATGCTAGGTCTCCACTCGTGCAAACTCGATGCATGCTAATTATTTTTTTGTTTACTTATTTTTAATATGCACGCGAGTTAGTGTGGGCACGATATTGCTTATCATGGCCCACTTTATCAATAGCGCACCACTTGTAATCTAGCCCTATGTAGGCTGAAGCAAAAGCTATTATTCCAAGTGGACTGAAGCCCCCACCATTCAGACCTTAACCGGCACTTCAAGCAATATAAAACCAAAAATGCTCCATACAATTTAAAAAAAAAAATCCAATTTACTTCTGTTATCAAATTTGCATATTTTCCATGGTATTCTTTGTTGAAGAGATACCTAGATAGATGTCTGGAGCACTACATGGCAGGAACAAAGTTCTACCATCTGGAGCTCTTGAAAATGAATAGCATTCTTGCAAAACTGCTGCCATAGTGCTCTAGACACATGCACACTCTGCTTTTCAACAAAAGATACCAAGAGAACTAAGACAATTTAAAAGTTGTTTAAAATTGCAGGCTCTTTCTGAATAATGAAAGAACATTTTTGGGTTTCACATCACTTTAAAGAAACATGCTTCTTAGAGATGGTTATACATCATCTAAGATAATTTGTTATACCTTATTCTCTAGTAACATTCCTTATATGAACACTTTATAGTATTTACTTTCATCATCATCAAATAAAAATATTTGGAACTGAAAATAGAAATATCTGACAGATTTGTATTGACTAATTAGAGTGCATACAACATACCAAGATCATGGGAAAGAAGGCTAATTCTATTACTGATACAGGGATCAGTCACAATCTATGATCCAGTCTTTTTCTCGCTGCCAGTATGCACTTTTAAAAGCTGATTACAATCACTAGTTTTATATTGTTTATTGTCTCACTAAAAAAAGGCACTATAGTTAACCCCTTCATGCCGGTGTGCAAGTGCTTAAATCATAACAAAGTTTCAATTTAAAAAACTTGCTGGAAAAATGAAATCACACAATTGTTGATGTGATCACATGATTTCAAGGCCAGGATTGGATCATGGGGCCTTGCCTACACTACTAGGCATGCCCCCCAGTCCGAATTCTTGATTATGCAGACGGGGAAGAATGCAGGACACCATATAAGGTAGGACTTTCCATGCCGTCCTTTGGTGTTAAACCCCATCGCTGTTAGGACGGTATGGAACATCCTAACGGCGTGAAGGGGTAAATGTGGGATTGTCATGTTCTGTGAGATTTGTTAGTTAAAAAATGTTGTGTTAATGACTATCACAGATGACTATTTGTTTTTAAATGTTACCAGAGAATCCCCCTCACAAATAGTTCAAAAATAGAAGTAACTTTGCTAAACGATCATAATTTCTCTGATTGAGAAGTAGAATTAAAAATGCTAATGTTCACATCTTAAAAAAGGTTTAAATTTTACGCTATTTTTTGCAGTTCCACATTCAAATTAAGAAACATTCACCTAGATTACGAGTTTTGCTTTTGTGTTTTAACGCTGAAAAAATGGCCATTTCAGTGTTAAAACAGCAACCCAGCCATTACAAGTCTTGTAGGTATAGCTGTACCGTAAGCCTTTTAGCCTGTAACGTAACGTCAGTCCCGCACTTAAAAAAATTACATTTTTTTGTGGGATTTCAATAGCTCTGCCATTACGAGTTTTGCGGTGAGGCTAAAAAGCTTGTGTTACAGCCTATACTGACATGATCCATACCGCCATCTGAGAGCAGTAGTTATGAGTTTTACGCAACAAAAGTGTTACACAAAACTCATAACTAAAGTGTTACAAAGTAAACTAAAAACCATAAAGTACCTATTAACCCTTAAACCTGCCTCCCTCCTGCATCGCAAACACTATTTCAATATTATTAACCCTTAATCTGCCATCTGCCCACATTGGCCCCACTATAATAAAGTTATTAACCCCTATTCTGCCGCTCCCTGACACCGTTGCAACTATAATAAACCTATTAACCTCTAAACCACAAGCCCCCCACAATGAAATATACTAAATTAAACTATTAACCCCTAAACTTAAAGCCTCCCACATCGCAATAAACTAATTTAAACTAATAACCCCTAAACCTAACACCCCCCTAACTTTATATTAAAATTACAATTTCCCTATCTTAAATTAAATTAAAACTTACCTGTCAAATTAAAAAAACTAAGTTTAAACTAACAATTAAACTAATATAACTATTAAACTAAATAAACTGTTCAAATCAGCCAATAGAATTTCAGAAGCCCCTTATCCTATTGGCTGTTTTGAACAGCCAATAAAATTTTACTAGCTCTCATCCTATTGGCTGATTTGATTTTCCAAAATTAAATCAGCCAATATGAATGCAAGTGACGCCATTTTGAAAAGGCTCCCTTGCATTGAAGATTCAGTATAGGGCGGCGGCCATATGAAGAGGATGCTCCGCGTTGGATGTCTTCAGGATGGACCCACTCAGCGCCGCCGGGATGAAGATAGAAGAGTCCGCCAGAATGAAGATAGAAGATGCCGCCTGGATGAAGATAGAAGACGCCGGCTGGATGAAGATAGAAGATGACGCCTGGATGGATGAAGACCTCGCCGTCTGGATGAAGACTTCTCGCCACCTGGATGTCCGGACTTTAGAAACTGTAAGTCAGCAGTTAGTGTTAGGATTTTTTAATCTTTTAAGGGCAATACCCATACAAATGCCCTTTTCAGGGCAATTTGTAGCTTAGGTTTTTGTTATAGTTAGGTTTATTATTTTGGGTTGGTTGGTTGGGTGGTGGGTTTTACTGTTGAGGGGTCTTTGTGTTTTTTTTACAGGTAAGAGAGCTGATTTCTTTGGGGCAATGCCCTGCAAAAGCCCCTTTTAAGGGCTATTGGTAGTTAATTGTAGGCTAGGTTTTTTTTTATTTTGGGTAGGCTTTTTTATTTTTATAGGGCTATTAGATTATGTTTAATTCTTTTTTATTTTTGATAATTTCGTTTGTTATTTTTCATAATTTAGTGTTTGTTATTTTTTTGTACTTAGGTATTTTTTATTTTTTGTAATTAGATACTAATTTTTATAGTAGTGTTAGGATGTTTTAATGTGTATTTTAGTTTTCTTTAATTGGTAGTTAGTTTAAATTTAGTTTAATAGCTATATTACTTTAATTGTTAGTTTAAATTTAGTTTTTTTAATTTGACAGGTAAGTTTTAATTTAATTTAAGATAGGGAAATTGTAATTTTAATATAAAGTTAGGGGGGCGCTAGGTTTAGGGGTTACTAGCTTAAATTAGTTTATTGCAATGTGGGGGGCTTTCGGTTTAGGGGTTAATAGTTTATTTAGTATATTTTGTTGTGGAGGGCTTGCGGTTTAGGGGTTAATAAGTTTATTATAGTGGCGGCGGTGTTGGGGAGCGGCGGAATAGTGGTTAATGAATTTTCATAGTGGCAGCGATGTAAGGAGCGGCAGATTAGGGGTTAATAAATTTATTTAGCTGTCGGCGATGTCGGGGGTGGCAGATTAGGGATGTTTAGACATGGTTTTTATGTTAGGGTGTTAGGTTTAAACATAACTTTTTTCCCCATAGACATTAATGGGGCTGCATTACGGAGCTTTTCATTCCGCAATCGCAGGTGTTAGGTTTTTTTCCTAACACTCTCTCCCCATTAATTTCTATGGGGAAAGCATGCACGAGCACCTCAAAACAGCGCTTGGATTTTGTGCGATATAGAGCTTATTGCAACCATATCGCACGCCGCACAAGCCGGCTGTTTGAAAACTTGTAATGGCAGCGCAATAGAGTGTGAAATAACTTAACTTTTGTTGTGTTCGTTTCGCACCCCGTTGCGCCCATAACTTGTAATCTACCTGATTTTTATCTATTCCTCTACTTAGTATTGCACACAAAAGGAAGTCCTGCAAAGTCAATCATTATGTATTCATCTAAAAAAGCTTGTGATAGCCATTGAATAGATGAATACCCAAAAATGATTTTGTTCCGATAAAATAAAACAACTGCTTTGACAAGGATATAATATATGTATCAGTCCCAAAATCTTTAACAATTTCTACCAAACCCATGGCATGCAATACATACAATTTGCCAAATAATTTTAAGCAGGAAAGCTGTATCAGAACTATTGTTATGGTTGCCTCCAGGCTGGCTGGAAGTTGGACCGTAGAAAAGGATGCTCCTAGCGCTCCCCAAAGGAGCAGCAGCACCGTAGACACTATAACTACTGCGTAGCCACCATACGTAATGCAGACTCTACGAACCACCGCTGCTGGGCTGGTATCTCGCCGTCTGCTCTGCGCCCTGGACCTACGACCATGCTCCAGTAGGTGAACCTCTTCCTTCTGTAGCAATCCCTGTAGCTAAGGGAGTATGAAAAACATATCAATCCCTGTAGTGATATAGCTGTCCCCTACAAACATGAGTCAAAGCTGCAAGTTAGAGGGTCAAAAGAGGTCTGATGTGCTGGAGCACACAGCCTGCTTTTTATTGAGGTTACATGCAAAAAAGACACTCTCAGGGGGAGGCATAAAATCCCCAATCACACATTTAGATACATTTAGATAGAGAGGCAACGCCCTTTGACAGGCCACAACATTACTTCAGCAGATAACATTACACACAATAAAACAATGCAGTCCACCTTATCACTAGCAGTCTGATTAGACAATGGGAACGTTTATCACTAAACTTAATTAGAGCTGATCCCAGCAAACTTGTATTTAGAATTGAACAACATTAACTCTTAATGGCACACAATGAAAACCAAGGCCTTTGTAATAGTGCTCCCTTTCTGTGGAACACTCTGCCTGTGTGGTACTGGGTTCAGCAAGCCCTATCCACTGAACCAAGTGGGAGAAAGCCAGGGACAAGTCATTTCACAGGTCTGGGGACATAGTCTTAAAGGGGCATTGTTCATCAAAGTCACAATATGTCCCCAGATGGTTCTTAAAGGGCCATACACACCCAATTAAAGTTAATATGTTCTCAGGGGCACAATCTTCCAGGGGCCATAGTCATGAGGAAGGAGGCTGGCAAATAGGCTTCTCCACGTTCCATGGAAGCAGGGCAATTTTTCATTTAAAGGGCCAGTTACAAATAGCAGTTTGTAACAACTATATCTTAGAGCAGGGGTGGATAGACTTTAGTAAGACAAGGGCTACCGCTAATTTTATTTCAAGTGACGTGGTTACCTAACTAAAAAAAACACACCAGTTGCTGGCTGAAAATTGTGTTTTTGCCACAAATAGGACCTGCTGGCTGAAAATTGTATTTTTACCACAAATAGGAACTGCTGGCTGAAAATTGCACTGACCTGCACAATCTGGTGACCACAAATTCTGGGGACAGAATGCTGCAGAAACTAGCACAGTATAGCTAATATTAGTGTTTCAGAGAAATTATCAGATAGCAGCATCAAATCCTGGTACAGTAAAAAAATCTGAGGGGGAGTAACAGACCCTGGGGAAAAAAACACCACCAGACCATTCACCCATCAGAGCCTGGTGACAAGTAACGGAGGACAGAACTAGAAAGTAGCAGCAGAATATCAGACAGTTGAGTTTGGGAAAGACAGTAACCAAAGCTGGGGCAGCGAGTTCAGCTACAGCCATGTCGTGCATGCTAAAGTACACATACCGCCGTCAAACTCATAGCCGATTTCAAAAGTTTGCATAAGAGAAACATTTCTCATACATCTACGGTGGCGAGGCTCTTCACTCAGAATCTAGATGTTTGAGAAATATTTCTCTTATTATGCAGACTTTTTAAATTTTCCAGGAGGTCACCTCAAAATTCACTCGCGGTCCACTGGTATCTGGTAGACCGCAATCTACCTTTTGCCCACCACTGTCTTAGAGAATAGTATTTCTGTTTTGGAGCTTTGCACATATTTGTTTGATGATGTTATCAGTACAATCATCTCTACTTTTACTGCATCCTCCTTATCCATTCATTTACCTGGGCCTGGGCAGATGGTAGTTACTTGCAGAACATCCACTTTTGAATTCTTCATCATTATTTGTCTCCACATGAATATTGAGAATTTATTGTACCATCAAGATTTTATAGTGATGTATCCTATCTATGCGTTACAGTTGCATCTATAAACAAGCTTATATATTGTTTAGAATGTCAACAAAATGTATATCAAATATAGAGCAATCCGGGGTCAGAGAAAAAAATAAATCTTTAATCAAAAATAGTTTAAAAATAATTCCAACATGGGGACAGAAAACGAGAAAAAACACACCTAATGCTGTAGCTTATGCGTTTCGGCCGTAGCCTTACTCATAGCTCATACCACACTCACTTAGCTGCTTGATTTAAAAAGACCTCCCTGGGCTATAATTGGTGTAGAAATCAGTAGGCGTTTTATAACCCTTTATGTAATATTACAAAGAAAATTCACTTACTACTAATCGAATCCTAGCTGGATATGGCAATTAGGGAATATTTTAGATAACAAGATAGAAATACAAAAAAGGAAAGGAGTGTTGGAAAAGCGGTATCTGGATTGTTGACTTTGTGTATATTTAGACAAAGTAATGGGGACTAATGTTGTTAATAATAATATGTTTTTGTTTAAAAAGGCTCACATGGTCCTAAATTATGTAAACACCATTTGGTGAATATTTGCAATTGTTAAAAGTTTTTTTTTACCTTTTTTTTACCTTGTATATAAAAACCACTCATTCTGTTGATGGCATAAAATTGGAAGGAAGTTCAATAAAACATTGTATTTTTGATGTATCCTAAGTAGATGAAATGAATTTATATCTGCCTTATACATTTATGTATGTGTATATACATGCATATATATGCAGAAAGGACCCCATAACTGGTTGATGTTATAAAATAAACCATTTATTGGGATGCCAATTATAGGCTATTCCCAATAATTGATTAAATCATACTGGGAATTTAGACCTCTGGGATTCCTGGTTTCCAAATGGAAAATCCAGAACATTTCCCTTTTACTTAGCAATTTCTCCTTGTCACCACCTCTGGTAGGGGTCACAACTTGTTCAATTGCTTTCCATCTTAGTGTTGATATGCTGTTGTTGTGTTTGGTCACAAAATGTTGCACTATTGGGGTGGTTGCTTTGCCTACCTTGATGGAACTAAAATGTTCCTGCATGCGGGACCTTATGTCCCTGGTGGTAAGTCCTATGTACTGGACCTGACAAAGTACGCATTCCAACATATAAACCACATTGCTTGATGAACAGTTAAGACATCTCTCTATTTCATATGTATTGCCATTGACAGCGGAAGAAAAAGGTGTTGTTACTTCAATGTACTCACAAGTTTTACATTTGTTATGTCCACATTTATACATGCCCTTATGTTGTAACCATGAGCTGGTGGACTTCTTCTCTGATTTTAATTTAGAAGGGGACAAAATGTTACCTAGTGTGCAAGCCCTTCTATAAGAGCACCTTAGCCCATTGTCAATGGTTTTGATCAATTTATCATCTGCTCTCAACATACTATAGTGTTTTCGTACTATACCACATATTTGTTGGTATTGGGCACTAAAGGTAGTTACAAAAGGTAGTTACAAATTTTACCCCATCCACTCATGAGGTAATATCTTAGAAACATTTTACAAAAGGGTGGAACATGACCTTGTGCAATTGAAAAATGCCAACACACTTTCAACCAGTAACCTAACTAGACAGGAGAGAATAGCTTTAAAAACTATTCAGAATAACAAAAGCTTGGTGGTGAAGGCAGCCGATAAAGGAGGGTCGGTAGTAGTTCTCAATAGATCTGATTACATAAAGGAAGCCAATAGGCAATTATTAGACATTGAGAGCTACACTAAACTTGACCATAATCCCATCTGGTTTTTTCAAGAGATCTGAAAGATCTCCTAGATGACGACCTCAAAGGAGGTTTCCTGGACAGGAACACATATGATTATCTTTTGGTTGACCATCCGGTCACTTCTATCTTTCACCACATTCCATAGGTCCACAAGTATTTGGAGGGGGTGAAAGGTAGACCCATTGTGAGTGGCATAGGGTCTTACACCGAAAATGTCTCTCAATGGTTAGATGTGATTCTACAACCATTTGTACTACAGCTACCAAGTCATCTCAAAGACACTTCACATGTCTTACAGGTACTTGAATCTGTGTAATGGATTATAAATTACTCATGGGTCACCATAGTTGTGACCTCCTTGTATTCCACCATCCCACACAACAAGTGAATACAGGCATTAAGGTTTTTTTCTGAGAGAACACTCTACCTTTTCTATACAGTTTCAGGAATATGTCTTGAGGGTAACATTATTCCTGTTGACCCACAACTACTTTGAATTCGAAGGGGATTTTTTCTTGCAGAGACATGGGACAGCTATGGGTGCTAAATTCGCACCATCCTATGCGAACCTATATTTAGGTTGGTGGGAGCTGTCCCACGTCTATGCACAAACCAATCCATACATCAATGAAATAGTTTTTTATAAACGTTTCATTGATGACCTTCTATTGATCTGGAAAGGGGATTCTGACCTGGTTCCTAACTTTATAAATTGGATCAATGACAATGACCTAAATCTTGTCTTTACCTTTGAGGCTCAACCACATGAAACAAATTTTCTTGACATCATGATGAGGGGCATGGGGGATGGCAACATAGTGACTAATAGTTACAGAAAACCAATTTCGGGCAACACTTTGTTGCATGGTAGAAGTTGCCACCCCAAACATGTCCCTTACGCGATAGCTAAGGGCCAACTGATACGTTTGAAATGAAACTGCTCAGACACAATGACATACGAAAATCAGTCAAAGGACTTAGTGACACGTTTCAAAGAAAGGGGTTAAAAAAATTCTGACATAACCAAAGCCCTAAATGAGGTCAAACTCATTGATAGAAGTACTTTACTCACTGCCAAAAAGGCCAAGACTTCCACTACTGAACACAAGGGGGCCACATTTGTAACTACCTTTAGTGCCTAATAACAACAAATATGTGGTATAGTACGAAAACACTATAGTATGTTGAGAGCAGATGATAAATTGATCAAAACCATTGACAATGGGCTAAGGTGCTCTTATAGAAGGGATTGCACACTAGGTAACATTTTATCCCCTTCTAAATTAAAACCAGAGAAGAAGCCCACCAGCTCATGGTTACAACATAAGGGCATGTATAAATGTGGACATAACAAATGTAAACCTTGTGAGTACATTGAAGTAACAACAACTTTTTCTTCCGCTGTCAATGGCAATACATATGAAATAGAGAGATGTCTTAACTGTTCATCAAGCAATGTGGTTTATATGTTGGAATGCGTACTTTGTCAGGTCCAGTACATAGGACTTACCACTAGGGACATGCAGGAACATTTTAGTTCCATCAAGGTAGGCAAAGCAACCACCCCAATAGTGCAACATTTTGTGACCAAACACAACAACAGCATATCAACACTAAGATGGAAAGCAATTGAACAAGTTGTGACCCCTACCAGAGGTGGTGACAAGGAGAAATTGCTAAGTAAAAGGGAAATGTTCTGGATTTTCCATTTGGAAACCAGGAATCCCAGAGGTCTAAATTCCCAGTATGATTCAATTATTGGGAATAGCCTATAATTGGCATCCCAATAAATTATTTATTTTATAACATTAACCAGTTATGGGGTCCTTTCTGCATATATATGCATGTATATACACATACATAAATGTATAATGCAGATATACATTCATTTCATCTACTTAGGATACATCAAAAATACAATGTTTTATTGAACTTCCTTCCAATATTATGCCATCAACAGAATGAGTGGTTTTTATATACAAGGTTAAAACATAGATTAATAACAACAACAAAGCGTTTTTTTTATTTCCAAGGGACTTTTAACAATTACAAATATTCACCAAATGGTGTTTACATAATTTAGGACCATGTGAGCCTCTTTAAACAAAAACATATTATTATTAAAAACATTAGTTCCCATTACTTTGTCTAAATATACACAAAGTCAACAATCCAGATACAGCTTTTCCAACACTCCTTTCCTTTTTGTATTTCTATCTTTTTATCTAAAATATTCCCTAATTGCCATATCCAGCTAGGATTCGATTAGTAGTAAGTGAATTTTCTTTGTAATATTATATAAAGGGTTAAAAAACGCCTACTGATTTCTACACCAATTATAGCCCAGGGAGGTCTTTTCAAATCAAGCAGCTAAGTGAGTGTGGTATGAGCTATGAGTAAGGCTATGGCCGAAATGCGTAAGCTACAGCATTAGGTGTGTTTTTTCTCGTTTCTGTCCCCATGTTGGAATTATTTTTAAACTATTTTTGATTAAAGATTTATTTTTTACTCTGACCCCGGATTGCTCTTTATTTGATATATATTTTTTGCCATTTCCTGGGGGTCAGAGCCAAGGAGTGAATACTGGCATACATTATCCAATAGGAGACAGTGGGTGTGCATCTTCCAGCCTATCACAGATTTCAGGAGTGAGCTACATCAGAGCCTGTGTGTAGCCGGACCGGAACCTAGGAGAGGATTTTGCAGCGAGCGGTGTTAGGCGGACCCGCGGTTTACCCCAGAGCAAGGGAGGCGAGGTAGAACAGGATCACCAGAGTCGCTGATACCCTCCATCTTCCCAGCATCACTGTGAGTAAAAGAATGAACTGTTTAAAAAGGCTGTGATTAATTTATTTACTGAATTGTACTGCATCATAGCAGCTCCAGCCCAGTATCATTTGTATCTGTTTGCATAGATTGTACTGTGCATCGTTGTCTATATTTACTCACTTTGGCATAAACACACAGGCGGGACATGAACTGTGGAGTAAAGAATTTACATTTTCTGTGTTTTGCTGACTGACTAACCATTTGTGTACCTCCACATCTGCAGACCCCGCGCATTTTGTCTGCGCCAGCAATTTTATCCCCACTAAGCATACTTTTCAATAGGGATTCTTTAATGGGAGATTGCTGTCTACTATTCTTCCTCACTTTTTTGTCAGCAAAATGTAACATATTTTAATAACAAACAACTAAATATCAAATGGAAACAAAATAAGAGCCATATAATGGAAAAATGCATTATTATTTTTTTTACAGCATTTAGAGTAAAGAGGTCAATGTCCCAAAACTGGAGAACAATATTTTTGCTTACATAATCCATTTACTGATTTTTCCTCCTAATGATAATTATTTCTCATTGTTTTTACTCCTTAAAGGGACAGTATACACCAATTTTCATATAACTGCATGTAATAGACACTACTATAAAGAAAAAAATGCACATATATACTGATCTAAAAATCCAGTACATAACTTTTTAAAAAGAGGTGAAAACGTCACCTCTCAACGAAAACAGCGTTCTGCCGTGGGCTGCCTGAGCAGCTCAGTGTGGCAACACTTGAAATAAATAAAGGAGCTTTCAGCATCAAGCATTATATACTTCATGAATGAAAGCCCCCTTTATTTGTTTCAATGGTTTGTGAAACGTTAGGATTGATTTTCACTGAAAGTAAACACTTTTTGCACGAGCGCTAACCCAATGCGCGCAAAAAGCAGAAATAGCATATTGTGTGCATTAACACATGCCGTTATAGACATCCATGGAGCAAAATAAAGTGGAATAAACCTAATACCTTACACGCACGCAAACCTGATTTATTAATGTGCGAGCGGACATGATACGATGTAGCGTATCATGTCCGCAGCACATCGATAAATGCCAACATCATATGCTGTCAGCATTTATCATTGCACAAGCAATTCTTGTGAACTGCTTGTGCAATGCCGCCCCCTGCAGATTCAGGACCAATCGGCCGCAAGCAGGGGGTGTCAATCAGCCAGCATGTATAAGATCGGGCGAATTGAAGACCGCAGCCTCAGAGGCAGCGGATTAGTTATAGAGCAGCGCTCTTTAGACCGCTGCTTCATAACTACTGTTTCCGGCGAGCCTGAAAGCTCACACAGAAACAGGGGCATCAAGCTCCTTTCAAAGCTTGATAATTTGGCCCCATTGTCTCAAGTTTGTTGACTCGATATGAAAATATGAATATTTCACATTCTAATGTTCTTCACATAGCAGAATATATTCTGTTTTTTCATAAATACATATTTCTACATATATCTGATGGTGTTTTGGTGCAATATACTGTATATCTATACCTATATATGTAGATGATTATATATAGATATAGTTATATAAAGATATATTTAGGAATATCTATTTAAAAATTCATAGAACATATTTTCCTATGTGCAACATTGGAATGTAAAATATTTACAGTAAATACACAGTTAAACACTTTATTAAATATGGATATTGCAAAAAATATGCTTTTTCATGTTTTCATCTAATTAAAGGGACACTAAACCTTAATAAAACGTTGCATTAATCAAAAAATCATTAAAAATCCTTCCAGTTCATATTACCTTTTACATTTGTATTATTTACAGTTTGGCCGCATTATTGTTTCTAAAATGAATCATATTCCAAAGCCCACCGAGGGACTCATTATCCAAGTTTTATCTGTGGGGCGTATACCCATTTAGAAATATGTTGGGCTGAAGCCACGATGCACATGCGCAATTTCCCATAATGTCATTGATTACATCACTAATCGCTTCTGTCTCTTGAAAGCAGCAGACCCACTCTATTGCAGAGCAGGTGTCGGATTGTTGTAGGGTAATCACTACTTGTAATTTAGTAATATCATACAATGTATTAAGCACTCTAAATTATAATATTATTACTATACAGCAAAACGTAAGTATTGTAGTTCATTTTGAAAAGTTGATTTAGTTTTCATATATGTATATGATTTATAGATGGTGCTGTAAAAAAGAAAATCACAAGTTTAACAAAACAGCTCTGGAAATCACTGATTTAAATGTAAATCCATCTTGTTTACAGAGGTTAGTTATTAAACTTGTGACTTATTCTACAACAGCAGCGTAAACAGCTGTAAATCTAAAATTTTGACAGCTAAGCATCTGTTACAGCATGAGAACCAAACGAATCATACTTATTGAAGAGTGTTTAGCCGCAATTCCCTCATACAAGTACTGGCATCCATGGCACATAGACGCATGGTGCGCATGTTTGCCCAAATCAGAGTGATTACGCATGTACTCCAGAACACCATCGACCAGATTATGAGTTTTGCTTTATGAGCTATGAGGTGCTACCGTGCAGTTTTTTTTATCACCGCTCACTTACCTACAGCGCTGGTATTACAGGTTTTTACAAACCCGGCGTTAAAAGGCAAGAAGTGAGCATTAAGTAAAATTGTGCTCAATACCGTACTTCAATACCAGTGCTGCTTAAGTCAGCGGTGAGCCGGTCGTACGTGCTCGTGCACGATTTCCCCATACACATCAATGGGGAAAGCCAGCTGGGAAAAAGTCTAACACCTGCAAAAAAGCTGCGTAAATCTCAGTAATGCAGCCCCATTGAATCCTATGGGGAAACACATTTTATGTTTACACCTAACACACTAACATGAACCCCGAGTCTAAACACCCCTAATCTTACACTTATTAACCCCTAATCTGCCCCCCCGACACCTACATTATTCTTATTAACCCCTAATCTGCCGTTCCGGACACCGCCGCCACCTACATTATACTTATTAACCCCTAATCTGCTGCCCCAACATCGCCGACCCTTACATTATATTTATTAACCCCTAATCTCCCGCCCCCAATGTCGCTGCAACCTAACTACACTTATTAACCCCTAATCTGCCGCCCCCAACGTCGCCGCCACTATATTAAATGTATTAACTCCTAAATCTAAGTCTAACCCTAACACCCCCTAACTTAAATATAATTAAAATAAATCTAAATAAAATTACTATCATTAACTAAATTATTCCTATTTAAAACTAAATACTTACCTATAAAATAAACCCTACGCTAGCTACAATATAACTAGTAGTTACATTATAGCTAGCTTAGGGTTTATTTTTATTTTACGGGCAAGTTTGTATTTATTTTAACTAGGTAGAATAGTTATTAAATAGTTATTAACTATTTAATAACTACCTAGCTAAAATAAATACAATTTTACCTGTAAAATAAAACCTAACCTAAGTTACAATAACATCTAACACTACACTACAATTAAATAAATTAACTAAATTAAATACAATTAAATAAATTAAATAAAATTAGCTATATCACAAAAAAACCCACTAAATTACAGAAAATAAAAAACAAATTACAGATCTTTAAACTAATTACACCTAACCTAATAGCCCTATCAAAAAAAAAAGTCCCCCCAAAATAAAAAAAAATCTCTAGCCTAAACTAAACTATCAATAGCCCTTAAAAGGGCCTTTTGCGGGGCATTGCCTCAAAGAAATCAGCTCTTTTACCTGTAAAAAAAAAAAAAACCCCAACAGTAAAACCCACCACCCACACAACTAAACACCCTAATAAAAGCCTAACTGAAAAACCTAAGCTCCCCATTGCCCTGAAAAGGGCATTTCGATGGACATTGCCCTTAAAAGGGCATTTAGCTCTATTGCAGGCTCAAAGCCCTAACCTAAAAAATAAACCCACCCAATACACCCTTAAAAAATCCTAACACTAACTCTCAAAAATTCCCTTACCGGGAGAAGTCTTCATCCACGCGGCAAGATGTCCTCAAGGAAGCCAGCAGAAGTGGTCCTCCAGACAGGCAGAAGTGGTCCTGCAGACGGGCAGAAGTCTTCATCCAGACGGCATCTTCTATCTTCATCCTTCCGATGCCGAGCGGCTCCATCTTCAAGACATCCGGCGATGTATAATGTAGGTGGCGGCGATGTTAGGGGCGGCAGATTAGGGGTTAATAATATTTAATTAGTGTTTGCGAGGCGGGAGTGCGGCGGTTTAGGGGTTAATATGTTTATTCTAGTGGCAGCGATGTCCGGAGCGGCAGATTAGGGGTTAATAAGTTTATTATAATGTTTGCAATGTGGGAGGGCCTCGGTTTAGGGGTTAATGGGTAGTTTATGGGTGTTAGTGTACTTTTTAGCACTTTAGTTATAATGGCGTTGTAGTGTAAAACTCATAACTACTGACTTTAGAATGCATTAGGAATCTTGGAGGTAGAAGGTGTACCGCTCACTTTTTGGCCTCCCCGGACAGACTCATAATACCAGCGCTATGGAAGTCCCATAGAAAAAAGGGTTTACGAAGTTTACGTAAGTCGGTTTGCGGTAAGGCCAAAAAAGTGTGTGGTGCCCCTAAACCTACAAGACTCGTAATAGCAGCAGTAGTGAAAAAGCAGCGTTAGGACCTGTTAACGCTGCTTTTTCAACTTAAAGGGACAGTCTACATCAGTTCTTTTGACAGACATGCAGTTTAGCCAATCAGTGCCTGCTCTCAGATAACTTCACGTGCACGAGCACAGTGTTATCTATATGAAACACATTAACTAACACCCTCTAGTGGTGAAAAACTGTTAAAATGCATTCTGAAAAGAGGTGGCCTTCAAGGTCTAAGAAATTAGCATATGAACCTCCTAGGTTAAGCTTTCAACTAAGAATACCAAAAGAACAAAGCAAAATTGGTGAAAAAAGTAAATTGGAAAATTATTTAAAATTATATGCCCTATCTGAATCATGAAAGTTTATTTTGGCCTAGACTGTCCCTTTAACGCAAAACTCGTAATCTAGCCGTATGTTTTTTTTATAATGTATTCATGTAACTAAACATTACATTTGTTGGATCACATAGCGTTTTGACTGCCCCTTTTTAGGGGAAGTTTTATGTGACATCATTATACTTTTTTACATTAATGATTTTAAACTAGAAAAAAGCTTAGTTTTTTTAAAAAAAGGATTTATCATAAAAAATATGTTTTATTAATGATACTTTTCATAAAGTTTTGTAATCCTTTAACTGCATATATATATACACATATAAATACATATGTACACATAAATAAACATATATATATATATACAATGTATATATAGATATACTGTATATATACAAATATATATGTATATATATATATATATATATATATAGTATATATATATATATTTATATATATATATATATATATATATATATATATTATATACATACTGTACATACATATTAACAGATTTATATGTATGTATCTCTAGATTAAATCCATTTGCCAGCTTTTTTTTCCTAGCACATGGGTCCTAATATCTTTGAGCCCTTATAACTTTTTTGTGCAATTTAAAAAAATTTTTTTTTTATCAGATAGTGTTATTATGAGTGTAACTATACTTTTTTTTTAATGCAGGATAAAGTAACCAGAGCTACTTTACCCTGCATTCAGCACCCTGGCATTGGGATACAGTTTGTACGAGTGCACCTTCAACTGCATCTATATATATATATATATATATATATATATATATATATATATATATATATATACACATACATATTAACACATGTATATGTATCTCTAGATTAAATCCCTTTGTCTTTTTTCTAGCACATGGGCCCTCATATCTTTGAGCCCTTATAACTTTTTTGTGCAATTTAAAAAAAAAAATATTTTTATAAGATAGTGTTATTATGAGTGTAACTATACTTTTTTGATGTGTTTATGACACTTTTTTGTTTTGCGAAATAGTAAACCAGAGCTCTGGGGATGCGCGATCCTGACGCGTATTAACGTCACTTGTGCTCAAGCATTTACTTATAATATGAGCATTAAACCCAATGTGCACAAACACCCGCAATAAACCTCTTTTTGCTCATGTGTGACTGTTAGTGTGCCACTAGTGATGTTATATAGAGTGCTTTGAGGGGTTTTATCTAGTTTAAAAAAAAAAAAAAAATTAGTTTGGAAATTCACAATACAGTTGGAAATTATATTTAGACTTTATTTAATATCAATTAAACCCCAATGCCAAAAACATATACGTCAAAGTTTTCTTAAAGGGACATGAGCCACCAAAATGTTGTTCATGATTCAGATAGAGAAGACAATTTAAAAAAAAGTTTACAATTCCCTTTTATTATCGCATTTGCTTCATTTTCATGTTATTCTTTGTTGAAGATATATCTAGATATCTAGCGTGCACATGTCTGGAGCACAACATGACAGGAAATGGTGCTGCCATCTAGTGTTCTTTTCTAATGTATTCATTTGTTGCAAAACTGCTGCCATGTTGTTGCCAAAGTGCTGGTTTTCAACAAAGTATAACAAGAAAACTAAGGAAAAATTCATAATAGAAGTAATTTGGAAAGTTGTTCTCTTTCTGAATTAAGAAAGAAAATGTTGGGTTTTATGTTGCTTTAAAGCTTTAAATAAAATATATTATATACCTTATAGCAGCTCTTTAAATTGCCAACATGTGTATTTTTAGATTCTTAAAAACCTCTGTAACGAATAAAAGTCCGAAATGTTTTTATAATATTATAGTTTTTTTTTAATGATACTGGATACCTAGTCTAGTCTAGTGAAATGCTTGTGCAATGCTGCCCCCCTGCAAATTTGCAGCGAATCGGTCGCTGATAGCCGGAAAGTACAGGGGTAGATAGCCGCATCCACTGCTTGGTAAATCTACCCCTAAGGCTGACTAGTAATTTATGTTTGAATCACACTTTATTTATGTCAGATTCTGATATATGGGAGGTAGGTGTTATCTATAACTAAATGAAACATCCTTTGTATCTCCTAGTTTTTTCATCAGATCAATATGTATCTTGGCTAAGAAACAGATCTCATTAAAGACTTTATCACTTACTTTGAAAATAATAATTTTACTACAGTGGAGGTAATTAAAATTGTGTGTAGCTCTTAATGATTCAAAACAGGAAGGTTTTAGTGTTTGTTGTAATATGCTATCCACTACACTGTGTATCCATGTGTGACTAATTTAAGAAAAGTAAATATTGTGTATTATGCAATAAATTTGATTTTTAAGTTGCCCCGTACCCTACCAGCATTGACTTGTGTAATACTTTATGAGCACTTCACCAGAGACAGAAAAAGCTATGATTTTTACCATGAAGCCATTATTTCTCAGGTCTCTATAATGATTTAAGAACGTCTTAGAAACTAATAGAAAACCAAAATGGATCCAAATACTCAGATAGCATGCTCTTTAAAATGACTCATGGTTGGATGTTTTTACAACTTGGTGAACAAACTCTCTAATATGACATTCGCTGTAACAAGTATATGTAGAGGACAATTGCTAAAAGAATTTGATTATACTGTGCTGCAGCTTAGAATTATTTTAATGAGTTCTTATGTTCCATGTTATACAATTAACAAAATGTACCATATGAATCACATTATCTATACAAGCAAATAGCTAAATCAGAATGTTTGACCTGCTTTGTAAAGAGGTACCAGGGACAACATCTGGTTCTTATGGCAAGCTGCCACAAGCAAGTCATACTTGCAGGTTAATTATTGGATAATGTGCAGTTCAGAGTAATTTACCAGCCTTTCAGAAAGAAAGGATCAAGGAGGCAGATGTTTCTGTAAAAAGAATTAATTCATTTGACAACTTCATAACACTTTCAATAAAACCTCCTCTTGAAATGATTTGGAAGAAAGGAGAAAGTGTTCAAAATGGGAAACTCGCGGTACAAAATGAATATAATAATTCAATGTGTGATAGAGATTGGAATATTGCCACATGTCTAAAGTTTTCTTTCATGTGAACACCTGAAATGAGCATTTCGTTCAGTGAAGGGATTACTGAAATGATAGAAAATGGAAACAAAACTACCATTTGTGCTTTTAATTTCTACAAAAACATCCTAATATGACAGCATTTTAAAACTGTTACGTTTCTGCTTTCTGCTCGCATGCTTTTATTATCTGCGGTTTGCCAGAAATTGTAAGCATAATTCTTTTTTTTTTTTCATGCTTACTGGACCTGAGCCTAGTCAATTTAGTTTAGCTCACTGTGGCACTTCACACTTTCTTAAAACACTAGGCTTTCCAATTTTGAAGAACATTTATAGTATCAGAATAATTTGAAACAGGTGCTTAAACGTCTTTCTTGCACTCTGCAACAGAAGGCTTATGTATTTTTCATTATACACAGAGACAAAACACAGTACTTAACAGAATGACCATCTGTCTCTGAATTCTTTGTTCTTGAAATGGAAGGTGAAATAAAGTTTTTCTCTTTAAATTGTCTTTGGGGTTTGTTTCAAAGTAAGTCCAGTGAAATCATAGATTTTTTTCAAAAAATGATGTCTTCCACTTTGTATACAAATCTGTAATCTCGAAAGTATTGTACCTTTGTTTTTCAGTATATGAACAATCTCTAAAAGCAAGAATCCAATAACTCCTTGAGGTGTGTACAGTGTCTCTGATCATACTTTTCTCCATATGGGAGTCTTTTATATATATATATATATATATATATATATATATATATATATATATATATATATATATATATATATTTATATTGAGTGACCAAATGTTCGTCCTCATTAGTTTCAGAACTATTCAAAGAGAAAACATATTAAAAGTTTTACATCAGAATATTTATATAATATCATCATATGCAAATGCAGGTGATATTTTTCCATGTTTCTTCAATTCAGTAGAATTAGAACAAAAAATAACAGGACAATAGTGCTTCAGAAAACTTGAGGAAACCTGCATTGCAAAATGTTTTCATGGTGGTTTTCCCAGGGATTTTAAATGTCAATCACAGAAGCAAAAGTTATGTGGCTAAATAAGGGCCAGATTACAAATGACGTGCTATTTAGCACTTTCGCTCTAATGTCAGAAATAAAGATTTTGTGCACGGATTACAAGTTGAAAGTAAAACTTTTGCTGGCAAGCAAAACCTGATGCACACTAAATTCAGGACTTCGGATATCGTGACCATGCTAACTTCTTCTCCCCATAGACTTCAATGGAGAGGGTAGAAAAAAAACAAAAACTAGCACTTAACCGCTCACACTCTAACCCGAAAGGAGTTATTAATATTTCACAAACAGGAAAATTTTATTTGTATTTTAAATGATTATTTCTATTTCTATCTATCTATCTATCTATCTATCTATCTATCTATATATCTATCTATCTTTTTATCTACTGTAGGTAGGTATTAAAAAAATGATTATAAGAGCATTTGTAAAAACAGTCCTGGCCAGGCAAGCAGTCAAGATAGTTTTTACAAACACTCTTATAATCGTTTTTCAAGATTGTATTTATTTGTTTTGATTTGTGATGTTTTCACAGATATATTGTACCTACATTATTTTATTTGTACTCATATTTTTTGGTTTATATTTTTATCAAATAAATTGTGTAGTTATTTTATACAAATAGACTGTTTATCTATCCCTGCACTATCCCTTTTTATCTGTTATGCTACTTTAGTTTAATAGATAGCAGAGGGAAGAGAAATCATCTGTGAATACCTCTTATTTGTTATTTTGAACTAAAACATTGGGTACTCTCATTTTTTTCTTTGAGGTATATAGATATAGATATATATTTTACATTTACATAATCATATATATATATATATATATATATATATATATATTGATATATATAAATATAAAGTCTTTTTTTCTATGTGAAGAACATTAGAATGTAAAATATGCATAACGAGCTGAAGCGATTTAGGTCTAACACGGTGTCAGGTTATCTTATGGCGTGTTATAATAGTTAATAATTATTATAGTTACTGTAATTTATATATATTTGTATATATTCTATGGATATAGCCCTAAATAGGGACCAACGTATTTGTGAAGTTAATGCTGTACGAAGTTACTGTTCAAACCAAATGACAGCTGAGGTTTCTAAGGGTTTTCAAACTGGGTGGAATGTCCTTAATTTGGAAAAAAAAAACTGAAAAGCCAAGTGAGACTCATCTAATGGATTATAATACATCCCAATGTTGGTTGTTGGTTGCAGGTACTAAAGACAAAGGCCTGTTTTTTTTAACGTGCAAGTGGACAGTAAGGGAACCTGTCCATCTACCTTTGTTTGCTACAGGTTGGTCACAATATTATAAATAAAAAATATTTAGAACAGTGAGAACTTATATTTGCAATAAAATAGAATATTCAAAAAACCTGTCAATTCCACATTTTGTTAAATTTAGAAAGCCACAACTGCTGGCTTCTATGCAATATTGATATCCCGAACACAAAATATTCTTCCTAAAAAAAAAAAAAATACGACAAAAAACATGATTTTCAAAATGGCGAGGAGACTTAAAATACACGTTACAGCATTTTACAATATAATACATATAAATAATAGTTTTAAATGTTTTTTTTTTTCTTTTTTAACAATGGAGCTCACAGATATAACAAATATATAGGTGTTTTGTGGGAGTTTCATTAGTGTTCGATGGGAGAGTAACCTGTATTTTAATGGGGAAACATGGCCATGAGTTTCTAATTTTAAATTCTCCATCTTAAAGGCACCTTTTCAGCCATATCAGTCTCCCCAGCTTTTCACCGGCGAGATTCACAATTGTAAGAAGTCTACTGAATGTTCAGTGAAACACAAATGTATTATTTGAACTGTTACTAAACCGAAAACATTTTTTTTAGTTTTAGTGAACACACAGGGGCATATTTAAGATGGTGCGAGCGGACATGATCCGATACAGTGGATCATGTCCGCTGCACATCGATAAATGCCGACATACGCTCTCAGCATTTATCATTGCACCAGCAGTTCTTGTGAACTACTGGTGCAATACTGCCCCCTGCAGATTCGTGGCCAATCAGCTACTAGCAGGTGGTGTCAATCAACCCGATCGTATGCCCCATAGTCTATGTTGTGTAAATACATAGAATAATGCCCTCCCCCTTTCTGAGATCCAAGATCAGTGACAATGTTGTAAGGATTTTGCTGAAACTGCGATAAGGTACATCCCCACTCATCAGAAGAGAGAGGGTCAGTCCAGATTTAAAAAAAAAAATATTGCCGGAGCCAAGGATAATGAGAATGGCGAGACAAAAGGGCAGTTTTTTGGTCTGATGATCCTTTTGTCATCAGACCCTCATAAACAATAAAGCAGTCTAAGGATGATAGAAAACTGTCAGGTAAGGAGAAGCCAAGAAAAATCTTTGGGGCTTTTTTGAGCATTATATTGCAATGTATGTGTCTCTCCTTCACATCAGAACCCTGATGTATTATAATTTTTTTTGATGGACCTCACACTACTGGCAAGACTTGATAATCTTGCCAACGTGGAGAGCTATAGATCATTGGGCCCTTAAAGAGGTAATTTATCTTTACAACTAACACTAAGATGATGGAATGAAGTCACCAATTAAAAGTTATTTTGTTTATAGTTTGTAAACAAACAACACAGGAAGTAAACTTTTAACGTAGGTTAGCATGTACTACAAGTTAAAAGTAAAAAGTTTGCGTGCGAGTGAAACCCCATGCACGCTAACTTCAGGACTTTGGATACTGCACTACTAACCTCTTTTCCACATAGACTTTAATGGAGCGCTTTTGCACGCTAACCGGAGACCTACAGCACTAAACCTGTAGGTAATTATGCATATTTTACATTCCAATGTTCTTTTAATTTTTAAATATATATTTCTATCTCTCTCTCTCCCTCTCTCTCTCTCTCTCTCTGTGTATATATATATATATATATATTTTTTTTTAATACCTATATAGCTATATAGAATATATACATACAAAGATATATACAGGTATATAGGTATAAATATTGAAAAATTATTTTCTACTATGTGAAGAACATGGGAATGCAAAATATTTACAGTAAAACACATGATAAAATATTAAAACTGAATAAAAATGGTTTATCATGTTTTAAGGTATTTAAGGGGAAAGGGCTCCAAAGTATATATATAGTTCTATATATGTATACACATGTGTTTATATGTATATACATATATAAATACAAAAATACATATGAATATATATACAGGGAGTGCAGAATTATTAGGCAAATGAGTATTTTGACCACATCATCCTCTTTATGCATGTTGTCTTACTCCAAGCTGTAGAGGCTCGAAAGCCTACTACCAATTAAGCATATTAGGTGATGTGCATCTCTGTAATGAGAAGGGGTGTGGTCTAATGACATCAACACCCTATATCAGGTGTGCATAATTATTAGGCAACTTCCTTTCCTTTGGCAAAATGGGTCAAAAGAAGGACTTGACAGGCTCAGAAAAGAAAAAAAAATAGTGAGATATCTTGCAGAGGGATGCAGCACTCTTAAAATTGCAAAGCTTCTGAAGCGTGATCATCGAACAATCAAGCGTTTCATTCAAAATAGTCAACAGGGTCGCAAGAAGCGTGTGGAAAAACCAAGGCGCAAAATAACTGCCCATGAACTTAGAAAAGTCAAGCGTGCAGCTGCCAAGATGCCACTTGCCACCAGTTTGGCCATATTTCAGAGCTGCAACATCACTGGAGTGCCCAAAAGCACAAGGTGTGCAATACTCAGAGGCATGGCCAAGGTAAGAAAGGCTGAAAGACGACCACCACTGAACAAGACACACAAGCTGAAACGTCAAGACTGGGCCAAGAAATATCTCAAGACTGATTTTTCTAAGGTTTTATGGACTGATGAAATGAGAGTGAGTCTTGATGGGCCAGATGGATGGGCCCGTGGCTGGATTGGTAAAGGGCAGAGAGCTCTGACTCAGACGCCAGCAAGGTGGAGGTGGATTACTGGTTTGGGCTGGTATCATCAAAGATGAGCTTGTGGGGCCTTTTCGGGTTGAGGATGGAGTCAAGCTCAACTCCCAGTCCTACTGCCAGTTTCTGGAAGACACCTTCTTCAAGCAGTGGTACAGGAAGAAGTCTGCATCCTTCAAGAAAAACATGATTTTCATGCAGGACAATGCTCCATCACACGCGTCCAAGTACTCCACAGCATGGCTGGCAAGAAAGGGTATAAAAGAAGAAAATCTAATGACATGGCCTCCTTGTTCACCTGATCTGAACCCCATTGAGAACCTGTGGTCCATCATCAAATGTGAGATTTACAAGGAGGGAAAACAGTACACCTCTCTGAACAGTGTCAGGGAGGCTGTGGTTGCTGCTGCACGCAATGTTGATGGTGAACAGATCAAAACACTGACAGAATCCATGGATGGCAGGCTTTTGAGTGTCCTTGCAAAGAAAGGTGGCTATATTGGTTACTGATTTGTTTTTGTTTTGTTTTTGAATGTCAGAAATGTATATTTGTGAATGTTGAGATGTTATATTGGTTTCACTGGTAAAAATAAATAATTGAAATGGGTATATATTTGTTTTTTGTTAAGTTGCCTAATAATTATGCACAGTAATAGTCACCTGCACACACAGATATCCCCCTAAAATAGCTATAACTAAAAACAAACTAAAAACTACTTCCAAAACTATTCAGCTTTGATATTAATGAGTTTTTTGGGTTCATTGAGAACATGGTTGTTGTTCAATAATAAAATTAAACCTCAAAAATACAACTTGCCTAATAATTCTGCACTCCCTGTATATATATATATATATATACATAAATATATATATATATATATATATATATATATATATATATATCGCAAAAAGGAAGGCACTCGCCGGGTTTAATAAGGATAAAGTTTTATTCCTTATGAAGTAACCTTGTTGTCAGTTTGAAAATGGAGGTAAAACTCCGAAACGTTACTTCATAAGGAATAAAACTTTATCCTTATTAAACCCGGCGAGTGCCTTCCTTTTTGCGATATGTTGGATCTGTGAATTATGCAGGATCTCTTTGATGTGCACCCCGGTGGTTCAAAGGTTACCGTGAGTACTAGGCCATGCTATAAAGACTATATATATATATATATATATATATATCCCTTTGAGTGCTAATGACGGCTCTGAGCCGTCACAGAGTTTCTTACTCTGGTGCTAATGACGGCTCAGAGCCGTCATGAGCACTCTCCCACCTTGAGGGTGATCTGGGGGCTCCTTACTGTTCCTACCCCGGCGATTGAGCCTATAGAGTGGCAGGCATCGCTGGGCTTCACGTGATGTGCAACTTTATTTATACTTAACAATGTTAAGTATAGGAGGAGGGGGCATGCTGCTTACAAGCCTGTATCTCAGGCATCTAAGCAGCTACAGACCCCCAAGACCCATTGTTGGAAAGGTAATCGCCTAACCTTTCCAACAGTGTAAGGGGGTCTGTATAAAAAAATAAAAAAGTTAAAAAAAAAATCAAAAATTTCAAAAATAATAATAATAATAAAAAAATATTAGCACCCAGGTGGGAAATGGCTTAGCAGCCAAAGGGTTTTATATATATATATATATATATATATATATATATATATATATATATAGATAGATAGATAGATAGATAGATAGATAGATAGATATATCCCCTACATATTTAGACATTTTATATATATATATATATATATATATATATATACACACATATGTATATAGATATAAGCCCTTTCCTTTCAAATACCTTGTCATATATATATATATATATATGTATATATATATATATATATATAAATATATACAATATATATATATATATATATATATAATCTTTGAAAAATAAATGCACTCACAGATACATACTTGGGGTACGTAAGAATGAGATGTTGGTGTGGACTGGTGAAGCTTTGGGTCAGACCCTAGGGAGGGTAGACTCACTGTTGCCGTGGGGTCATTCTGTGATCCTATGGCACCATGTAACCAACAGCTCCCTACTCTTAAGGTTACCCTCTTAGAGTTCTCCTAAACCCAAAAACCGAGCGTATCTGGCTTGATTATATTCTATTTCTCTAGCGAAAGCCTTAAGATAACCTTTGGGTATATATTGAGGACTTATGAAAAATTGATGCAGCTTGATAATTCTGTATATGGTGATAATTGCATAAATGGTGCTAATTATGTGATACTAATGGAGCTCTACAACTATGCATATGGGTTATGATATAGTGGGGGTGCTATACATCTGGTCTCAGTACTATACGACATAAGCCCAATAGAATAGAAGTCACGATACAAAGTATACAATTCTTTATTCATGAGCTAAATAGCCTGCTTCGTATTCATTTTTTATCTTGTATCTTGTATTATCTTGTTGCAACTTGCGTGCCGGGGAACGGCAACAATATTTCGATGTGTTGATGAATGTCAATTGAGGGCTTTGCTCTCATTTCGATAGTACCATAAATTAGTGAATGGCACTATTCTTTCACATATTTAGAGTCTATCTAAATTTGTTCTCTTTGTATATAAAAAACTTCTTTATGTATATATTGTTTTAACTTTCTGTGACATGCCAAATGGGGTTGACCTTTGGAGTAAGGAGCATGTATCTCCCTTGGTTGGTACTCATAACCATTAGATCGAAGCTTTTTCGGCTGTCTCAGACACCGTAGACAAAGTGCGCAAGTGTTTATGTTTACCCGGGTTTCCATGGCAACCAATGGTAGCTCCGCACACATGAGTATTCTGAGGTGGACGAGACAGGCCTGGGAGAATATGCCTGAATCAATCATCAGTCACACATTTTGGTATGACACAGATAGGAACTACTGATGTGCACTTAATGTGTTAAGTGGATCATAGATATTTTCTGTATTTCTTCACATATATGATGTACGATGTTAGTTGTGTATAAAAGCATGGGTTGATCCACCTTTGGAAATGGCACAACAGCATCAAGTTAAGAGTGATGCTACAAACTAAATCACATTTTAATATTTGCAAATGTTATATGTTGAAAGTTTGCTAATATATCATTTTGACATTCTTACACCGGTAGTGCTTAGATACATAGCACTTCCGTTTTTTTCACTCTGAATGGAACGCAAGGCTTGCGTTCCATTCTAATGCCTACAGGTTTTTTGAATTCACTGATTACATACAGGTTTTGCTTGTTTAATTAATTCGTTTTGACTATGTGCATATGTATAAATTGAACACATTCTCACTTGTATGTTATGCTGATGAAGGGGAAGATATCCCTGAAAACGTTCCATCAATAAAACAAACCTTTGGTTTCACTTGGATTGCGAAAGACCTGTGAGTACATTTATTTTTCAAAGATTATCCAGTTCATCTTTGCACCCAGGCGGATGTCCCTAGGAGGGTAACACAGCTATATGGACGGTATTTATATATATATATATATATATATATATATATATATATATATATACATTAAAGCCCTTTCCATTTAAATACCTTGTCTTATATATCATATACCTTTTAACCTTTTACCTTCATCATTTTTATCAGATAGTGCATATATGAGTGTAACACTTTATTTTAATGTATTCATGTTAGATTTGCTGCACTTTTTTATCTTACACTTTGCGTTAGGACTCCACTCTCGCAAACCTGGCATGTACTAAATTTGTTTGTGCTGAGCAAACACTTTTACTTTTAACTTGTAATATGTTTGGGTGCAATATTGGTTAGCGTGCCACTTTTAATCTAGCCCTTTATATTTTAAACATGGTTCCAGTTTCGGACGATATGGGAAGTATGTTTTTAGATAATCACAATCCAACATGGATTTGTCCTTTAAAACCACAAAGCTGTGAACAATTTTTCACTTGAAAAGTACCCTGAAATGTGACTTTGGCTGTAACATTTTGGTTGTCTTGTTATCAAGATTGAAAGTAGGAATCCAATCGACACTGACATTTACAATATACAATATTCATTTAATCTCTTAAGGTTAAACTGTTGTTTTGAATTAACCCCTTTGTACAGTGTGCAAGGAAATTATTTATTTACATGTGTAAGATTAACCTATATTTAAATCCATCTTGATAACTGGTAAGCAGTCTGAATGACATTTGCATATGATAGGACTACTGGGAATATCTGCTCAATTATTATATTGTCAATTTTTTTTTTTAAAGTATTTTTTTTCATTATTTTCAATTATTGATTGAGAAAGCACCTTTTTCCAAAGTAGAACACTATGGTAAATTAGCTTAAATTAGGAGAAAGTGACTGGTCTGCTACTTTATCTCATCTTCTAGAATGGGATTTTAACCCATACAGTAAATTGTGAAACTGCTAAGCAACAAGGTTTCCTCCATTGCAATAATGGAGCTGCAAAAATATCACCAAAACTGAAACAAAAACATTGAGAATGAAATTTACCTCAAAAACTGACAATTACGACAATGTGCGTATGAAGAAGAAACAAACATTTACAGAATTTAATTTGTAGATGATGTGCTTGTGATTTCCATTGTCTTGCTTTTCCTGCAGTCCCTGTTAGCTGTAGTAAATTCATATACTTATGCAAATTTGTGTCCGGCCCACTACAGGCAGACTATACAATATTGATGAATAACTTTTAATTAATCTAGATCATATATTGAAATACAAGTCTGAAATGTGGTCTGTGGCCATTTCCAATTGTCTTTCACATGTGCAACTATTATGAAAAATCTTGGAATACTTAAAAGAAAATGGTAAAAAGGCAATTTCAGGACTATATCAAGTGCCTTTAGGTGTCAAATGCGATAAGTGAATAATGTTCTCAAAATGCTGTTGAAAAGTGTCAAGAAAATTGATTGTGATCACAGAGAAAATAGTCCTTAATTTCAACAAGATGAAAGCACATTTTCAGCTCTAAGAAACACCCAAAATCTTGCAATTGTGAGTGTCTCAAACGTAAGTGCTTAAAACATGCAGAACAATTGTGAATACAAATCAGCCAATAGATTGTGATCAACCCCCTAGTTAGAACATAAGGAAATTGGGGTAATTACTGAAGAAATAGGGTCAAAAAGATTGGGAGGAATGAGGGTACAAGTATGAAATCGATGTAATCACACTGATGTATTTTTCTCCTTAACAAAGGTACGTCGAATAATAAGTGTGATTACATCACAAGGAGGGGCGGACTCTATATGAAAACATCTGTATAGCACAGGACATTTGTCTATATAGCACACTTTTAAGGTGTATTCAATTTCTGTGTATAGAAAGTACCATTAACCACAGAGTGACTGTTTTGACTTATGCTGTTATGAACTGTTTTAATAAAAGTTCAACCCTGCTGAGTGAACCATGTTTATACATTTACTGGGTTCTAACTGTTACAATATGGGTTACAATATAGGGCTTCTATTATGCTTTATTTGAGATTTTTCCCTTAAGTAGGTGAGAGAACATTCACCCTGCATCTTACCCCTTTATGGTTGATTCTTTTGGTATATTAGTGAATTTGGTATATTAGTGCATTGTGTTGGTTATCTCTATTTTTACTATAAATGCCTTAACAGACAGCATCATGAAGACCAGCACGACACTTAAACATTTAAATAATTTTAAAATGTAAGTTCTTGATAGAGTTCTAGAGAACCAACATTGAGGGTTGAGTTATAAAAAAAATATCCCAAGCTTTGAACATGCCCCAGAGCACTGTTAAAAACCTGCAATAAAGTTTTTACTTGAAAAGTACTGAAAATGTGCTTTCGGTTGTTAAGTACTTTTTATAAGGGTCAAAAGTAGTAATCCATTCAACACTGACATACACAATATTAATTTAACCTTACAGTTGTTTTGAATAAACCTCTTTATATAGTGTGCAAGGAACATCGTTATTTACATGTGTAAGATAAACCTATTGTAATCTAAATCTATTTCATTTTGAGTTTCCCATTAGGCACATTGCAGACATAGGGGCCTATTTATCAAGCCGTCAACCGCAAATACGCTGGAATTCCGCAGCGTAATTGTGGAGAGCTTGATTCGCCTTATTTATCAAAGGCTACAGACCGGCAAAAGTAGAACTTTGTGACGTAACATACGATCCGCCGGTCTCAGTCCGACACAAATCTATGCTTACGTCATTTCAGATGTTCCGAATGCAAGTTCTGCACTATATGACTACTTTTGCAAATTATCAAATTTCTACCAGGTACGCTTGTTACTATTCCGGCCCAGCGCACCTGGTTTTCAATCCGCCACCCTGGAGGCGGCAGATGCCATAGGAATCAATGGGAGTCTGAAAGCAGCATGTTCGCTGCTGCCCGATATCCCATGGATTCCTATGGGAGAATAAAAGTTAAGTTTACACCTAACACCCTAACATGTACCCTGAGTCTAAACATCCCTAATCTGCTGCTCCGACACCACCGCCACCTACATAATGTTATTAACCCCTAATCTACCGCACCCTACACCGCCGCCACCTACATTATACTTATTAACCCTTAATCTGCCACCCGACACCGCTGCCACCTATTTTATACTTATTAACCCCTAATGCTGCCCGACACCGCCGCCACCTACTTTATACTTATTAACCCCTAATCTGCAGCCCCGACACCGCCGCCACCTACTTTATACTTATTAACCGCTAATCTGCCGCCCCTAACATCGCCGCCACCTACCTACATTTATTAACCCCTAATCTGTCGCCCCCAACGTCGCTGCCACTATATTAAATTTATTAACCCCTAAACCTAAGTCTAACCCTAACCCTAACACCCCCTAACTTAAATATTATTTAAATAAATAAAAATAAAATTACTATCATTAACTAAATTATTCCTATTCAAAACTAAAAACTTACCTATAAAATAAACCCTAAGATAGCTACAATATAACTAATAGTTACTTTGTAGCTATCTTAGGGTTTATTTTTATTTTACAGGCAAGTTTGTATTTATTTTAACTAGGTAGAATAGTTACTAAATAGTTATTAACTATGTAATAACTACCTAGCTAAAAAATCCTAACACTAACCCCATGAAGATACACTTAAAGGGAGACGTCTTCATCCAAGTGGCAAGATGACCTCAAACAATCCGGCAGAAGTGGTCCTCCAGACGGGCAGAAGTGGTCCACCAGATGGGCAGTCTTCATCCAGATGGCATCTTCTATCTTCAATCCTTCCGATGCAGAGCGGCTCCATCTTCAAGACATCCGGCGCGGAGCATCCTCTTCCAACGACGTCTTCTTGCTGAATGAATATCACTTTGTGACGTCATCCAAGATGGTGTCCCTTCGATTCCGATTGGCTAATATAATTCTATCAGCCAATCGGAATTAAGGTAGAAAAAATTCTATTGGCTGATGCAATCAGCCAATAGGATTGAACTTCAATCCTATTGGCTGATCCAATCAGCCAATAGGATTGAGTTCGCATTTTATTGGCTGATTGGAACAGCCAATAGAATGCCAGCTCAATCCTATTGGCTGATTGCATCAGCCAATAGGATTTTTTCTACCTTAATTCTGATTGGCTGATAGAATTCTATCAGCCAATCGGAATCGAAGGGACACCATCTTGGATGACGTCACTTAAAGTTATATTCATTCAGCAAGAAGACGTCGTTGGAAGAGGATGCTCCGCGTCGGATGTCTTGAAGATGGACCCGCTCCGTGCCAGAAGGATGAAGAAAGAAGATGCTGTCTGGATGAAGACTTCTGCCCATCTGGAGGATCACTTCTGCCCGTCTGGAGGACCACTTCTGCCAGATTCGTTGAGGACATCTTGTCCCTTGGATGAGACATCTCACGGTAAGTGAATCTTCATGGGGCTAGTGTTAGGATTTTTTAAGGGTGTATTGGGTGGGTTTATTTTTTAGGTTAGGGCTTTGGGCCTGCAAAAGAGCTAACTGCCCTTTTAAGGGCAATGCCCATTTTTCCAGGTAAAAGAGCTGATTACTTTGGGGCAATGCGCCGCAAAAGGCCCTTTTAAGGGCTCTTGGTAGTTTAGTTTAGGCTAAGTTTTTTTTTATTTTGAGGGGGGGTTATTTTGATAGGGCTTTTAGATTAGGTGTAATTAGTTTAAATATATATAATTTGTTTATTATTTTCTGTAATTTAGTTGTTTTTTTTGTACTTGTAGGTGTTATTGTAACTTTGGTTAGGTTTTATTTTACAGGTACTTTTGTATTTATTTTAGCTAGGTAGTTAGTAAATAGTTAATAACTATTTACTAACTAGTCTACCTAGTTAAAATAAATATAAACTTGCCTGTAAAATAAAAATAAACCCTAAGCTAGATACAATTAAACTATTAGTTATATTGTAGCTAGCTTAGGGTTTATTTTATAGGTAAGTATTTAGTTTTAAATAGGAATAATTTAGTTAATGATAGTAATTTTATTTAGATTTATTTAAATAATATTTAAGTTAGAGGGTGTTAGGGTTAGGTTTAGACTTAGGTTTAGGGGTTAATAGTGGGGGCGACGTTGGAGGCGGCAGATTAGGGGTTAATAACATAATGTAGGTGGCGCTGGGCTCCGGGAGTGGCGGTTTAGGGGTAAAACAGTATTGTATAGTGGTGGTGTTTAGTAACAGTATACCAATAAAGCTGGGTAAAAGCCAAACAGCAGCGAGATCGATGACTGTTAGTTAACAACAATCCGCTGCTCATCGCCCCGTACTTGGTGCGTGGCTTTTTGACAGCTTTTTTGGTAACTTTAGAGATTGTATTCAGGTCCGCGGCAGCGATGTTAGGCAATATTAGGCGAGCGTATTAGTGCCGGCAAATGCAGCACAGTTGATGGCTTGATAAATAGGCCCCATAGCATACATGAGGAAAAAGGTTCCCTAGTTAGATGAGACCACATTTTGTCTTTTATCATATTGCTTCTCCATTACCCATCGGCAATGCTGTGGAATCTGTTGGCGCTTTATAAATAAAGAATAATAATAATAGCAGAGCTAAAAAAGTTAGCATAACCTGAAGTAAAGTATTAGGACTAGAATAAGAGTATCAGAAAACACAGGTAAAAATTTTGGAAATAAATTATTACACTCATACACAAACAGAATTATTGCAATGCAGAGATTAACTTAGCATAGTTGCTTCTAGTTCTATCCCCAGTGCTTCTTAAGGAGAAATAATTGCTAGGAGTCTTACATAGTCTCTCCATAAGTGTGACCTCATCGATCAAAAAGGACCAGGACAACCAGGATGCATCCAATAAAAATGTTTGAGAAAGGCAGGAGCATGGAAAAGTAGAGCGAGTTCCCAAGAACATTCCTCAGGGCCATAACCCTTTTAGTGAACCAGGTACTGGAGATGTCCCTTATAGATGTGGGAACCCAGGATGCTTTCAACCTCATATTTCTCTGAACCCTGTAAAAGATTTGGGTGGAGTTTGATGAACTTATATAGTACCTGTTAATTAGGGTTTCAGCTATTAGGGAGTCTGAGAGGTCCCTGCTCTACTATAAAGCACTTGGTGGTGCTCCATTTTTTTGTGAGTACACTTGTGTCTGCATCTTTTACTTGTCTAGTTGTATTACACTATGTGGCACCCCTGTTTGTTCAATCTTTTAGACATTATTATTATTATTATCGGTTATTTGTAGAGCACCAACAGATTCCGCAGTGCTATAAACATAGGCGGTATACAAGGAAACATTTATAGGGATCAAATAGGTAGAGGGCCCTACCAAGAGTTGCATTGTTGTAGTCAGTTCTTAAGAAGGTGAACTACAAACTGCTGGGCTCTTAGGCTTACATTAGACATCTAATTTTGTAAATAAAAATTGCTATTGTCCTTTCACAAAGTACAACTGTATAGGTGTAAAAGCTTGTATTGTAAGGGATATTGTACTGAATGGCCATAGTATCAGTGATATTTGTTTGTATAAGGTGTAACTGGTAGGTTTCTGGTAACTTCACAATAAGAATCACAGTTTACTTTCAACTCTGGTAAGTTGCACTTAAATGATACTAATGCTCTGTCAGGAAAACTTTACTTTCAACTTTTAGTACAAGTGCACGGATGCTTGAGAAATACTTGCAGTAGCAGTTTCACACTAGCACAATTTGTTCTAGCAATCCCGTGCAAAAATACCACTCCACTTGTAATCTAAGCCAAAGGTGGTTTTACCAAATAGTAACTGGGAGAATCTTTATGCAACCAATCGGCTAGATTACGAGTTGTGCGTTAGGCTGAAAAAGCAGCGTTAACAGGTACTATGCAACCAATCGGCTAGATTACGAGTTGTGCGTTAGGCTGAAAAAGCAGCGTTAACAGGTCCTAACGCTGCTTTTTCCCTACCGCTGCTATTACAAGTCTTGCAGGTTTAGGGGCACCGCACACTTCTTTGGCCTTAATGCAAACCGACTTACGTAAACTTCGTAAAGTCTTTTTTCTATGGGACTTCCATAGCGCTGATATTACGAGTCTGTTCTGGGAGGCCAAAAAGTGAGCGGTACACCCTACCCCGTCAAGAGTCCTAACGCATTTAAAAGTCAGTAGTTAAGAGTTTTATGGTACAACGCCGTAACATAAAACTCATAACTAAAGTGCTAAAAAGTACACTAACACCCATAAACTACCTATTAACCCCTAAACCAAGGTCCTCCCGCATCGCAAACACTAAAATAAAATTTTTAACCACTAATCTGCAGCTCCGGACACCGCCGTCACCTACATTATATTTATGAACCCCTAATCTGCTGCCCCCAACATCACTGACACCTACATTATATTTATTAACCCCTAATCTGCTGCCCCCAATGTCGCCGCAACCTACCTACATTTATTAACCCCTAATCTGCCGCCCCCAACGTCGCCGCCACTATAATAAACATATTAACCCCTAAACCGCCGCACTCCCGCCTCACAAACATTAGTTAAATATTATTAACTCCTAATCTGCCGTCCCTAACATCGCCGCCACTATACTAAATGTATTAACCCCTAAACCTAAGTCTAACCCTAACCCTAACACCCCCTAATTGAAATATAATTTAAATAAATCTAACTAAAAATTCCTATCATTACCTAAATAATTCATATTTAAAACTAAATACTTACCTGTAAAATAAACCCTAAGCTAGCTACAATATAACTAATAGTTACATTGTAGCTATCTTAGGGTTTATTTTTATTTTACAGGCTAGTTTATATTTATTTTAACTAGGTAGAATAGTTATTAAATAGTTATTAACTATTTAATAACTACCTAGCTAAAATAAATACAAAAGTACCTGTAAAATAAAACCTAAACTAAGTTACAATAACACCTAACACTACACTATAATTAAATAAATTAACTAAATTAACAACAATTAAATAAATTAAATTAAATTAGCTAAAGTACAACCCCCCCCCCACTAAATTACAGAACATAATAAACAAATTACAAGATATTTAAACTAATTACACCTAATCTAATTGCCCTATCAAAATAAAAAAAGCCCCCCCAAAATAAAAAAAAACCCTAGCCTAAACTAAACTATCAATAGCCCTTAAAAGGCCCTTTTGCGGGGCATTGCCCCAAAGTAATCAGCTCTTTTACTTGTAAAAAAAAATACAAAAAACCCCACCAACAGTAAAACCCACCACCCACACAAACAACTCCCAAATAAAATACTATCTAAAAAAACCTAAGCTCCCCATTGCCCTGAAAAGGGCATTTGGATGGGCATTACCCTTAAAAGGGCAGCTAGCTCTTTTGCGGCCCAAACCCTAATCTAAAAAATAAAACCCACCCAATACACCCTTAAAAAACCTAACACTAACCACCTGAAGATCGACTTACAGTTCTGAAGACCGGAAATCCATCTTCAAGGAAGCGGCAGAAGTCTTCATCTAACCGGGCCAAAGTCTTTAACGAAGCCGGGAAAAGTCTTCATCCAAGCCGGCGAAGTGGTCCTCCAGACAGGCAGAAGTCTTCAGACGGCATCTTCTATCTTCATCCATCCGACATGGAGCGGCTCCATCTTCAAGATATCCGACGCGGAGCATCCTCTTCTTCCGACGACTACCCAACAAATGAAGGTTCCTTTAAGTGACGTCATCCAAGATGGCATCCCTTAGATTCCGATTGGCTGATAGAATTCCATCAGCCAATCGGAATTAAGGTAGAAAAAATCCTATTGGCTGATGCAATCAGCCAATAGGATTGAAGTTCAATCCTATTGGCTGATCCAATCAGCCAATAGGATTGAGCTCACATTCTATTGGCTGATTGGAACAACCAATAAAATGCAAGCTCAATCCTGTTGACTGATTGCATCAACCAATAGGATTTTTTCTACCTAGAATTCTATCAGCCAATCGGAATCTAAGGGACGCCTGGATGACGTCACTTAAAGGAACCGTCATTCAGTTAGAAGACTTTGTTTGAAGAGGATGCTCCGCGTCGGATGGATGAAGATAGAAGATGTCGTCTGGATGAAGATTTCTGCCTGTCTGAAGGACCACTTCGCCTGGCTTGGATGAAGACTTCTCTCAGCTTCAAGGGGTTAGTGTTAGGATTTTTAAGGGTGTATTAGGTGGGTTTTATTTTTTAGGCTAGGGTTTGGGCTGCAAAAGAGCTAACTGCCCTTTTAAGGGCAATGCCCATTTTTCCAAATGCCCTTTTCAGGGCAATGGGGAGCTTAGGTTTTTTAGATAGGATTTTATTTGGGGGGTTGGTTGTGTGGGTGGTGGGTTTTACTGTTGGGGGGGTTGTTTGTATTTTTTTTAGGCTAGGGTTTTTTTTATTTTGGGGGGGCTTTTTTAATTTGATAGGGCTATTAGATTAGTTATAATTAGTTTAAAAATCTATTAGTTATATTGTAGCTAGCTTAGGGTTTATTTTATAGGTAAGTATTTAGTTTTAAATAGGAATAATTTAGTAAATGATAGGAATTTTTAGTTAGATTTATTTTAATTATATTTAAGTTAGGGGGTGTTAGGGTTAGGGTTAGGTTTAGGGGTTAATAAATTTAGTATAGTGGCGGCGATATTGGGGCAGCAGATTAGGGGTTAATAAATGTAGGTAGGTGGCGGCGATGTTAGGGACGGCAGATAAGGGGTCAATAATATTTAACTAATGTTTGCGAGGCGGGAGTGCTGCGGTTTAGGGGTTAATATGTTTATTATAGTGGCGGCGACATTGGGGGCAGCAGATTAGGGGTTAATAAATATAATGTAGGTGTTGATAAGTGTAAGATTAGGGGTGTTTAGACTCGGGGTTCATGTTAGGGTGTTAGGTGTAGACATACATTTTATTTCCCCATAGGAATCAATGGGACTGCGTTACTGAGTGTTACGCTGGATTTTGGCAGGTGTTAGACATTTTCTCAGCCGGCTCTCCCCGTTGATTCCAATGGGGAAATCGTGCACAAGCACGTACGACCAGCTCACCGCTGACCTATGCAGCGCTGGTATTGGAGTGCAGTAGGGAGCAAAATTTTGCTCAACACTCACTTCTTGCCTTTTAACGCCAGTTTTGTAAAAACCTGTAATACCAGCGCTGCAGGTAAGTGAGCGGTGAGAGAAAACTGCTCGTTAGCACCACATAGCCTCTAACGCAAAACTCGTAATCTAGCCAAATTTTTTTTTATTAACTTTTGCTTTAAAAATAATATTTTGCATCTTTAAAGGGACAGTAAACACCTTGTAATTACAAGACACATCTGCTGTCTTGCAATAGATTTAAATTAAAATACCAGCCAAGTCTAAACATTTTTTTAAATCACATTAGCATCTAATTTGCTGCAATTGTTTATCAATAGCCAAACTCCCCCTATCACTTACCTTGTTTGGAGGAGCCAATCTGGACTAGAGTTTGCTGCTTACAAGGCTAATAATGGTTATTATGCTAGAATAAAGTGACAAGTTTTGTGGTTCTTATCTGTTAATATTTTTTATTAGACAGTGTTATTATTAGTGTAACTCTACTTTTAAATGTATTTTTGATGTGTTTTGTGCAACTTTTTTACTCAAGTAACAGTTAACCCGAGTTCTGAAGTCACGCTATCCCGATGAGCGTTAAATTAAATTGCGCTCAAGCGAACGCGTTTACTTTCATCTAGCCCTTTATCAGAAAAATGTTCTGTGTTCTGCTGCGTGTGCATAATTTCAGGTGACTACCGTGTTTTATGTGTGTGTATATATCTATCTATCTATCTATCTATCTATCTACTTATCTATCAGCTGTCATATAGCTATCTACTAGAAATATGAAAGTAATAAATCTATGTGGATAGCTCTAGCTTTATAGAAGAAGGTTGTCTATCCTATTTATCGAAAGGAGGGTTAGAAAATAACTAGATGGTCATTGCTATCATGCTATCTATAAGTGAAAAAAGCCGGGTTTATACTCACCTAGATTATGAGTTTTGAGCGCTATAGGGAAAGTAAAGAACGCAACAAAAGTTGCGTTATTTAACCCCCTATAGCACTGCCATTACAAGTTTTGAAAAACACTGCTTGCGCATGCGATATGGAGATTTCAAGCTCCATACCGCACACAAAACAAGAGCTGTGTTTGACGTGCTCGTGCACGCTTTCCCAATAGACATTAATGGGGAGAGTCGGCAAAAAAAAAAGTCTAACACCTGCGATCGTGGAAACAAAAGCTCCGTAACGCAGCCCCATTGATGTCTATGGGGAAAAAGAAAATACAATTTAAACCTAACACCCTAACATAAACCCCGAGTCTAAACACTACTAATCTGCTGCCCCAACATCGCCGACTCCTGCCTACAGGTATTAACCCCTAATCTGCTGCTCCCGATATCGATGCCTAAATAAAATTATTAACCCCTAATCTGTCGATCGTGATATCGCCTCCACTATACTAAAGTTATTAACCCCTATTCTGCCGCACCCCATCTTAGATCGCATCCCTTGCATTGAAGATTCAGTGTAAGGCGGAGACCGTATGAAGAGGATGCTCCGCGCCTCCAGGATCAAGATAGAAGATGCCGTCTGGATGAAGATTGAAGAGGCCGCCTGGATGAAGACTTCTCACCGCTTGGATCAGGACTTCGCCGCTGGGATGAAGATTAAAGAGGCCGTCTGGATGAAGACTTCTCACCGCCTGGATCAGGACTTCAACTCCGGGATGAAGACCGCTCAAGCGGGACTTCAAAAACTGTAAGTGGATCGTCAGGGGATTAGTGTTAGGGTATTTTAAGTGTTTTGTGTTTGGGTTTTATTTTTAGATTAGGGTCTGGACAGTAAAAGAGCTAAATGCCCTTTTAAGGGCAATGCCCATACAAATGCCCTTTTCAGGGCAATGGGTAGCTTAGGTTTTTTTAGAATTTCTTTTCTTTATTTTGGGAGGTTGGTTGGATGGTGGGTTTTACTGTTGGGGGTTCTTTGTATTTTTTACAGGTAAAAGAGCTGATATCTTTTGGGCAATAAACCACAAAAGGCCCTTTTAAGGGACATTGGTAGTTTATTGTAGGCTAGGGAGGTTTTTTATTTTGGGTGGGCTTTTTTATTTTGATAGGGCTATTAGATTAGGTGTAATTCTTTTTTATTTTGGATAATTTCGTTTGTTATTTTCCGTAATTTAGTGTTTGTTATTTTTTGTCACTTAGTATTTTTTTGTTTTTGTATTTAGATACGTTGTAATTTTTAGAGTAGTGTTAGGATTTTTTTAATGTGTAGTTTAGTTTAATTTAATTGGTAGTTAGTTTAATCTAGTTTAATAACTATATTAGTTTAATTGGTAGTTTAAACTTAGTTTTTTTAATTTGACAGGTAAGTTTTAATTTAATTTAAGATAGGGAAATTGTAAATTTAATATAAAGTTAGGGGGTTGTTAGGTTTAGGGGTGAATAGTTTAATTTAGTTTCTTTTGATGTGGGGGGCTTTTGGTTTAGGGGTTAATAGTTTTATTTAGTATATTTCGTTGTGGGGGCTTTCGGTTTAGGGGTTAATAGGTTTATTATAGTGGCTTGGAGTTTAGAACTTAATAACTTTAGTATAGTGGGGGCGATGTGGGCGGAAGGCAGATTAGGGGTTAATTATATTTAAATAGTGTTTGCGATGTGGGAGGGAGGCAGTTTAGGGGTTAATAACTTTAGTATAGTGGTGACGATGTCGGGGAGCGACAAAATAGGGGTTAATAAAAAAAAATAGTGGCAGTGATGTTGGGAGTGGTAGATTAGGGGTTAATAAATGTATTATAGTGTTTGTGATGTGGGAGGGCCTCGGTTTAGGGGTTAATAGGTAGTTTATGGGTGTAAGTGCACTTTTTAACACTTTAGTTATGAGTTTTATGTTACAGTTTTGTAGCGTAACACTCATGACTACTGACTTTAGATGGCGGTACAGATCTTGTCGTTTTAGGCTGTAACGCCTTTTTTTAGCCAGAACGCAAAACTTGTAATACCTGCGCTATGGGAATCCCATGAAAAAAACGTGATTTTTAAGAGTGCGGTACTGATGTTGCGTTACAGGGTAAAAAAGGCTTGCGATACACCTATACTGACAAGACTTGTAACGGCTGCATTAGAGAAAGTGTTACGCTATGGGCCACAACGCTGCTATTTGACTCATAACGCAAAAACTCATAATCTAGGTGTATTCAAAGTAAGATATAAAACAAATTTTGTCATAAGAAGGATCAACTGCTACTAAATTTTATTGATAAATAACCATCAGCTAGATTTTGTTTGGTGTTATGAGTGAAAAAGCAGCGTTATGCTTCATAACGCTGCTTTTTCCCCTAACGCCGCTATGACAAGTCTTGCAGGTATAGGTGTACCGCACACTTTTTTGTCCGTCACGCAGCGTCAGTACAGCACTTTTAAAAAAGTATTTTTTCAATGGAACTCCCATAGCGCCGGTATTACGAGTTTTGCTGTAAGGCCAAAAAGCGAGCAGTACACCCTATACCGACAATATTCGTAGCGCCATCTAAAGTCAGTAGTTATGAGTTTTACGTTACAAAGCTGTAGCATAAAACTCATAACTAAAGTGTTATGAGCTATCAGATTAGGAGTAATTTGTTTTTATTTTTGAAAATTTCTTTTTTATTTTGTGCAATTTAGTGGGGGTTTTTTGTAATTTAGATAAATGTATTTTGTTAATTTAATTTATTAAATTTTATTGTAATGTTAGGTGTTAGTGTAACTCAGGTTAGGTTTTATTTTACAGGTAACTTTAGTTAATAACTATTTACTAACTAGTGTACCTAATTAAAATAAGTGCAAACTTAGCTGTGAAATAAAAATAAAACCTAAGATAGCTACATTGTAACTATTAGTTATATTGTAGCTAGCTTAGGGTTTATTTTACAGGTAAGTATTTAGTTTTAAATAGGAATTATTTAGTTATTAATAGTAAGTTTTATTTAGAATTATTTTAATTATATTAAAGTTAGGGGGTGTTAGGATTACGTTAGGGTTAGGGGTAGACTTAGGGTTATGTTAGGGGTTAATATATTTATTTAGTGTTAGTGATGTGGGAGGCCAGAGGTTTAGGGGTTAATTAACTTTAGTATAGTGGCTGCGGAGGCATTGGGGCGGCAGATTAGGGGTTAATAAATGTAATGTAGGTGTCGGCGATGTCGGGGTGGCAGATTAAACATACATTTTTTTCCCCATAGAGATCAATGGGGCTGTGTTACGGAGCTTTACGATTGCAGGTGTTAGGCTTTTTTTTAGCCGGCTCTCCCCATTGATGTCTATGGGGAAATCGTGCAGGAGCACGTCAAAACACCGCTTGTATTTGGGTGAGGTATGGAGCTCAACGCAACCTTATCGCCCACGAAAGCCATTTTTTTGCAAACCTGTAATAGCAGCGCTATGAAAGGTGAGCGGTGAAAATAACTTGCAAGTTATTAGCGAGCCAGCCATAACGCAAAACTCGTAATCTGGCTGAAAGTAAATTAACCATCCATAAATTGCTTCACAGCTTTCGTTTACAGACGACATCTTAGTTGTTCCTAAAGAAAGAGCACATGCAATGAGTATAATTTTAAAGGGCACTCAGAAAAACTTATGCTACAGTAATATAATTTATGGGGAAAGCAAATAACCCAGTATTGACTCTTACAAAGCCTATAATATATGTACTAAAACATTAATTCAAATTCTAATTGAGGAAGGCTCACTTAATCAGTATCCACTACCCTTAGGAAATAGTCACCATTGGTTGTCAAAAAGGATGGAAAAGAAAGTTATCTATACCCTCAATGCTAAATTAGTCATACACTTGTGAAACCTTTTTTTTTCTAAATGTTTGGATGTAAATAGGTGTAAAACTAACTGGAAGAACTGGCAAAATCATAACTTGGTTTTAATATACATATTCAGTTCCTTACAAACTATAAGCCCAAGGGAACCATATTTAGAAATAGACGATAGTATCTCATCAGCTCTAATTACGGCAAAAATGTCAAGACTTTAAGTCACAGAGCTCAGAATTCTGTATTGCAAGAATTATGATAATGAGTGATGCCGAAAATATCAAGTGAGCTACCAGTCAATAATTGACTCTTAGAGATATGAAAAATAAAAGGGGTTTGCTAGCTTCACTGCCCTGACTGCAGACAGCATGGCATAGATCCTAAAAAACTAGGGGAAGGGTCTAACAAAATCAAATGCCTTTTAGCAGACTCTTATTTTGTTTCTTGACAGTAAACCTAGCATAGACTTTTTTTTATACTGCGGATAGACTGTAGTTAGATTATAAAAGAATAATAGAATTAAAACTCTAAATAAGCACATCCAGCATCTATGTAATAAAAAGGAATAAGTAAATGTGATCTACTATATGTAAGCATTCCCACATAAGAATGACTACTTAAGCTGCCTATTATCTTATAGTAATTAAAAAGTGGTCCAAGTTTAGTAAACAAGAACTATAAATTTGTTACTACCAACAGTTTAAACACGAACATAACTAATAGATGACAGCTGTAAAATATATTAGATCTCCCCAGCTGTTCAATAAGGCTGCAATATGTACAACATCAGACACTTAAATCATCATATAGGAAAAACATTTTAATCAGTAGTATCCAACATACTGCAAATTTAAAATAAAATTGATTTTCTATGAGATACTAGTGTGGTGAGATTATCATATATAATTATAATATTTAAAACAACTTTCAGTCTTGATTTCAAATAAATTATTTGCATACAATTTATAGTTGTGACAATAATAAAATTTTAATGAATAATATAAAGAAGTGCTGTATAATATGAATGTTTATCAGACATTGACCATACAAGTGTACTTAATACTAGCATTCAATTTTACACACAGTTTTGTTCTATCATCAAAAGATCAATCTCCGTTATAAACTGTCTACAGCACTCATGAAGAGAATATTATCTCTAGAAGATTCAACACTGTTCAATATCCTGCCATTTTGTTGAATGCTTTGTCTGGGAAACTATTCAGAATAAGCTTTCTGAAATTCATTATGTGTTGCATTGATGAAACAAAGATTCATGTCATGATCAGAATTTGCAATTTAGGTTTCCTGAGCAGGTAAACACCAAAAATATTTATAAAATGGTGTCCTGAAAGAAAAAGATATTTTACTCATTTGACAAAAGTAGGATTACTGTTTTAGATGTATTTATTTATTCAATGTAAAATTAAGGCTAATTGCAATAAGAAAACTTCTATATAGAAATAAGAAATGGGAAAAGGGGGATAAACGAAAATAGAATGGAGGTTGCAGCATACTCAAAACTAGGGATGGGCGAATGTTTCGCAACATTCGAAAAACGGCACGAATTTTAACACATTCGTTCGTTCGAATCGAATTTCGAATGTTTACATAACATTCTAACATTCGATTTTCGAATATTCGGTTTCGAATTTTACGATTACATTCGAAAATATTCGAATTCGAAAAATTCAAATTTAGATTGTAATAGTATTTCTAATGCTTTTTCTTTAAATGTAATATTCGAATTATGCAATATTCGAATTCTAAAAATTCGAATTTAGATTGTAATAGTATTTCTAATGCTTTTTCTTTACATGTAATATTCGAATTATGCAATATTCGAATTCGAAAAATTCGAATTTAGATTGTAATAGTATTTCTAATGCTTTTTCTTTAAATGTAATATTCGAATTATGCAATACGTGTATTCGAATTCGAAAAATTCGAATTTAGATTGTAATAGTATTTCTAATGCTTTTTCTTTAAATGTAATATTCGAATTATGCAATACGTGTATTCGAATTCGAAAAATTCGAATTTAGATTGTAATAGTATTTCTAATGCTTTTTCTTTAAATGTAATATTCGAATTATGCAATACTCGAATTCGAAAAATTTGAATTTAGATTGTAATAGTATTTCTAATGCTTTTTCTTTAAATGTAATATTCGAATTATGCAATATTCGAATTCGAAAAATTCGAATTTAGATTGTAATAGTATTTCTAATGCTTTTTCTTTAAATGTAATATTCGAATTATGCAATATTCGAATTCGAAAAATTCGAATTTAGGTTGTAATAGTATTTCTAATGCTTTTTCTTTAAATGTAATATTCGAATTATGCAATATTCGAATTCGAAAAATTCGAATTTAGATTGTAATAGTATTTCTAATGCTTTTTCTTTAAATGTAATATTCGAATTATGCAATACGTGTATTCGAATTCGAAAAATTCGAATTTAGATTGTAATAGTATTTCTAATGCTTTTTCTTTAAATGTAATATTCGAATTATGCAATACGTGTATTCGAATTCGAAAAATTCGAATTTAGATTGTAATAGTATTTCTAATGCTTTTAAATGTAATATTCGAATTTATATTCGAATTAGAAAAATTCGAATTTATATTCGAATTAGAAAAATTCGAATTTATTTTCGAATTCAAAAAATTCGAATTTATATTCGAATTCGAAAAATTCGAATTTCGAATGTAGACATTCGATATAATTATAAACATTCGAATTCGAAAGTGACATTCGAAAACTGTAAATAACATTCGATTTTCGAATTTTTAAGAATATTCGTTCTTATCGACATTCGAATTTAGAATTCGAATTTCGGTAATAACATTCGTTCTACATTCGAAATTCGAAAATTTGCACATTCGCCCATCCCTACTCAAAACTTAAAATATGTTTTTTAATAGAATTTTTTTTTCATATACTGTAGGTACCAAACTAAAATATCTACTAAAATACGTACTGACTGAAAAGTCTATCTATTTTCTTTTTTTCTTTATCTTCACTGAGCACTGTGCTGCTACTTGATATCAATTGGCCATTCTTGTGTATATCATTAACAAATTTTGGACTTGTAAACTGATGAGACATAGGCCTAGTTTCCATTGCTGCTATAAACTGCTGGTAAAATAAAAAAAACATCTTCATAGACTTTATTAGTTATTTATTGTTACCACCAGTTTACACAGATTACAACAACAATGGAAACTAGACCTTAGTTAAATTTGAACTAATTTCAAACAAAAATTTTACCTAGAAATGACTAACAGCTAGATTACGAGTACCCCCTAACAGTAAAACCCTCCACCCAACCAACCCCCCAAAATAAAAAAAACCTAAGTCTAAAAAACCTAAGCTACCCATTGCCCCTAAAGGGGCATTTTTATGTGCATTGCTTATAAAACAATTAAAAAAGCCCTAATCTAAATAAAAAAGCCACAAAAAAAAATAAAAAAATAAATAAAACCAACCCCAAAAAATGTACTCACAGTTCCTGAAGTCCGGACATCTATCTTCATTCAGGTGGTGACAAGTCTTCATCCAGGCGGCGACATCTTCATGCATCACGGGACCATTTTTATCTTCTTCCTGGAGTTGCGGAGTGGTCTTCCCCGATGCGCGGATCTGGAGTGGTGGTCTTCTTCAGTGGCGGTAGTCTTCAGTGGTGAGGAGGCTCCTCTTCATGTGATCTCCGCCCACACACTGAAGATTGAATGCATGGTACCCCTTTTATATTTGGGGTACCTTGCATTCCTATTCGCTGAGATATTCAAATCAGCCAATAGGATGAGAGTTGCTTAAATCCTATTGCTGTTCAAATCAGCCAATAGAATTTAAGCACCTCTCATCCTATTGACTGATTGCATTTGATCTTCAGTGTGCAGCAGAGAGTGCATGAAGAGGAGCCTCCATGCTGCTGGGGACCGACGCCGCTGAAGAGGACCACTGCTCCAGATCTGCACATCGGGGAAGAACCCTCTGCACCTCTGGGAAGAAGATAGAAGATGGTCCCGCGATGGATGAAGACTTGTCGCCGTCTGGATGAAGATGGATGTCCGGACTTCAGGAACTGTAAGTACATTTTTTGGGGTTAGTGATAGGTTTTATTTTTGGGGGTGGTTTTTATTTAGATTAGGGCTTTTATTATTTTTTTATGGGCAGCAAAAGAGCTGATTGCCCTTTTAAGGGCAATGCCCATAAAAATGCCCCTTTAGGAGCAATGGGTAGCTTAGTTTTTTTTAGACTTAATTTTTTTTTATTTTTGGGGGGTTGGTTTGGTGGGGGTACTTGTAGAAAAAAAATTATGTAAAAGAGCTGATTGCTTCAGGGCAATGCCCTACAAAAGGCCCTTTAAAGGGCTATTGGAAGTTTATTGTTAGATTATGGGCTGTTTTTATTTTGGGGTAGATTTTGTTTTTTATAGGGGTATTAGATTAGGTTTAATTCTTCTTATTTTGGATGATTTTGTTTATTATTTTTTGTAATCTTAGATTTTTTTTATTTTTCGTAATTTTAGTGTTTGTTTTTGTTTGTAATGTTAAGTTTTTTTAAATTATTCGCAATGTTAGGATTTTTTAATCTTCGTTTAGTTTAGTTTTTAAAAATAGTAATATTAGGTTTATTTATAGTTTAAGATTTTTTTTTAAATTTTACAGACAAGGTTTTTTTTATTTAAAGGGAGTTATTGCAATGTGGGGGAGTCAGTGGTTTAGGGGTTAATAGGTTTATTTAGGTGACAGCGATGTAGGGAACCAGCGGTTTAGGGGTAATTATGTTTATTTATTGTTGGCAATGTGGGGGGGGTTGTGGGTTATGGGTTTATACTTTAATTTAGTGTTGGCAATGTGGGTGGGCAATGGATTAGGGGTTAATAGGTTTATTATAGTATTTGTTATGCGGGGTGGAGGTTTAGGGGTTAATAGGTAGTTTATGGGTGTTAGTGTACTTTGTAACATTTTTTTCCCCACAAAATCCATAACTACTGGTCTTTGATCGTGGAATGGATCGTGGCGGTATAAGCTAAAACGCTAGCGTAATAGCTTGACCGAGCAACCTGTAATACGGGTGACCTGAAAATTCCACAAGCATAAGCCATTTTTTGAGTGTGGAATGGAGGGCTGCAGTACAGGCTAAAATGCTAGCGGTATAGCCGTACCGCCGCGACTTGTGATATGGGAGACCTGCCATTCCGCGAGCAAAGGCCAATTTTTCAGCAATATAGCCGTACTGCAAAACTTTTAATTTTGCCTAATGTTTTCTATGAGAAATCTCAAGGTTTAGAATTAAGTCCTGGTTTAGAAAATACTACTTTAGTATAATATCTGTAATAGAATTACCAATGAATGGTGGGCAAGTTTTGCGAAATATACATGTATAAATTAATATTGTACAGAAAAACAATATAATATTGTGCCTCCAAAATTACAGAAACAAAATAAATTGCAGCTGAACCACATGTGCAGGCCAATGACATTGTTTGGGGCGGAAGGCTGACTGGGCATGGAGTCTTGAATGGTAAGTGAAAAGCCCTAGTAATAATACTGATATATTCTGGTATAAGCCTTGCTCAGACAGGAAAAAAACCTCACAGATTGCCTTTATGACTTTGAAAAGTGTGTGTGTGTGGGGTGTGGTATTGGTGTGTGTGTATCAGTATCTTTTTGTTTGTTTATCCTGCCCAGTAGCTACGTGTGTGTATCCTGCTCAGTAGCTACGTGTGGTTATCCTGCCCAGTAGCTGTGTGTATCCTGCATGCATCCTGCCCATTAGCTGTGTGTATCCTGCTCAGTAGCTACATGTGTGTATCCTGCCCAGTAGATGATTTTGTTTATTATTTTTTGTAATCTTAGATTTTTTTTATTTTTCGTAATTTTAGTGTTTGTTTTTGTTTGTAATGTTAAGTTTTTTTAAATTATTCGCAATGTTAGGATTTTTTAATCTTCGTTTAGTTTAGTTTTTAAAAATAGTAATATTAGGTTTATTTATAGTTTAAGATTTTTTTTTAAATTTTACAGACAAGGTTTTTTTTATTTAAAGGGAGTTATTGCAATGTGGGGGAGTCAGTGGTTTAGGGGTTAATAGGTTTATTTAGGTGACAGCGATATAGGGAACCAGCGGTTTAGGGGTAATTATGTTTATTTATTGTTGGCAATGTGGGGGGGGTTGTGGGTTATGGGTTTATACTTTAATTTAGTGTTGGCGATGTGGGTGGGCAATGGATTAGGGGTTAATAGGTTTATTATAGTATTTGTTATGCGGGGTGGAGGTTTAGGGTTTAATAGGTAGTTTATGGGTGTTAGTGTACTTTGTAACATTTTTTTCCCCACAAAATCCATAACTACTGGTCTTTGATCGTGGAATGGATCGTGGCGGTATAAGCTAAAACGCTAGCGTAATAGCTTGACCGAGCAACCTGTAATACGGGTGACCTGAAAATTCCACAAGCATAAGCCATTTTTTGAGTGTGGAATGGAGGGCTGCAGTACAGGCTAAAATGCTAGCGGTATAGCCGTACCGCCGCGACTTGTGATATGGGAGACCTGCCATTCCGCGAGCAAAGGCCAATTTTTCAGCAATATAGCCGTACTGCAAAACTTTTAATTTTGCCTAATGTTTTCTATGAGAAATCTCAAGGTTTAGAATTAAGTCCTGGTTTAGAAAATACTACTTTAGTATAATATCTGTAATAGAATTACCAATGAATGGTGGGCAAGTTTTGCGAAATATACATGTATAAATTAATATTGTACAGAAAAACAATATAATATTGTGCCTCCAAAATTACAGAAACAAAATAAATTGCAGCTGAACCACATGTGCAGGCCAATGACATTGTTTGGGGCGGAAGGCTGACTGGGCATGGAGTCTTGAATGGTAAGTGAAAAGCCCTAGTAATAATACTGATATATTCTGGTATAAGCCTTGCTCAGACAGGAAAAAAACCTCACAGATTGCCTTTATGACTTTGAAAAGTGTGTGTGTGTGGGGTGTGGTATTGGTGTGTGTGTATCAGTATCTTTTTGTTTGTTTATCCTGCCCAGTAGCTACGTGTGTGTATCCTGCTCAGTAGCTACGTGTGGTTATCCTGCCCAGTAGCTGTGTGTATCCTGCATGTATCCTGCCCATTAGCTGTGTGTATCCTGCTCAGTAGCTACATGTGTGTATCCTGCCCAGTAGCTGTGTGTATCCTGCGTGTATCCTACCCATTAGCTGTGTTTATCCTGCTCAGTAGCTGTGTGTGTAGATAATATGCATTTATAAAAATATTAACACTTTATTGAACATATATGCAACAAATCACACACGTTTAAAATAAAACTAGAGGCTTCGTTTATGGTAGGAAATATCAGCCACCATAATATAGATTCAATGTTAAGCCACAAGTTCTGTTAATTAAAATAATTGGGCTAGTGGGGCTCCACGGGGAGCTATAGTCAAAGCGATAGTCAAAGCGATATAGAGAAATTACACAAAAGGGAAGACACTTATACAATCCGCAAGTGGGTAAAGCACTTATTCCGTGATCAAACAGTAAATCCCTGTGCATTCAAAGGTGGCCTCCTGCCTGCGTACTGCTCTGAGTTAGCAAAGTCAGATAATTGCTATCTGGTGTCCCTATAAATCGCATTCACAACATTACACAGCGTGTTCAATCATTCCTCTAAACCTTTCAAGTTAGAGTAAACTCTTGTAGTTACAAACAGCAGCACATTGCTTCAGCGTTAATTTGTAATGTATCAAAATGTTTGCTATAAAGGCTACAAGGTATCAATATGTATGCACAATGCTCGTGTGGTACACAAACACCCGGTAGACCCCGCACACCTCTGTATCCTGCTCAGTACTAAGTGTGGGTATCTGCTCAGAAGTTAAGTGTGGGGATCTTGCCCAGTATCTGTGTGTGTGTATATCCTGCCCAGTAGCTGTGTGTATCCTGCTCAGTAGCTACATGTGTGTATCCTGCCCGGTAGCTACACTACGTGTGCGTATCCTGCCCAATAGCTGTGTGTATCCTGCCCAATAGCTGTGTGTATCCTGCCCAGTAGCTATGTGTGTGTATCCTGCTCAGTAGCTACGTGTGTTTGTCCTGCCCAGTAGCTGTGTGTATCCTGCTCAGTAGCTATGTGTGTGTATCCTGCTAAGTAGATAAGTGTGTGTACTGCCCAGAAATTCAGTGTGTGTGTGAGTGATTCATAGAATGTGTGATGAGTTGGGCATAGGTCCTGGTTAGTGATGGGGTTTTGGGTGGGGTTAATATCAATAAGTTATGGTGGTAACAAGTATACTCTTGGGCTGAAGTCAATAGTAGGGATGGGCGAATGTGTAAATTTCTTATTTCGAATGTTAGAACGAATGTTATTACCGAAATTCGAATTATAAATCCGAATGTTGATAAGAATGAATATTCTTAAAAATTCTATAATCGAATGCTATTTACAGTTTTCGAATGTCACTTTCGAATTCAAATGTTTATAATTATATCGAATGTCCACATTCAAAATTCCGAATTTAACATTCTATTTAACAAATACTATTCAGAAGTTCAATAGTTCATGTGGTAGGGAGGGAATCTAGTAAATTGATACATAATAGATACAAATATATAATTTTGAATGTTTCTTTATAGAATATTGCATAATTCGAATATTACATTTAAAGAAAGCATTAGAAATACTATTACAAATAAAAATTAAAATTTTTCAAAATTAATATTTCTGAATGTAATCGTAAAATTCAAAACCGAACATTCGAAAATCGAATGTTAGAATGTTATGTAAACATTCAAAATTTGATTTGATGAATGTGTTAAAATTAGTTTCATTTTTCGAATGTTGCGAAATATTCGTCCATCCCTAGCCCCTAGTCTTTTTGCCACCCAGCGACGTCCCTAGTACAGACCTCTTCTGTTCATTCCTAATTAAAAAAATGTGTTTTCCTACAAACATTTTAAATCTAAATTATCAGTATAACAAAAAGTGAACCTGTGTGTAAAACATCACACCACAATTAACAATAATGTTTTTTTTGGCATCCATTGAACAGTGCTCATGACAAAAATATGTACCTGAGATGGATAGTTTAATTAGAAGGACTTTACTGTTTCTGGCAGCAGCTGCAATATCCTTTAAAAAACACTCACTGCATTGTGACCATTTACAGTGATCTGTGGCACATCCTCATGCTTTTAAGCACTTTCTAACAGTTGGCCCTCTATCCAAATCAACCATAGCAATCAGCTTGCAAAGCACACACTCTCTGTTTACAGTGTGATAGGACTGTGTGTGTTACATGTGTCACACAATCCTTGTATTTACTAGAAAGATCACATACATATACTATTGCAATAAACTCACAAACCTTATAGGAACAAAGAGGAAAAAGAAATATATCTGAAGTAAACACCTTCATATAATTCTACTTCTGTCAGTTTCTACAAATTTGAGAAATGAATAATACACAATTAATATATTTATTTTACATAAATGCCTGAAATTACATTAATATGTTTAAGTGTAAATTAGTAGTTTATTACAGTGACATAATACTCAGGTATTTCTTTGCTGACTAAACCAATGTTTTCTATGGGACTTGACCCTGTCAGGCAGTCAGCAGTGAGTTCTATGAGGCCGATTTATTAATATGCGGGCAGACATGATCTGCTCTCGTGGATCATGTCCGCCCAACATCGCTAAATGCCGACAGCATACGCTGTCAGCATTTAACATTGCACAAGCATTTCTAGTAAAATGCTTGTGCAATGCCGCGCCCTGCAGATTTGCAGCCAATCGGTTGCTAGCAGCAGGTGTCAATCATGATTGATTGCTCTCTGCCACCTCAGAGGGGGTGGACAAGTTAAGGAGCAGCAGTCCTAAATTGGTCCATAAGACTCAGCTCTACTTAATCATGCACTTTTGAGTTTCACCTAAAATTGAAACAGCTTTTACTTAACCTTTTTTTTGTTGCAAAAAAACCCACAACATATTTTTAAATGCTTCTCTTTTATATACATGATAGAAAAAATTGAGACATAGGTGACTTTAAAGGGACAGGAAACCCCACAATTTTCATTCATGATTTGGATAGAACATACAATTTTTAACACATTTCCAATTTACTTCTATTATCAAATTTGCTTCATTATCTTGTTATCCTTTGTTGAAGGAGCAGTATTGCACTACGGGCAGCTAGCTGAACACATCTAGTTAGCCAATCACAAGAGACAACTGTGTGCAGGCACCAATTAATAGTTAGCTCAAACTAGTGTATGATATGTGTGTATTCTTTTTCAACAAGGGATAACAAGAGAACAAATCACATTTGAAAATGTAAAATTGTCTTAAAATGACATGCTCTATTTGAATCATTTAAGTTTAATTTTGACTTTCCTATCTCTTTAAGTATTTTAAGCTATCATGCATTTTAAAGTAGATGAACTTATATGGTAAAGAATTAAAGCCTTGAGCTCATACTATTCCATCAGAATTTCCATATGTTAACATTTTTGCAAGCTCAGTTTATTTTATTTTTTTTACTTTATAAGCCATTCAATTTGATTATAACAGCAACCTGGTTAAAGGACCATTAAATATATTATCAAGTGCATATTAACGTTGCATCATTATGCCAAAATAATAACCTTTCTGTAATTCTTTTTTCAACTTATTTTTCAATTTTATAATTTTCCTTTATTTAATTTGCGTATTTGTTATGGATCCCCCTTTACAATAAAACCCACTGTTATTTGGGGAGTGTATTGAATCAAATGGTCAAACCCATGGGAAGGTTGGCACCTGCCCCCTTTTCCTCTGGTTTAAATTTGTTCATGATTTTTGTTTCCCTTTATTCCAGCAAGTGGTAAACACTGGCTCGCTATGCGTACAGTATATTGAATAAGTGTTTACTTGACTGTGAGGGGTCAATTTATTAAGGTGCGGACGGACATGATACGCTGTATCGTATGTTGTCCGCCGCACATCGATAAATGCCGACAGCATACACTGTCTGCATTTATCATTGCACCAGCAGTTCTGGTAAACTGATGGTGCAATGCCGCCCCCTAGCAGAGGGTGTCAATCAACCCAATCGATCCGATCGGGCTGATTGCTGTCCACCACCTCAGAGGTGACGGACAAGTTAAGGAGCAGCGATCTTAGGACCGTTGCTTCTTAACTTCCGCTTCAGGCAGACCTGAAGCAGAGTGGGTCAGAAGCAGCATCCGCTGCTTCATAACTCGACCCCTGAGAGTGCACTGGAAAGCTGTCAAGTGACAATCATTTACCACTTTATAAAAATGAGCTTTGAAAAAAAAAATGGATGACCATGGATTGTAAACTTGTTGCAGGAAAAGGGGCTTAGATTCTTGCCCCTGCAATATTACAAATACAAAATAAAATATGCCCAGTAATTGTAAACAGTGAATCGCTTTACAATCCCCTTTAGTGTAAGCAGCACCATATGCGCTTGCGCTGGATGTATATATTGAATCTTTGCTCACAATGACAAAGTTAAACAACCTAATATAAAGAGCAGCACGATCGGCAGCCACAGGGTTGGATACAAGACACAAATCAATTTTCTAAAGATATCTGGACTGGCAGATTATTTAAGTACTAGTCCTAAAGCCCGTTCACATGGGCCATTTTTTGCAGTACAGCGATCCCACCCCTTGCGCTCTCTCCCTCCCCCTCTATTTTGCTCTCTCTCTCCCCTCCTCTATTTTGCTCTCTCTCCCCCCTCTATTTGCGCTCTCTCTCGCTCCACCTCTCTTTTGCTCTCTCTACCCCCTCTCTTTGGCTCTCTCTATCCCCCCTCTCTTTTGCTCTCTCTTCCCTCTCTTTTGCTCTTTACCCTCTCTTTTTGCTCCCTCTCTCCCCCTTCTCTTTTGCTTTCTCTCCCCCTTCTCTTTTGCTCTCTCCCCCCTCTCTTTTGCGCTCTCTCTCTCCCCTCTCTCTTTTGCTCTCTCTCCCCCTCTCTTTTGCACACTCTCTCTCTCTCCCCTCTCTTTTGCATTTTCTCTCTCCCCCTTCTCTTTTGCGTGCTCTCTCTTCCCTTCTCTTTTGCGCTCTCTCCCCCTCTCTTTTGTGCTCTCCCTCTCCCTTTTGCGCTCTCTCTCTCCCCCTCTATTTTGCAATCTCTCCACACGCTCTTTTGTGCTCTCTCTCTCCCCCTCTCTTTTGCGCTCTTTCCCCCCTCTCTTTTGCTCTGTCTCTCTCCCCATCCCTTTTGCACTCTCTCTCCCCTACCTCTCTTTTGTGCTCTCTCTCTCCCCCTCTCTGTTGCTCTCTCTCTTTCCCCCTCTTATTTTCTCTCTCCCCCTCTCTTTTGCTCTCTCTCTCTTCCCTCTATTTTGTTCATTCCCATCTCTTTTGCTCTCTTCCCTCTATTTTGCTCTCTCTCCCCCCTCTCTTGCTCTTTCCAATCTATTTTGTTCTCTCCCCCTCTCTTTCTATCTTTCTCCCCTCTATCCCTCTCGCGCGCGACCGCACCCAACCATGCCCCCGCCACGCCCGGCCATGCCCCATTACGTCGGTCACGCCCGGTCACTCCCACTTTGGCCTGCACCGGCTTTTCAGGTAGGGACTCTAAGGCCAGGTGTGTTTGTCCTCGCTCGCAGTCTCTACTGCGCATGACAGCTTCGGACAAAAAAAAAAAAATATTATTAAGGTGCATCAAAAATCATAACAGAATTGTTCACCAAAAATCTTATTTTATCAAAAACTAAAAAATTGTATGTAAATCACACATGAATAAATCATATTAAATATGCACAGCGCAAATTGTAATTTAAGTATACTGGATGTACAAAATAAAAGTTGTTTTTTTGTAAAATGGGCTGAACCTAGGTATTCCATGGGCATGTATAAAATATTCTCTCAAATCTCAGCGTAATTCTCTAAACATTTCCTCCCCAGAATTCCCACAGTTTTTTCTCTCATATCAAAAGATGGTGAGGTTGTGATAAAATATTTAAAATACTTAATACCCAAATAGAAAAACATCTGCATACGAAAATATAGGCTATACGCAGAAAGCAGCGTAATGTGATTTATATTGGCTGCAGGATTTAGTTTTCAAAGTGCACACCCTGCTAACTTCTAACTTTTCCTTACAAAGTCAAGTTTCTCTTTCCAGCGAACTCCATTCATTTCAATAGGAGACATCTCGCCACTGCTCAGTGTGATTGACAACAGTGGGGCTGCACAAATGTTTGGTCGTACAATGATAAATGCAAGCAGAGGAGGCTTCCTCACTAAAGTCTAGCTCGGAAGCATAGGTTCCCTTCCTGGGAACATTTTCAAACTTTTCCACCCACTGTCATGATGCAGCTTGCCTTACCCCCATCACCACGCCACAGAATGTTCCCTCTGAAAGATTGTCACACAGGGAGCGGTATGACTCTTCCAACATGGCGGCCACCATGCTTCCCAGCAGTTGTGATGTCCATGGGCGTGACCGTGATGTCAGCCTGATGTCAGGTGACCACACCCTCTTAAGTAGAATGCTCCCTGTCAGCTCTCAGCCTGCATATCCAGTAAGGGAGACGTATGTGCACGCACCTCCTGCCAACTGTCAGTCATTACCATTCCCCTATAAAGCACTGCCTGTACTCAGTTATTGAGTGTGTTTCATAGTGATCAGTTCACTGCTTTTGGTTGCTCCTTATCCTGACTTGACTTTTTGCCTATTTAACTACTTGCAAACTTTTGCTGCCTGCCCTGACCTTTGCCTGTTTAACAGTTTGTGAACTTTTGCTGCCTGTACCGACCTTTGGCTTGTTTATTGGACTCTGATTTTGGATTAAAGGGACAGTCTAGTCAAAATTAAACTTGCATGATTCAGATAGGGCATGTCATTTTAAACAACTTTCCAATTGACTTTTATCATTACATTTGCTTTGTTCCCTTGGTGATATTTTTGAAAAGCTAAACCTTGCTAGGCTCAAACTGATTTCTAAACTGTTAAAACCCGCCTCTTAGCTAAGAGCATTTTGAAAGTTTTTCACAGTTAGACAGTACTAGTTCACGTGTGTCATATAGATAACATTGTGCTCACTCCGTGGAGTTATTTAGGAGTCTGCCCTGATAGGCTAAAATGCATGTCTGTCAAAAGCACTGAGATAAGGAGGCAGTCTGCAGAGGCTTAGATTCAAGGTAATCACAGATGTAAAACATATATTAATATAGCTGTGTTGGTTATGCAAAACTGGGGAATGGGTAATAAAGGGATTGTCTATCTTTTTAAACAATAACAATTCTGGTGTAGACTGTCCCTTTAACCCTATCTGCTGTGACTACTTTATGCTTATCCTGCCACAGAAAACCAAGTGCATCTATCATATACTTGTGTATACCTAACTTGTTACAGATTCTAAACACACCTACCATTATACTTGTATGTACTTATACTATTGCTGAAACTGGACTCACCCGCTGTCATACTCATCCTGTAACTGGAGACAAGTATCTTTATTCGTTATATCTGTGATACTTATATACCATTTCCCAAGTTTTGGGGTCCCATCTGGTACCTGATCCTGACACCCACCTACTTATAAATGGTGGCCAATGACTTAGATTCATAAACAAAGGTTGCCCTGTTACCTTCTTATAAATGCGCACAATTTATTGAAAATTGTTTCATGTGTAATTTTTACAGTTTCTTCATTTTGTAATTTTTGCATTCCTGTTTTTTATGGTAAAATAGTGCACTGGATACAGGGAAAGATGTCTTGATTAGCTGGCCATGGGCGTGCTATATATTTTAGAGACGTGGTTGGTATGTTTCACTGACATGTCAGCATGCAGAATTCATATAGGTTCTATTGCCTCTTTGAAGTGTTTGCTGTTGCGGCTTTCTATTTCAAAACTGTGTTTAATTTGATTTATTTTTAACTGTTTTTAAGTTTTCCTTTTTGTATATGTTAGAGTAGACCATTTTATAGTGGGAGTTTTATGTTTTTTTCCCATTGTAATACATTTGTTCTGTAAGGTTTTAAATTCCTAAAAGGGACACTAAACTGCTGAGTACAATTACTGTAGCATAATTACTTACTTTCCTCCTGAAGCTCTCTTTAAAGCAACATGAAACCAATATTTTTCTTTGATGATTCATTTAGAGCATGCAGTTTTAAACAATTTTCCAAATGACTTTTATTATCTAATTTGTTTAATTCTCTTAATATTCTTTGTTAAAAAGACATTTTTGGGGGTCATTAATGTTCGTTGTAGTTTCTTTAACAAAGCATGTCAAGAGAATGAAGTAAATTAGATAACAGAAGGAAAATTGAAAGTTGTTTAAAATGGTTTTACACTATCTAAATCACAAAATGAAATTATTGGGTTTCATGTCCCTTTTAAAGACATTCTCTTATTTTAATGTTTTGCAGAAGCTAGTTGGTAATGCTCTGTATATTTATGCTGGGTGCCACCATCTTAGTACGCAAGTATTGATGCATCCTTTGACAAAAACAGTGAGCATTCACAGATCAGTGACATTTTTTTTGCAGTTTTTTTAAAAGTTACATAACTAATATAAAAAAGCCTGGAAAATATTAAAGAAATGCAGGCTCGGAAAAAATGTAGAGCTGCTGCTCTGTATGGTGCACTAAACTGAAGTGTATTATTATTATCATTATTTGTAGAGCGCCAACAGATTCCACAGCGCTATAAACAAAGGGGGAGTACAAAAAAACAATTATAGGGTAGAGGGCCCTGCCAAGAGTTGCACTGTTGTAGTCAGCTCTTAAGAAGGTGATCTACAAACAGCTGGACTTTTAGGCTTACATGTTAAGGGGGTTCAGGGGATTGTAGTGGAGGAGAGGAACTGGTATTAGGAAAGGTTAGCATAGGTTGTATGCGTCCCTGAACAGTAGAGTCTTTAGGGAGCACTTGAAGCTTTTAAAACTAGAAGAGAGTCTTGTGGAGTGAGGCAGATAGTTCCACAAGATGGGAGTCTGGAGAAGTCCTGTAAATGGGAGTGTGATGAGGTGACAAGAGAGGAGGAGAGTAGGAGGTAATGAGTAGAGCGAAGGGGGCAGGAGGGAGAGTATCTGGAGACAAGGTCTGAGATGTAGGGGGGAGCAGTGCAGTTGAGGGCTTTGTATGTAAGAGTGAGAGTTTTGTGTTTGATCTTAGAGGCAAGAGGAAGCCAGTGAAGGGATTGGCAGAGAGGCGCAGCAGATGAAGAGCGATGTGTAAGGAAGATGAGTCTGGCAGAGGCATTCATTATGGATTGTAAAGGAGCTAGGTGGCAGGTGGGGAGACCAGAGAGGACAGAGTTGCAGTAATCAAGGCGGGAAAGAATGAGAGAGGGGATTAAAATCTTAGTTGTGTCGTGTGTAAGGAAGTGTCTAATTTTAGAGATGTTTTTAAGGTGGAAGCGGCAGGCTGTAGCCAAGGACTCAATTTGAGGAGTGAAGGAAAGATCTGAGTCAAATGTGACCCCAAGACATTGGGAATGAGGGGTAGGGGTAATGATGGAGTTGTCGACAGTTATAGAGATATTGGGGGTGGAGATTTTGGAAGAAGGGGGGAAAATGAGGAGCTCAGTTTTGAAGAGATTTAGCTTGAGGTAGTGAGAGGACATCCAGGAAGAGATATGAGAAAGACAGTTAGTGACACAGGTTAGCAAGGAAGGAGATAGGTCTGGTGCAGAGAAGTAGATTTGGGTGTCATTGGCATACAAATGATATTGGAAACCGTGGGACTTAATTAGGGAACCTAGTGATGACGTATAGATTGAGAAGAGAAGGGGACCGAGGACAGAGCCTTGCGGTACTCCAACAGAAAGTGGTGATGGGGCAGAGGAGGCCCCAGAGAAGGCTACATTGAAGGTACGGTTTGGCAGGAAGGAAGAGAGCCATGAAAGGGCTGTGTCACAGATGCCAAAGGATTGGAGGGTTTGGAGCAAAAGAGGGTGGTCGACAGTGTCAAAGGCTGCGGACAGATCAAGGAGGATAAGCAGAGAGAAGTGGCCTTTTGATTTAGCTGTAAGTAGGTCGTTGGTGACCTTAACAATAGCTGTCTCTGTGGAGTGATAGGGACGAAATCCAGATTGCAGCGGGTCAAGAAGTGAGTTTAACGTAAGGAAATGGGATAGGCATGCATATACTAGTTTTTCGAGAAGCTTTGAAGCAAGAGGGAGGAGGGAAATAAATAGGGCGGAAGTTGGATGGGGAGGTAGGATCAAGGGAAGGTTTTTTGAGGATAGGTGTGACCAGTGCATGTTTCATCGATGAGGGAAATGTACCAGTGCTGAGGGAGAGGTTGAAAATGTGTGTTAGTATAGGGCTAAGGGTAGCAGAGAGAGAGGGGAGCAGCTGTGAGGGGATAGGGTCAAGGGGACAGGTAGTGAGGTGAGAGCGCAGTATAAGTGCCGAAACTTCTTCCTCAGTAACAAGGGAGAATGAACTAAGTTTCAGGTTATGAGGGTTGTGTTTGAGTGAGAGTATTTGAGGGGGGGAGAGAATGGAATTATGTTGAGAGCTGATTTCATGTCTGATGGAGTCAATTTTGTTAATGAAGTGACTGGCAAAGTCTTGAGCTGACAGAGAAGTTGTATTAGAAAGTGGGGGAGGGCGGAGGAGAGTATTGAAAGTGGAGAACAGAGGTTTTGGGTTTGAAGAAAGATTAGAGATAAGAGTAGAGAAGTAGTGTTGCTTGTGGAGATTAAGGGCAGAGTAGTAGGAGTTCAAGATGAATTTGTAATGAAGAAAATCAGCTGAACTCCGTGATTTTCTCCAATGTTGTTCAGCAGTACGGGAACATCTGCGTAGGTACCGTGTCAGAGGAGTATGCCAGGGCTGGGGATGAGTGTGTGATTTCCGAGCAGTGGAAAGAGGGGCAAGATTGTCAAGGACGGATAAGGGTGGAATTATAGTGGCAGATAGATTGTTCAGGGCAGGAAAAGGAGGAGAAGGATGAGAGGAGCGGTTTAAGGGAATTAGCAAGTTGTTGCTGATCTAAAGACCTAATGCTTCTGTGAAGTTTGGTGTGAGGAGTAGAAGGTGGGAGAGTTGTAGCTGTTTTCCAGAAGGCTACCTGTAGTAAGTTAAAGGGCAATTGAAGCAGTTGAGTGAAAAAGTCTGTGTTTTTTCTCTGTGCTCTGAGAGAGAATGTGTCTGAAGGAGAGAGATATATTGGTTAATGATGGCCCAGCGAAAGTGTGTTAAAATGAGTGGGAGGGTACATTTATGGACATTTTAAGCTAAGGGTCAATCATACAGAAACCAAAAAAAAAACACATAAAAAAACAAAATATTACAGAGATAAGACAGACATACAAGGGGTGAAATAAAACCAATAAAACAAATAGACAGATGAATGGACAAGAGCTGCTTAAACTATGCAACTTATGACTAGCACAGCCTGTAATATAAACAATTAAAATAAAAACAAAACAAAAGGAATTATCACTAATTATACAAACACATACAATAAAACAACTTAGTAGGTAAAATATAATGAAGCTGTTTTCCAGAAGGCTACCTGTAGTAAGTTAGAGGGCAATTGAAGCAGTTGTGTGAAAAAGTCTGTGTTTTTTCTCTGTGCTCTGAGAGAGAATGTGTCTGTAGTAAGTTAGAGGGCAATTGAAGCAGTTGAGTGAAAAAGTCTGTGTTTTTTCTCTGTGCTCTGAGAGAGAATGTGTCTGTAGTAAGTTAGAGGGCAATTGAAGCAGTTGAGTGAAAAAGTCTGTGTTTTTTCTCTGTGCTCTGAGTGTATGATACAGCTTTACAAGAAGACAACAATATAACTGTGCTTTTGCACCACTTCTGTGTCAGGGTACAAGAGTACTACATTTCCATAATGGTGGCATCCAGTGGGGAGATGCAGAACTTCACTAACCAGCAGTTGTGAATGGTCTAACAGAATGGCTTTTGAAAAGAGCTGCAGGCACAGGAGGAGAACAAAACAATAGCATGGTGAGATGTAACCATGCTACTGAAGTTAGTTGTACCCCGCAGCTTAATGTCCCTTTAATTCTGGTATCCTTCACAGTGGAACTCATTCTACAAGCTAAGAGGTAAATTGGAGATAAATTCGTCTCAATTGGAGACCTTGTGTAAAGGGTTAAAAAATGTGCACTAAACACAACATAAATACATTTTAAAATGCAGTTACACTCATATAAACAATATCTGAGAAAAAACATTCATATACATTTTATCAAATAAAAGTTATAAGGGTTCAAAGATACATGGTAAATGACAAGGTGTTTGGCTGGAAAGGGCTAAAATAATATATATATATATATATAAAATTACATTCCAATATTTAAAATTAAATAGAACATTTTCTTCCTAATTATTGTTCAGTTGAGCGCACTTAGTTAAACGCTGTCCGATCAGCACACATTTAATTTTTTTCTAAAAATACAGCTCTATCGAACTTAACGCGGCCGCGGTATTTGAAGTCCTGAAGTTTGTTCACCTCAAGTTTTGCTTGTGTGCAAAAAATTGCTTTCAACTTGTAATACGAGCGATAATCCACCACGCAAAGGCCTCCATTACATATAGAGCGTCGCCCGCAAAAGCCGGCGACGCCGGTTTTTGCGCTGTTTTGGTATCACATATACAGCATTGCATAAAAGTTACGCCCGTATATTTCACCCGTCGCTCACAATTTTTACTCCAATAGGCCAACATGGGACCGCGTCGTAAATTGGTATCCAATATCCAGCGCAAGACTTTACGTGGCGAAAATGGAGAAATCTTACTCCATTTTTACCTCGCCATAAAAGGCAGCCGTAGCAGGCCTTGTGCTGAGTATGGGAGCACCGTAACTCTATAAAATGCATGCAAAAATAAAACACCTAACGCATGTGCAATGTCTATCTACCTGTCAACCGCAATCCCCCACCACAATAACTAATAAACTCTATTAACCCCTAAACCGCCATAACCCACACCGCAAGTAATAACTAAATTATTAACCCCTAAACCGCCATAGCCCACAACGCAATTAGCCTATTCAAGTCTTAACCCCTAAACCGCCATTGCCCACATAGCCTATTAAATGTATTAACCCCTAATCTGTGCCGCCAACGTTGCCGCCACTATAAGTTATTAACCCCTAATCCTAAGTCTAACCCTAACACCCAATAACTTAAATATTATTGAAATAAATCTAAATAATATTACTATTATTAACTAAATGATTCCTATTTAAAACTAAATACTTACCTAAAAAATAAACCCTAAGATAGCTACAATATAATTAATAATTACATTGTAGCTATTTTAGGATTTATTTTTATTTTACAGGCAACTTTGTATTTATTTTAACTAGGTACAATAGCTATTAAATAGTTAATAACTATTTAATAGCTACCTAGTTAAAATAAGTACAACTTTACCTGTAAAATAAAACCTAACCTAAGTTACAATTACACCTAACACTACACTATCATTAAATTAATTAAATAAATTAACTACAATTACCTACAATTAAATACAATAAAATAAAATAAACTATAGTAGAACCCCCCCACTAAATTACAGAAAAAAAAAAGTTTAAACTAATTACACCTAATCTAAGCCCCCTAATAAAATAAAAAAAGCCCCCCAAAATAATAAAATTCCCTACCCTATACTAAATTACAAATAGCCCTTAAAAGGGCTTTTTGGGGGGCATTGCCCCAAAGTAATCAGCTCTTTTACCTGTAAAAAAGAAATACAACCCCCCCAACATTGAAACCCACCACCCACACACCGAACCCTACTCTAAAACCCACTCAATCCCCCCTTAAAAAAAACCTAACACTACTCCCTTGAAGACCACCCTACCTTGAGCGGTCTTCACCAAGCCGAGCAGAAGTCTTCATCCGATCTGAGCAGAAGAGGTCCTCCAGCCGGGCAGTTTAGGGGTTAATAATTTAGTTATTACTTGTGGTGTGGGCTATGGCAGTTAGGCTTATTGCATTGTGGGGGGGGGGTTGTCGGTCTAGGGGTTAATACATTTATTATTAGTAATGAGAAGGGGGGATTGTATATATAGGGGTTTTTATGTGTCTGGCTTATTTTCGGGAGGCAGGTTAGACTTTTACGGGAGATTTTTTTATTTTCTTTACTTTTCTTAGGCGCCGGTAGTTTCTAAAGTGCCGTAAGTCACTAGCGACTCCAGAAATTTGTAGTTGCGCTCATTTCTGGACATCGCTAGTTTATCCGACTTACGGCACTTAGGAACTGCCGGCGGGGTATATGTAATACCCAGATGTGCGAGGTGAAATTAGGGGTGGCGCGGGTTCCCGCGCTTGCGCCGAAACCTACGCCACATATTTGATCACGCCCAAAAAGCTTACTTCTAGCGGTGCTAAGGCTCAAGCAGGAGCCCTAAATACTGCTCCACTTGTAATCTAGCCCTTAATATGTTCAGTCATATACATTAAGTGAAGCACCATATATATTTAAATAAATTTTAAACAAAACTACAACACTTTTCATTTTCTCATACATAGTAACATACTTCAATTCAGTTCACCTTTCTGTTAATAATATTTACAAGTTCAGTTTCATTCCTTCATAATTTATGAAAATTGTGTGTGAATTAAAAAACGCAATCAATTACATGAAATATGCTTGCCCTGTTTCTGTGCTATACACACAGTATTACTTGTTGCAAGTTAAATTGTGTAGTAGTAACCTTTTTCATCTGTAAAACGTATTTCCTTGTAATAACATTAGTTTGAAAACAATTCTTGTTCACAATTAGGTAGCAGTGAATTTTGAACATATGAACTCAGAGATTGGCCTTTAGTACGGACGAATATCCAATTCACAAGTCAATCAAATATAAGTTTAGAGTACAAACAAGGTTCCATTCCAATCATATTTATTGCATTTGTATTTGTTCGCTTCACACTGCAATCTTTCTTTGCTTAGAAATGACATATTTTAAATTGCTTATATGATGTATTCTACTGTGGGCTAAGAATCATGATACATTGTCACCCAAATGTCATTTGCACATTCAGGGGAGTAGTGAGATAAAAAATGTATTTTGGTAGTAGCTCAATTTCCAACAGGCTGTCAAAGCAAGAATTGTTTTCCAAAAGGACGTTATGTAGACTATGTTCATTTAGCTTTTACGTGCATACTTCTTTTGTGTTTTGATTTACTGCCTCTAGCATTGTGATAACTTCCTTTCTCCCCCTTCCAGTCTCCTGGGAGAATGTTAAGGCAACTCTATCTGACTTTACTTTTTTATAAATAGTACTCTTTAGATATCACTCGTCTTTAAATCCCACAACAAGCTATCATTCTATTGTGTAACATTTGTTGCTTTCAACATAGAAACAGAAGCAGTAAGAATGATGTGAAACAGCCACTATGTGAAATAAAGATACTTTATCTGCAATTCTTTAAACCGAAAAATAAATGAAGCAATTATCTGCTTGAAACATGTGAGTACTATATACAATTATGACAGTATAATGTCATTGCAACACAGAGTGTGCCAAAGGCTTAAAGGGACATTGACCCTTTAACTGCTGAATCATTTCCACCCCATGTGCTGAGCACTTTTGGAGTTTTTGGATGCTGCTTACATTTAAGCCCCACTGTAGGTTATTTTTCAGTGAGAGACTCACACATATTATGTATTGATTTTTTTTAGCAGAGCCATCAGATTCACACTATACCATTATTTTATGTATATAACATGAAGTGATAACTCAACAAAATGTTTAAAAAAAATATATATATATATATTTATTACATTTTCAATTTTTAATAAACAATGTTCTAAAAAATCTGGGTGTGAACTTTTTTTTAATCTAAAGCTATAGTCAAAAGATGAAGGAGCTGGGGGCAGAGCCAACAGCACACATGAATGGTCGCATATCTTCAGAGTTCCAGCTACAACTGCCCTAAAATCGATATAAAATAATATTTAGATACAAAGTAAGCCTTCTATAAGGGGGCTTCCTGTTGGACTCCTAACCAACACTCAGAGATCGCTGATTTTGCAACAGATACACCAGCATCAAAGTGAGACCAGAGTCCCATTTTGCGGCTGCAAAGACAGTAGCCATCTTGCCTCCCTCGTGGGTCTGCATTTGCCATGGAGAATGCTCACCAGTTACTAATTGAACTTAGTAGACTTCTAACCTCCCACCAACTTAAATTTACTGCTGCTTTAAACAAGGCTCTTGGTTTCGCAGAGGACATTAGGACATCGGTCAAGGTTTATTCCAGCCCAGCAGAAGTGAACAATGCTAGCGGGGATGCTTTGGGGCCCCAGAATCAACCGTATACTTCCAATACAGAAACAGCTAAGAATGTGATATATCATGAGACTTAGGAGACTATCGATGAATCCCTGTTAATAATAGCTAACGTTAAGAACCTAATGGGAGAGTATTTTATCCATATAGATGACTCATGAAAGCTAAATGATTGCAGCGTTCCCCTCATGAAGAAAAACAGCATAGAAACAAACTTCCTTCAAACAGAGACAGCACTATTGGACCCACCCAACTTGGCACAAAACCTGCAGGGCAACCGGTAAAATGATAGTTCCCATGCTGGTGATTAATTCACTAAGAAAAGGCATAGGATAGGAAAGGAAGCATTATAAATTTATGCAAGTTATTTGGATGCAAGAAGATATGAAAAGAAAGGAACTTTATCATTTTTACGACACTGGACCTTTTTGATAAAAATAATGTGAACCTTTTATTTTTTGTCCATGCTGGATGTAATAATGGTGAATCTGGTCATTAACAATTACCTATGAAGGCAAAATGCTAGATTTCACTTAACGGCTTTCTAAAGACTTGCCGGAGTCCCCTTTGTAACCTAACAGCTAATAGCTCTTTCTATATTTTTTTACTTAAAAGCTTTGTTAGGAATGGGTATTATGTTTCATATTAATGTACTCATATTTGCCGACTGTATGCTCTGGAAATGGTGACGTAGGCTGATTAATGGTAGAAGTCTCTTGCAGTGGAGGCTCCTCTATAGGAGCACAGGCGCACGTGAACCCTCTGAGAGATAGAGGGAAAAAAAAACTTTTTAGCTGAATAAATATAATTTTTCCAATAGCTCCATATTAGAAAAATTATATTATTGAGCTAAAAAAGTCCAATTTTGTAGTGCTGTTTTTACTTCTATCTATTGCACCGCATGTGCAATAGATAGAAGTATAGGCTTTAAGCTCTTTGCACTTATTTCTAAGTGCCTGCAGTGCCCCCTCCCAACCCAGCCCCATACCTTGTTAATCGCATACTTCTGACTGTACGAGTGAGAGCATGTAAAGTGATGACGGCGTGCGGGAGGAGGAGCATGGCCGGCGTGAGCACACAAGACTAATTATTCCCGCACACCATGGGGCATTGCTCACCCTGGAGCCCTCAGTGCACAGTTGAGATAGCAGCTCACATGTGGATATATATATATATCTACTTGGATCTTATATATATATAAATATATATATATATATATATATATATAATACTGCTTGGATCACATATATATATATATATATATATATATATATATATATATATATATATATAAATAATCAAAGTCTCTTAATGTGCAGTAATACATACACATACTTATGTCTTTTATGGAATAAGAGCATATCTTCCCAATGCTTTAACAATGGTTATTAGCATTACTGAATATCTGTGGTTTATTACATCACCTATGATTCCATTTCTATGTGTGGAAATTAGACATAATTGGGGATTTATTAGCATTATCTATGCTTAAACGCACTTATTTCAGATATAGAAAATAATCTGGTGTGTGTGTACTTGAGAGTGTGTGCGTGAGAAAGTGTGTGTGTGTGTGCTTTGGGCTGGTATCATCAAAGATGAGCTTGTTGGGCCTTTTCGGGTTGAGGATGGAGTCAAGCTCAACTCCCAGTCCTACTGCCAGTTTCTGGAAGACACTTTCTTCAAGCAGTGGTACAGGAAGAAGTCTGCATCCTTCAAGAAAAACATGATTTTCATGCAGGACAATGCTCCATCACACGCGTCCAAGTACTCCACAGCGTGGCTGGCAAGAAAGGGTATAAAAGAAGAAAATCTAATGACATGGCCTCCTTGTTCACCTGATCTGAACCCCATTGAGAACCTGTGGTCCATCATCAAATGTGAGATTTACAAGGAGGGAAAACAGTACACCTCTCTGAACAGTGTCTGGTAGGCTGTGGTTGCTGCTGCATGCAAAGTTGATGGTGAACAGATCAAAACACTGACAGAATCCATGGATGGCAGGCTTTTGAGTGTCCTTGCAAAGAAAGGTGGCTATATTGGTCACTGATTTGTTTTTGTTTTGTTTTTGAATGTCAGAAATGTATATTTGTGAATGTTGAGATGTTATATTGGTTTCACTGGTAAAAATAAATAATTGAAATGGGTATATATTTGTTTTTTGTTAAGTTGCCTAATAATTATGCACAGTAATAGTCACCTGCACACACAGATATCCCCCTAAAATAGCTATAACTAAAAACAAACTAAAAACTACTTCCAAAACTATTCAGCTTTGATATTAATGAGTTTTTTGGGTTCATTGAGAACATGGTTGTTGTTCAATAATAAAATTAATCCTCAAAAATACAACTTGCCTAATAATTCTGCACTCCCTGTACACTGTACCTGTTTGAATTGACCCATGACAAATAGGATGAGAAATCACTTGTTTTGTGTTGCAGTGGTATACTATAATCTGTTTACTTGTCCCTGGTTGCTTGCTAAGGATAAATGCTTATTTTTAAGCCTGGATATGTTCAATACCTTCAAAAACAGTTTAATAATCTATTGTTAATACACTCCTAACTCTATAACTGTTGACTACAAGATGCTGCCCTACCCTATATACTATGTTTCTCCTCACTCTTTAAGCGGCTAATTTTATACAAAAATATATTCATAGGTAGATCTAGGTTATTACTCACAGTTATTGTATGTATAATGCTCCTATCACCTACGAAGCGTTAAGTAAACTTAATATTTGACTACTATATATTAGCTACCCACTAGACACCTAAACAGGTATGCTATCCAATAATAAGGACATACTAAACAGGCATTTCCTATATTAATATTACAGACCTTGATGCTTAGTACACTAAAGTGCAACCCACAATATAACCCCACTCACTTGAGATAACAGCTTTTTCTAAGGAAGGTACACATAGGGGTATATTTATCAAAGTGCGAGCGGACATGATATGAAGTAGCGTGTCATGTCTGCTGCACATCGATAAATGTGGACAGCATATGCACCAGGATTTCTTCTGAACTGCTGGTTCAATGCCGCCCCCTGCAGATTTGTGGCCAATCGTCCGCTAGCAGGGGGTGTCAATCAACCCGATCGCATTTGATCGGGTTAATTTCTGTCCGGCGGACAAGTTATGGAGCACCAGTCTTTAGACCAATGCTTTATAACTTTTGTTTCCGGCGAGCCTTCACAACAAGGGGCCTCAAGCTCCATATGGAGCTTGATAAATATGCCCCTTAGTCTTGCATTACTTCTAGTGTCTTAAAGTACAACCTACAATATAATCTTACTTACTCAAGATGATCGCTTTTTCTTGAGAGAATGCACTTAATCTTGCACTTTCAGATTGGCATTTCAGCAACTTATGAGTGTGGCATTGTGCATAATAAGACAGAGCACCTGTTTCAATTTTTATCAGGAGTCCGATTGCATCCTATATTAACAACCCACTACTCATTTTATAGCCCATGAGCGATCTGCAGTGACTAAATTACCTACGCAAAATTTTATAGGTAACTTTTTTTTATTATAGCTGCTAGCCTTTTACCATCCCCCCTAACAACTTAAAAGTACTCTGGTATGGGCAAATTGTATCCGGAGACTAAAAGCGCAGTTTCTCTTGCAACATACCGCAACAATCTTTTGACATAAACTTACATAAATATATCTTGCCATTAATATATTATGCAACGTGAGTTGCTTCCAATACAGCTTATTACAATATATAGATCCTAGAATCTGATGCTACCTCAGCAACTATATAATTGCAAGATAACAGTTTCATTTTGCACCTCATAAAAGGTTATTTAAATTCTATTCATAAGATATATATTTTTCATTCAATATTGTAATAATGTTATAAGTTTTGTTCTCCTACTGATATATTGCTATACTAGCTGGTTAAGGTCCATAAGTGGTTTCCAAAGATTATGGAGGACAACTTCATCTCTTAAAGAAAAATGAGAAAATATGAGGTTTATTTTCAGTACGTTTAACAAAACCAATATGTAACAGATACAAGTATATTTTTTGATTAAAGTGATTGATAAGTTTTTTTCTCTGTATATTTGTATGACTCTTGAAATATCACATCTGTTATATTGCTCATTTAACCTCAATAAAAAAAAATATTTAAAAAAAAGAAGTAGTAGCTACCTTCAAACAAATAAGATCCTTTGGGAATAGTTACATAACTTTGACGTGCACACAGGGGCTCCCATGAGCATCTGCTCAAGTAAATGCACATGGATGCCATCCTGTTGTAACTTTAGTAATATTACATTTAAAAGCCTCCTCTTATGTCATATCCCTCACTGAGGCCATTCAGTAATTGTAATAAATAAACTGAAAAAGTAAATAATTTACAGGGTTTAAAGTCTCTTTAATATTGCTATAATTTACACATTCATTCACCTAGATTTAGAGTTTGGCGTTAGCCGTCAAAAGCCGTGTTAAGTTCTCCTAATGCTGCTTTTGGCCGCCCGCTGGTATTTAGAGTCAGCCAGGAAAGGGTTTAATGCTCACTTCCAAGCTGCGACTTTTCCATACCGCAGATCCCCTTACGCCAATTGCGTATCCTATCTTTTCAATGGGATCTTCCTAACACCGGTATTTAGAGTCTTGGCTGAAGTGAGCGGTACACCCTCTACCGACAAGACTCCATCCGCAGGAAAAATTCAGTAGTTAAGTGCTTTCTGGGCTAACCCCTGTTTATAAAGCTCTTAACTACTGTGCTCTAAAGTACACTAACACCCATAAACTACCTATGTACCCCTAAACCGAGGTCCCCCCACATCGCCGCCACTCTAATAAATGTTTTAACCCCTAATCTGCCGACCGCACACCGCCGCAACCTAAATTATCCCTATGAACCCCTAATCTGCTGCCCCTAACATCGCCAACACCTACATAATATTTATTAACCCCTAATCTGCCCCCCCAACATCGCCGCCACCTAACTACACTTATTGACCCCTAATCTGCCGACCGGACCTCGCCGCCACTATAATAAATGTATTAACCCCTAAATCTCCGCACTCCCGCCTTGCAAACCCTATAATAAATAATATTAACCCCTAATCTGCCCTCCCTAACATCGCCAAAACCTAACTTTAAGTATTAACCCCTTATCTTGCTACTGGACCTCGCCGCTACTCTAATAAATGTATTAACCCCTAAAGCTAAGTCTAACCCTAACACTAACACCCCCCTAAATTAAATATAATTTTAATCTGACAAAATAAATTAACTCTAATTAACTAAAGTATTCCAATTTAAAGCTAAATACTTACCTGTAAAATAAACCCTAATATAGCTACAATATAATGAATAATTATATTGTAGCTATTTTAGGATTTATATTTATTTTACAGGCAACTTTGTATTTATTTTAACTAGGTACAATAGCTATTAAATAGTTATTTACTATTTAATAGCTACCTAATTAAAATAATTACAAAATTACCTGTAAAATAAATCCTAACCTAAGTTACAATTAAACCTAACACTACACTATCAATAAATTAATTAAATAAATTACCTACAATTACCTACAATTAAATAAACTAAACTAAATTAAAAAACAAACAAACACTAAATTACAAAAAATAAAAAAAGATTACAAGATTTTTAAGCTAATTACACCTACTCTAAGCCCCCTAATAAAATAACAAAGCCCCCCCAAAATAAAAAAAAATTCCCTACCCTAATCTAAATTACAAAAGTTAACAGCTCTATTACCTTACCAGCCCTTAAAAGGGCTTTTTTGCGGGGCATGCCCCAAAGTAATCAGCTCTTTTGCCTGTAAAAAAAAACACAATACCACCCCCAACATTACAACCCACCACCCACATACCCCTACTCTAACCCAAACCCCCCTTAAATAAACCTAACACTACCCCCCTGAAGATCTCCCTACCTTGAGCTGTGTTCACCCAGCCGGGCACCAATGGACCAAAAGAGGGCATCCGGAGCAGCAGAAGTCTTCATCCTATCTGGGCAGAAGAGGACATCCGGACCGGCAGACATCTTCATCCAAGCGGCATCTTCTATCTTCATCCATCCAGAGCGGAGCAGAGCCATCTTCTTCCAGCCGACGCAGATCCATCCTTCTTCACCGACGCCTACTCTCCGAATGAAGGTTCCTTTAAATGACATCATCCAAGATGGTGTTCCTCAAATTCCGATTAGCTGATAGGATTCTATCAGCCAATCGGAATTAAGGTAGGAAAAATCTGCTTGGCTGATTGAATCAGCCAATCAGATTGAAGTTCAATCCGATTGGCTGATTCAATAAGCCAATCAGATTGAGCTCGCATTCTATTGGCTGATCGGAACAGCCAATAGAATGCAAGCTCAATCTGATTGGCTGATTGGATCAGCCAATAGGAATTAACTTGAATCTGATTGACTGATTCAATCAGCCAATCAGATTTTTCCTACCTTAATTCCGATTGGCTGATAGAATCCTATCAGCCAATCGGAATTCAAGGGACGCCATCTTGGATGACGCCATTTAAAGGAACCTTCATTCGGAGAGTAGGCGTCAGTGAAGAAGGATGGATCCGCGTTGGCTGGAAGAAGATGGCTCCGCTCCACTCCGAATGGATGAAGATAGAAGATACCGCTTGGATGAAGATGTCTTCCGGTCCGGATGTCCTCTTCTGCCCGGATAGGATGAAGACTTCTGCCGCTCCGGTTGCCCTCTTTTGGTCCATCGTTGCCCGGGTGGGTGAACATGGCTCAAGGTAGGGAGATCTTCAGGGGGGTAGTGTTAGGTTTATTTAAGGGGGGTTTGGGTTAGAGTAGGGGTATGTGGGTGGGGGATTGTAATGTTGGGGGGTGGTATTGTGTTTTTTTTTACAGGCAAAAGAGCTGATTACTTAGGGGCATGCCCCGCAAAAAGCCCTTTTAAGGGCTGGTAAGGTAAAAGAGCTGTTAACTTTTGTAATTTAGATTAGGGTAGGGAAATTTTTTATTTTGGGTGGCTTTGTTATTTTATTAGGGGGCTTAGAGTAGGTGTAATTAGCTTAAGAATCTTGTAATCTTTTTTTATTTTTTGTAAATTAGTGTTTTGTTTTTTTGTAATTTAGTTTAGTTTATTTAATTGTAGGTAATTGTAGGTAATTTATTTAATTAATTTATTGATAGTGTAGTGTTAGGTTTAATTGTAATTTAGGTTAGGATTTACTTTACAGGTAATTTTGTAATTATTTTAACTAGGTAGCTATCAAATAGTAAATAACTATTTTATAGCTATTGTACCTAGTTAAAATAAATACAAAGTTGCCTGTAAAATAAATATAAATCATAAAATAGCTACAATATAATTATTTGTTATATTGTAGCTATATTAGGGTTTATTTTACAGATAAGTATTTAGTTTTAAATAGGAATACTTTAGTTAATTAGAGTTAATTTATTTTGTTAGATTAAAATTATATTTAATTTAGGGGGGTGTTAGAGTTAGGGTTAGACTTAGCTTTAGGGGTTAATACGTTTATTAGAGTAACGGCGAGGTCCGGTAGCAAGATTAGGGGTTAATACTTAAAGTTAGGTGGCGGCTATGTTAGGGAGGGCAGATTAGGGGTTAATACTATTTATTATAGTGTTTGTGAGGCGGGAGTGTGGCGGTTTAGGGGTTAATACATTTATTATAGTGGCGGTGATGTCCGGTCGGCAGATTAGGGGTTAATAAGTGTAGGTAGGTGGCGGCGATGTTGGGGGCAGACAGATTAGGGGTTAATAAATATAATATAGGTGTCGGCGATGTTAGGGGCAGCAGATTAGGGGTTCATAGGGATAATGTAGGTTGCAGGTGTCAGCGATAGCGGGGGCGGCAGATTAGGGGTTAATAAGTGTAAGGTTAGGGGTGTTTAGACTTGGGGTACATTTTAGGGTGTTAGGTGCAGACTTAGAAACTTTTTTCCCATAGGAAACAATGGGGCTGCGTTAGGAGCTGAACGCTGCTTTTTTGCAGGTGTTAGGTTTTTTTTTCTGCCCAAACAGCCCCATTGTTTCCTATGGGGGAATCCTGCATGAGCACGTTTTTCCAGCTAGCCGCTACCGTAAGCAACGCTGGTATTGAGGGTTGAAGTGGCGGTAAATTCGGATCAACGCTCCCTTTTTGGAGCCTAACGCAGCCCTTCAGAGAACTCTCAATACCAGCGTTGTCTTACGGATGCGTTGGAAAAAAAGCAGCGTTTGCTACGCGGGTCTTTACCGACAAAACTCTAAATCTAGCCGATTGTTTGCACACCTTAATGGCTTTTTTATACCTATTCCAATTGTCCTAAGCAGACGATATTAAGAAAAACCTATGTTTCAGCATGGTGATGCACTTTGCTTATAGAAACTACATATTTCTTCAATATTTAACAATTAATATAATTCTACAAATGCATCTACATACTATTATCATGTAAAGTTTTGTTTAAATACATTGTTATAATAATCATTTATGCTGTGTTTAATTTATCTTTACTAAGTTTAGAAATACTCTAAAATTGCTCTGATAACGGCATTAGATTGTCCTAAAGTGATTGTAGCCCTTTTACATTGAAAAACAACCCTAAAAAGATCCCTATCCTAAAAATAAGATTGCCCTGAGAAAGGCATTTAGTAGGGCATCGCCCTGATACTGGCAATTGGTAGGGTATAGTCCTAAAGGGATTTAAATCTTTTGCCCATATGGTTTTTTTAACATAGGGCTTTTTCCCTTAGATTTTTTTTTACATCTCAAAAGAGCTAAATCACTTTAGGGCAATGCCCACCCAAATGCCCTTTTCAGGGCAATTTTTTTTTAGGATAGTTTTGTTTCGTTTCAATGGGGATTTTTTTTTTTATTGGCAAAAGACCTAAATCGCTTTTAGGGCAGTGCCCTACCATATGCTTTTATCAGAGCAAATTTTTAGAGTAGGTTTATTAAGATAGGATTTTTTGTTGTTGGGGGGTCTACTTTTATTTTTTAATAGTTTTTTTTGTTTGTTTTAAATGTAAAACAGCTGCAATCGCTTTAGGGCAATGCCTTACCAAATGCTTCTAAGGGCAATTGTTAGAGTAGGTTTTAGTTTTAGTATAGAGTTTATTATTTTTGTTGTGGGCTTTTTTTAAGGGGTCTTTAGTTTTAAGATAGGCATAACTGTTTTTTTTATTTTTGGTAGTGCTTTGTTATTTTTATATTTTTTTTTTAGACTTGTGTGAATGATTAAGGGTCGGGGGTTTATCTGTTAGGTGGTTAAATAGTATAGGGATTGTTTGCATTGAGAGTTGTAGCAGTTTAGGGATTAATAGGTTAGGGGTTTCTTTCTGTGGGGGGTTGTGGCAGTTTAGGGGTTAAGTAGTGTAGGGTTTTTTGTGGGGGCTATTAGCAGTTTAGGGGTTAATAGGTCAAAAAAAAATTTGCGGTGGGCTATGGGCAATCTAGGGTTTAATAAATTACGTAGTGGTTAAGTTTTTAAATTATGGTAGATTAGGGGTTAATAGTGTAGGTTGTGCTGGGGGTGAGTGCACGTAAGGGGTTAATAGTTTAGAGTAGCATTACATTTCTATACAATGTTTAAATTGTATGCATTTTCATGTATAATGTTTATTATTATAATCATTGTATAGAAATAAAACAACTTTTTTTTTGCCTGTTCTTGTTATGATTTAATTTATAATTTGTTTTAAATCATAAAAAAGTGACAGTTAAAAAACACAGGCATTGTCTGAAGTGTTCCTACTCAGAAACCAGTTTCAGTGAGTGCACTGTCTGTGCGGTGTAGGAAAACTTCAAATAGCCACCCCCACCCGCTGAAAGTGCCGACAAGTGGTGATGTAGGCGGATTTTTGCTGAAGCCACAATCCCTGTTATTTCCAATAGGAGACACAACCTCACCCCTTTTCACCGCCCCTTTATTCGAATATATTGACAGACCGAATGACTGCGAGCCTGCCAAACCCAAGCAGGCAGTTTCTCGTCATTCTGGCAATGTTTTGAATAAAGGTGCCTACATTTCATTAGGGTTATCTATGCTACTCAATAAAAGACAAAGAGTTACATCACATGCAATAATGCCTCTCTCTTTTTAAAAAAAACAAAAATTAAACTGTGAGGCCTAGATTACTACATTATTAGTGCTATTGTGCCCTAACATTGTTCTAGCGCACTCAACAGTGCTTCTGTTTTTCTATTTCTATTATTACAAGTCCAAAGTTACTATTTATTGCTGAAGCAGTAGTCTAGGGTGCGCTAACATCTGCATGTCAGGTAGCACAGCAATAATATATTACTATAAGAAGTACAGCAAAATTCATGCTGGATATTGCCAGAGCACTTAGGTTATGGTGTGCTTAGCTGAGGGTGCAGAATTAGTAGAGATCGTTGTGCAATTCTTTGTTATACTATTAATACTAATGGTTTACTTCTGGTTTTAAAAAGTGATACATGTTACAGAGGTAACAACTCATAACTTGTAATATGAGAGCAATAATAGTGCTCCTGTGCTATTAATTAAACATATAGGGTATGCAAAAAAGATTTACACTAAATTAAGATGCACTGCTTAAATGTTTTAACTATCCATTTGTAATACCAGATTGTGCCTTATTCTTTGTGTAAGGTTGCGCAAAAGATAGTACACTATGGGGCCTAGTTATCAAGCCGTCAACCTCAAATACACTGGAATTCCGCAGCGTATTTGTGGCGAGGCTGATTCGCCTTAGTTATCAAAGGCTAGAGACTGGCAAAAGTAGAATTTTGTTACGTAAACTTCGATCCGCCGGACTCAGTCCCACACAGATCGATTCTTACGTCACTCCAGATGTTCCGTACACAAGTGCGGCACAATCTGACTACTTTTGCTAGTTATCAAAAAACTAGCAGGTACACTCGGCACTTTTCCGGCCCAGCGTACCTGGTTTTCAATCTGCCACCCTGGAGGCGGCGGATCCCATAGGAATCAATGGGAGTCTGACCATAGCGAAAGTACAAGTTCGCTGCTGCCAGACATCCCATTGATTTCTATGGGAGATGTCTACACCTAACACCCTAACATGTACCCCGAGTCTAAACACCCCTAATCTGCCCCCCCTACACCGCCACAAGTAAATAAATGTATTACCCCCTAAACCGCCGCTCCCGGAGCCCACCGCAAGCTACTCTATACATATTAACCCCTAAACCGCCGCTCCCGGAGCCCACTGCCACCTACATTATACCTAGTAACCCCTATCCTGCCCCCCCTATACCGCCGCCCTCTGTAATAAAGTTATTAACCCCTATCCTGCCGATCCCGCACCTCGCTGCAACTAAATAAATAGTTTAACCCCTAAACCGCCGCTCCCTGACCCTGCCGCAACCTATATTAAATTTATTAATCACTAATCTGCCCCCCTACACCGTCGCCACCTATAATAGATTTATTAACCCCTATCCTGCCCCCCACTACACCGCCACCACTGTAATAAAATTACATTAACACTAACCCTAACACCCCCTAAATAATATTTCTATTATAAACTAAATTAATCCTATTTAAAACTAAATACTTACCTATAAAATAAACCCGAATATAGCTACAATATAAATAATAATTATATTGTAGCTATCTTAGGATTTATTTTTATTTTACAGGCATCTTTCAATTTATTTTAACCAGGTACAATAGCTGTTAAATAGTTATTAACTATTTAATAGCTTACCTAGCTAAAATAAAGAGAAATGTACCTGTAAAATAAAAACTAACCTAAGTTACAATTACACCTAACACTACACTATACTTTAATAAATTATTCCTATTTAAAACTAAAAACTTACCTGTAAAATAAACCCTAAGATAGCTACAATGTAATTAATAATTACATTGTAGCTATTTTAGGAATTATATTTATTTTACAGGTAACTTTGTATTTATTTTAGCTAGTTAGAATAGTTATTAAATAGTTATTAACTTTTTAATAACTACCTAGCTAAAAGAAATACAAAATTACCTGTAACATAAATCCTAACCTAAGTTACAATTAAACCTAACACTACACTATCATTAAATAAATTAAATAAATTAACTACAAAGAACTACAATTAAATACAATTACATAAACTAACTAAAGTACACACAAAAAAAAGCTAAGTTACAAAAAATAAAAAATAGGTTACAAACATTTTAAAAATATTACACCAATTTTAAGCTACTTACACCTAATCTAAGCCCCCTAATAAACTAACAAACCCCCCCAAAATAAAAAAATGCCCTACCCTATTCTAAGGTAAAAGAGCTTTGAACTTTTTTAATTTAGAATAGGGTAGGGCATTTTTTTATTTTGGGGGGGTTTGTTATTTTATTAGGGGGCTTAGATTAGGTGTTAGTAGCTTAAAATTTATGTAATATTTTTAAAATGTTTGTAACCTATTTTTTTTCTTTTTTGTAACTTAGCTTTTTTTGTGTACTTTAGTTAGTTTATGTAATTGTATTTAATTGTAGTTCTTTGTAGTTAATTTATTTGATTTATTTAATGATAGTGTAGTGTTAGGTTTAATTGTAACTTAGGTTAGGATTTATTTTACAGGTAATTTTGTATTTCTTTTAGCTAGGTAGTTATTAAATAGTTAATAACTATTTAATAACTATTCTAACTAGCTAAAATAAATACAAAGTTACCTGTAAAATAAATATAATTCCTAAAATAGCTACAATGTAATTATTAATTACATTGTAGCTATCTTAGGGTTTATTTTACAGGTAAGTATTTAGTTTTAAATAGGAATAATTTATTAAAGTATAGTGTAGTGTTAGGTGTAATTGTAACTTAGGTTAGTTTTTATTTTACAGGTACATTTCTCTTTATTTTAGCTAGGTAAGCTATTAAATAGTTAATAACTATTTAATAGCTATTGTACCTAGTTAAAATAAATTGAAAGATGCCTGTAAAATAAAAATAAATCCTAAGATAGCTACAATATAATTATTATTTATATTGTAGCTATATTCGGGTTTATTTTATAGGTAAGTATTTAGTTTTAAATAGGATTAATTTAGTTCATAATAGAAATATTATTTAGATTTATTTAATTAATATTTAAGTTAGGGGGGTGTTAGTGTTAGACTTAGGTTTAGGGGTTAATAATTTTATTACAGTGGCGGCGGTGTAGTGGGGGCAGGATAGGGGTTAATAAATTTATTATAGGTGGCGACGGTGTAGGGGGGGCAGGATAGGGGTTAATAAATGTAATATAGGTTGTGGCGGGTTCAGGGAGCGGCGGTTTAGGGGTTAAACTATTTATTTAGTTGCGGCGAGGTGCGGGATCGGCAGGATAGGGGTTAATAACTTTATTATAGAGGGCGACGGTATAAGGGGGGCAGGATAGGGGTTACTAGGTATAATGTAGGTGGCAGCGGTGTCCGGGAGCGGCGGTTTAGGGGTTAATACATTTATAAGAGTTGCGGTGGGGTCTAGGAGCGGCGGTTTAGGGGTTAATGCATTTATAAGAGTTGCGGCGGGGTCTAGGAGTGGCGGTTTAGGGGTTAGTAACTTTATTTAGTTGCGGGGGGCTCCGGGGGCGCCGGTATAGGGGGTAGAACAGTGTAGTTTAGTGTGAGTGCTTAGTGACAGGCTAGCAAGAAAGCTGTGAAAAAGCCGAAGAGCAGCGAGATCGGATGAGTGATAACTCTCACAGTCCGCTACTCATCGCCCCGTACTTGGTGCGCAGCTTTTTGACAGCTTTTTTGATAACTTAGGCAAATTTTTGCAGGTCCGCAGCGGCGATGTGAGGCGAGCTTAGGCGGGCGTATTGGGCCGGCGAAGGCAGGAAAAGTAGACACGTTGATAACTAGGCCCCTATGTGCTATTGATTGAGCTCCACGTGCAATCTAGCTCTAGTAGTTTTTAAGATGCTGCAACAGAATATCTAACAATACCACCCACTAAAAAAAATATCAATTTGATAGCATTAGTACTAGTAAATAAGGCAGTATGATCGACAAAACAATTTAGAATGAGAAACTAGCTTTTTACCCTAAAAACTACAAATCTTTTTACTTTCATGTCTTTATAAAAAGAAAAAAAAAAAACAATAGACAGACACCCAAACAGTGGGGACAATCACAATTTATCAGCCATTTGTTCCCAAACAGTTTTTTTGCTTTCCTGACAAATTGCCCAGATTTCACAATGCAAAATGTACCTGTGCAAACGTGTTTTCAACAAAAAAGGTTCTAAAAAGGCCTTTTTCATGTGATAGCGGTACTTTTTTTTGGAAAGAAACTGCGAAGGCGTCCAAAACTAAAATATGCAATAGTGCTTTTGAATTAACCCCTTTGTTCACTGAAAAGGAAATGGTCATTTACATGTGGGAGATAAACCTATTGCAATCCAAATCCATCCTCATCATTGCTAAACCATTTAAATGCCAATTGTCTGTAAGCATACTGGGCATGATTTCTCATGGATTATATTGTCACTTAATATTTTATGTATCGTTTTTAATAATATTTACATATATTTTTTGTAAAATCAACGTTTCCAGTTTGGCATTATTTGAAAACAAGAAGAAGACTATAGGTTTTTTATAAATGTATGATATCTTCTAATACTGGATCTTAAAAGTGCTGAAATTGTAAAGATTTAACTCCCTCCCTTACATCATTGTATCTGCATAGAATATATTCAAATGAGAATGGCCCTTCATGACCAGGTTTTTATAAGGGACAAAGCTTCATGCACACTAAACATGGTCACAACAGTGCATTTAACAGTGCTTGTGCTTACATTATTGAACTCACGTTAATAAAAGGTGCTATACTATTTTGGAGTTTAATAATGTAGGCACAAGCACTGAAAAAAGCACAGTGTTGTGAACGTGTTTGGAGTTGGAGTGCATGAAGGAGCATTCTCAATAAAAACCCAGTTATGAAGGCTCTGGGGCCAAATTAATGAGGGAAATCAGAAAATAAAGAATTTCCCATGGAAATCCTAAGACAAAATATATCAGTACATGTGACAAACGACATAAAAAGTCCTTATAATCCAACAAGCTGGCAGCCCTCTGTTAAAAGGGTGGTCAGTCTCTGGTGGTAGTAGATCTGAAGAAAAGAGAAACACAAAGGCGCCAATATAGCCTAGAAGCATTAGTACAAGGAGTAGTCAAAATAGTGCATAAAAGTACTCACGAAAGGTGAAGCACCCAATGGTGCAGATGGAGCAGACTGGATCAATAGCAGTGGCCTAGCTCACTGTGTGCTAACAATCCAGGCACCCGATTAAAGTGGTCAGCAGGCAAAGTAGTCGGACCTGTCAGTGACAAAACACAGCTACCATAGCCTAGTACAGTGGGGACAGGTGGTACAATATTGCTTACTGATTGTACTTACAAGATGTAGCGCACCTCCAGGTGCAGTAACAGCAGGCTGGGACCTCTCAGTCGCCCAGCGGACTATACTCAGGCTTTGGCAGTGATCCTCTCAGAACCAAAATGATATAAAAGTAAAGCAGCAAGTGTATCATAAAAGCATCATTTTATTAAAAACAAAGCAACACATTTTTAAGCCCTTCAAAGGCTGTTTCCTCAGGCTATACAATAAAAAAATATATAGATACACTTACTATTTAAACCCTTCCTGGTCAAACAAAAGGTTAATTGAAAAATTCCTGGTCAAACAAAAGGTTAATTGAAAAAAATCCACCCCCTAAACATCCAATGGTCTCTGTGTAAATATTCATTGACAAAACCATTCTGGCCTCTTCCCAGCTGCAGGTTAATATGACTAATGGATTAGTCATGGTAATGCACTACACCCTGTTTCATGTGCACGTAGGACATCTGTAAGCATTTCTATTTACTTGGAACTATTAGTAACTATCAATATTAGAAAATATTGATAAGATCCCAAATTGGACAGAACTGTGAGATCATGAATAGTAGATTGTGAGAGAAATAATGGTGTTTTTTAAGAGATGTAAGGCATCAGAGGAACTCCCTCAGTGTATGTACGGTACTTGGTAAATAAATCAATGGACTCCTTAGTCTATCTCTTGTACATATCTAATAAAGTGATCAAAAAAATCTAGATTGAGGAATGGATACTGAAATATAAATAAACATACTGGTTAGATGTTTGATCGTATAAAACCTTTTTTTTCACCACTCTGCTAAGTAATAGATATGAGACATTATGACTCCATGTGGCATGACAGGCTTGTCATAAGGGTGTGTATACTTCTGGCCAATGAGGAATGGCTAGGGGACGTGTCAAAAAGATGATGACATGACATTATCGAATGTGCAATACTTAGTGAGTAAATCAGTAGACCCCTAAATCTGTCTCTTGTATATATCTAAAAACGTGGTAGCAGACATTTAGATTGAGGAATAAATCCTAAAAAGTAAATAAACCTACTAGTTAAGAGTTTGATCTTATAACATCTTTTTAACTACTCTGATTAGTTGTAGAAATGACACATTATGACTCTGTGTAGCTTGACGAGCTAGTCATAGGGGTGTGTATACTTCTGGCCAATACGGAGTGGCCGAAGGGGCGTATTAAGGGAATGATGGCAAACAGTCACCTCCCACTGCCAAACGTTTGTCGGCGCTAAAATTAAAAAGTGATTTGTGATCTAAATTTGTCATATCATCTGTATAGGTCGTACGGATCATTGTCAAAGTGCATAGATATTGGAGCTTGTCTCTCTATTGTTTTTACTTACAAGCAGTATGTTTCAGGCACATCCCCCAGAGGTGCACAAACCCAGGCATCTAGGATACACACTACTAGATGTTCTGTTATGATGATCATCTATAATTGGTGCCACTTTTTGTCCAACTAATACTTCTGAGTTTATACTAAAATAACCCAAGTTAAGAGTAAAACTACAAACCTACTGGAGAGTAGTAAATCACTAATCCCGCAACTAATGTGCTTACTTACCCAATAATGGGATGTTAGGTATATGTGTAGAAAGGAAACAGCCTTTGAAGGGCTGAGAAATGCGTCACTTTGTTTTTAATAAAATTATGCTTTTATGATACACTTGCTGCTTTCTGGGAATTTTATATTGTTTGGTTCCGAGATGATCACTGCCAAAGCCTGAGTATAGTCCACTGGGCGACTGAGAGGTCCCAGCCTGCTGTTACTGCATCTGAAGGTGCGCTACATCTTGTAAGTACAATCAGTAAGGGATATTGTACCACTTGTCCCCACTGTACTAGGCTATGGTAGCTGTGTTTTGTCACTGACAGGTCCGACCACTTTGTCTGCTGACCACTATTTTTATGTGTGCCCTATACAATAGTGATGAAAAGAGCTTTAATTAATTGATTCCATGTATGCAAATACACCTCTAAAATGTCTTCTGTGGCCATTTCAGAGGGTCTTGCAATGTAATAGATGGTTTCTGACTAGTCTTTGAATATTTGCAAAAATGTCCAAAATAGCTTCATCAAGTGCCTTTGGGTTTTGTAAAGTAAAAACTGGTCTTGAAACAGTGTTAAAAAAAAACTCTTGAAAATGGATTGTGATCACTAAGAACAATATCAAGGGGGTTTGGAGATTAAGCGCTTAGGAAAGGCCCTTGCCGCTCTAATACAATAGGTGTACTAGCACACCTTAGAGGAAAAATGCAATACGAATATGTAAAGAGCGCCTGAAGACGCGGTAGGAGATAAAAAAACTTTAGTTTATTTAACAATATTTTTTTTTTAGATAATCATATGTAAGACAAAACACAAACCAAAAATAAAATCCCTTATTAGGGGGGAATCTAATACAACAAATATTTAAGAATAACAATAAAGAATAAAATCATGTAAATTATCATTTAAAATTCATGAATGATGCCCTCTTGTGAGGGAAATACACAGTCTCTGGCTGATAAGGTGCACCTTATGTGTAAAAAGTATATATATATATATCTCCAAAGTGAAGCAATGTGTCCAGAAATGATTCCCTCATGGGGTAGTAAATGTGGCTTGGATGGGTAAGTCGTAATCCCCAGCTAGAACCTGTACAAAATATAAAAATTATGCAATACAGCTAAAAATCCTAATAAAAAAATTGAAATAAGGCATACCAGTAACTGTCAACGTGTTTCGGCCATCAAAAGACTGAGTCTTGTTAAGGCCGATTTTTGAGGGCCGAAACGGGTTCTAGCTGGGTAATACGACTCAACCATCCAAGCCACATTCACTACCCCATGAGGGACACATTGCTTCACTTTTGATATATATATAATATATATATCCATTACTGAACTTCCTACTGATTTTTTACCCTTTGTTATTGGATTTTCATCACATTTTCTATATAGGATCTCTCTCTATATATTATTTTTTTCACCATTTGGACTTATTGTCTAACATTTTTTCACATTTTTTCCATTTTTAAGTTTTGACTTTTTCCATTTTTTCCTGGAACAATATGTTTTTGCAACACTAGTTTGGAACACAAGTTTGGACAACAACACATTCACATATCTTCATCGGAACATCACTTAGGATTTTAAACTTTTTTCATATAAGGTGCACCTTATCCACCAGAGACTCAGTATTTCCCTCACAAGAGGGCATCATTCATGCATTTTAAATGATCATTTACATTCAATTATTCTTTATGATTATTCTTAAATATTTGTTATATTAGATTTTTTAGGGATTACATATGATTATATAAAAAAAAAATTGTTAAATAAACTATAGTTTTTTATCTCCCACCGCCTCTTCAGGCGCTCTTTACATATTCGTATTGATCACTAAGAACATTTTGGCCCTATAGTAAAAATAGGGCTTTAATGAGGAGTGGTAAATAGGATCACATGAAATGTATCAAATTGATAATTGGACAGAAAACGAGCTGAAAAAGGCTTCAGGTAATATATTGTGATTGATCCCTCATATAGATGTAAGTCTCCTATAAAGTACACACCTCCACAATCCAGAGAGGGAGATTAAACATATCTTGCTTATTGTAAATAGTTTACTTTTGCCTCAAAATGCTGCAAATTACCTTAACCAGCCATCTGATTGTCAACATTTTGAAGAATTTGAAATCTGGCCTCTCTAGGGGAGTGTGGGGCAAGCACAATTATTACACAAAGGCAAGAGTTTATGAATGCCTCTTAAATACAACTTTCTTTAAACCTGATGTTTAAGGGAACCAACTTTCTTCAAGCCAGTACCAAAGCAACAGAAGGTTTAAAGGGGCATTACAGATATCTGTGTATAAATTGTACCAATGTCCAAAAAGGCTGCAAATTGCAAAAACTAGCTATTTTACTTGCAGCAGCATTGGTAGGTTAAATGATTTGCTTTATGACCTTTCTAGGGAGTGTGGGATAAGCACAATTCCCCACAAAAGCAATAGACATTTAGGGGCCCATTTATTAAGCTCCGGAAGGAGCTTGTGGGCCCGTTTCAGACTTGCTAGAAACAGCAGTTATGAAGCAATGGTCTAAAGACCGCTGCTTCATAACCCTGTCCGTCTGCTCTGATGAGGAGGACAGGAATCATCGGAAATCAACCCTATCGAGTACGATCAGGTTGATTGACACTCCCCTGCTGGTGGCCCATTGGCCGCGAGTCTGCAGGGGGCGGCGTTGCACCAGCAGCTCACAAGAGCTGCTGGTGCAATGCTGAATACGGAGAGCGTATTGCTCTCCGCATTCAGCAATGTCTTGCGGACCTGATCCACACTGTCGGATCAGGTCCGCAAGACATTTGATAAATAGGCCCCTTAATGGCTACTATACATTTACTCTGAGCCCCTAATCCATTGCATGCTATTGTCTAACAGATTATAAATTGATAAGCAACAAAGCGCCAACTGAACAAGGCTAGGTCTGAATAATCTTACCGTGAAGGTTACAATGATGATCATATAGGTAGAACTATATTAAAATGGGATTTATTAATACAATTTACCACATGACAAAAATACAAGGATCCGAGTTAATCACATACAAGAGGTACAAGGTTGATACTCATAAGACAATTAAAATCAGTACATCATATTATTAAATTTTAAACGTGTGTAAATCAATGCAATATTAGAAGTATTAAAAACAATTTAAAATCACAAAGTACATAAATAAAGTTGCTAAAATTCTAATACAGGTCAGAACAGATGGTAATACAGTAGAACAAATAACCTGCTGGTGTAATGTTGCTCATGTTGAACTAAATTTCTTCAATATCCTACACTTCTAATTTTATGGTTAACCTTCCATAGATTTACCTATGTGTTTAATCCCCACTTTAACATGATTTAGTTGAAGTAATATATTCTAGACAAACGTTACCTTTATCTAGCTAATTTGGATGATATATTTTTCTCTATATACTTTTATATATTTTATACAGTTTACTCTATCAAATTACTGTCTAACAGTTGTAATTCACAGGGAGACTTATTATATAGTACCATTCTGTTGAGAGTTTAAACGAATATTAGATTCATATTGTTCGTTCTGAAAGTTAATAAATTGAGATGTGATAAGCACCAATAAGAAAGGACATTCTTTACACCCCTCTCACTATTCTTTTCGTCTCTCTCTATATATAGACTTCTATATTTGCCTCTAGCTAATTACTGTCTAACAGCTGCAGCTCAAAGTGAGACCTAATATATATATGTATATTTTTATATTTTTATTCTTCAATGAATATGTTTGAAGATATTATGATCAGATATTAATATTACCTATTCTCATGAAAGTTAATTGAGATGCGATAAGCGCCAATAAGGAAGGACCTTCGTTACATACCCCTTTTACCATCCAATAATATTCGTAGTATGATGGACAAAAAATGAAAGCGCCAATGGACACACCTACTATACAATCTAAACCTTATGTCAATACACCCCTCTCACTATCCATTAAAGTCTGTGTTATGACAGACAATTAATGAAAGCGCCAATGGAACTGTTTATTCTAAACACATCCACTATCTCATCCAAACTATTGTGTAGAATATAACGGTAATCGTAATAGATCATATGATCTATCCATTCTTTATTTATCGGATGTAACCTCTGATTCCGTAGCAGTTATAATACACAAAGGATAAAAAGGGCTGGGTCTGAATGAATCTCTTCGGAAGGATGTGATAAGATGCTATATATAAAAGATGTAAATATATTATTTGTATAAAGGATGTATAAAATTGATGAATTATATTACAATGTTTATTATGTATAAGGAAACCGGAAGTACTATTTAAATACTTCTGATTCACGAATATATCAATTGGTTACTAACTCTATAGAAAAGATAATTACACACTCTATATCTCGTATGTATAAAGGACGCATACTTAATGTTTATAAATAATTGATGCAGCATATCACAAAGACATTAACTTTAAGGTTAACGAAACCCGGAAGTAGCAAACAAACGGCTAGATCACGAGTCTTGCGTTAGCCTTAAAAAGCAGTGTTGAGAGGTCCCAACGCTGCTTTTTAACGCCCGCTGGTATTACGAATCAGGCAGGTACAGGTGTACCGCTCACTTTTCTTCCGCGACTCGAGGCTACCGCAAATCCCCTTACGTCAATTGCGTATTCTATCTTTTTAATGGGATTTGCCTAACGCTGGTATTACGAGTATTGGAGGAAGTGAACGGTACAGCCTCTCCTGGCAAGACTCCTACCGCATTTGAAAGTCAGTAGTTAAGAGTTTTATGGGCTAACGCCGGAACATAAAGCTCTTAACTAAAATGCTAAAAAGTACACTAACATCCATAAACTACCTATTAACCCCTAAACCGAGGCCCCCCCCCCACATCGCAAAAACTAAAATATATATTTTTTAACCCCTAATCTGCCGACCGGACATCGCCGCCACCTACATTATACCTATGAAGCCCTAATCTGCTGCCCCTAACATCGCCGACACATATATTTATTTACCCCTAATCTGTCGCCCCCAATGTCGCCGCCACCTACCTACAATTATTAACCCCTAATCTGCCGACCGGACATCACCACCACTTTAATAAATGTATCAACCCCTAAACCGCCGCACTCCCGCCTTGCAAACACTAGTTAAATTTTATTAACCCCGACACCTACCTACATTTATTAACCCCTAATCTTCCGACCCCAACGTCGCCACTACTATAATAAATTTATTAACCCCTAAACCTATGTCTAACCCTAAGTCTAACCCCCCCTAACTTAAATATAATTTAAATTAAACTAAATAAATTTAACATAATTAAATAAATTAATCCTATTTAAAACTAAATGCTTACCGATAAAATAAACCCTAACGCCTAGATTTAGAGTTCTGCGGCCAAAGGGGTGCGTAGCTAACGCTGGCTTTTTTCTGGCCGCACCTTTTAAATACCGCTGGTATTGAGAGTTCACAGAATGGCTGCGTTAGGCTCCAAAAAAGGAGCGTAGAGCATATTTAACGCAACTTCAACTCTCGATACCAGCGGTGCTTACGGACGCGGCCAGCCTCAACAACGTGCTCGTGCATGATTCCCCCATAGAAAACAATGGGGCTGTTTGAGCTGAAAAAAATCCTAACACCTGCAAAAAAGCCGCGTTCAGCTCCTAACGCAGCCCCATTGTTTGCTATGGGGAAACACTTCCTACGTCTGCACCTAACACTCTAACATGTACCCCGAGTCTAAACACCCCTAACCTTACACTTATTAACCCCTATTCTGCCGCCCCCGCTATCGCTGACCCCTGCATTTTATTATTAACCCCTAATCTGCCGCTCCGTAAACCGCCGCTACTTACATTATCCCTATGTACCCCTAATCTGCTGCCCCTAACACCGCCGACCCCTATATTATATTTATTAACCCCTAATCTGCCCCCCACAACGTCGCCTCCACCTGCCTACACTTATTAACCCCTAATCTGCCGAGCGGACCGCACCGCTATTATAATAAAGTTATTAACCCCTAATCCGCCTCACTAACCCTATAATAAATAGTATTAACCCCTAATCTGCCCTCCCTAACATCGCCGACACCAAACTTCAAACATTAATCCCTAATCTGCCGACTGGAGCTCACCGCTATTCTAATAAATGTATTAACCCCTAAAGCTAAGTCTAACCCTAACCCTAACACCCCCCTAAGTTAAATATAATTTAAATCTAACGAAATACATTAACTCTTATTAAATAAATTATTCCTATTTAAAGCTAAATACTTACCTGTAAAATAAACCCTCATATAGCTACAATATAAATTATAATTATATTACAGCTATTTTAGGATTTATATTTATTTTACAGGTAACTTTGTATTTATTTTAACCAAGTACAATAGCTATTAAATAGTTAAGAACTATTTAATAGCTAAAATAGTTAAAATAATTACAAAATTACCTGTAAAATAAATCCTAACCTAAGTTACAATTAAACCTAACACTACACTATCAATAAATTAATTAAATAAAATACCTACAATTACCTACAATTAAACCTAACACTACACTATCAATAAATTAATTAAATACAATTCCTACAAATAAATACAATGAAATAAACTAACTAAAGTACAAAAAATAAAAAAGAACTAAGTTACAAAAAATAAAAAATATTTACAAACATCAGAAAAATATTACAACAATTTTAAACTAATTACACCTACTCTAAGCCCCCTAATAAAATAACAAAGACCCCCAAAATAAAAAAATGCCCTACCCTATTCTAAATTACTAAAGTTCAAAGCTCTTTTACCTTACCAGCCCTGAACAGGGCCCTTTGCGGGGCATGCCCCAAAGAATTCAGCTCTTTTGCCTGTAAAAAAACCACATACAATACCCCCCCAACATTACAACCCACCACCCACATACCCCTAATCTAACCCAAACCCCCCTTAAATAAACCTAACACTAAGCCCCTGAAGATCTTCCTACCTTATCTTCACCATACCAGGTTCACCGATTGATCCAGAAGAGCTCCTCCGATGTCTTGATCCAAGCCCAAGCGGGGGGCTAAAGATGTCCATGATCCGGCTGAAGTCTTCATCCAAGCGGGAGCTGAAGAGGTCCATGATCCGGCTGAAGTCTTTATCCAAGCGGGAGCTGAAGAGGTCCATGATCCGGCTGAAGTCTTCTATCAACGGCATCTTCAATCTTCTTTCTTCCGGATCCATGTTCATCCCGCCGACGCGGAACATCCATCTTCACCGACGACTTTCCAACGAATGACGGTTCCTTTAAGGGACGTCATCCAAGATGGCGTCCCTCGAATTCCGATTGGCTGATAGGATTCTATCAGCCAATAGGAATTAAGGTAGGAAAATTCTGATTGGCTGATGGAATCAGCCAATCAGAATCAAGTTCAATCCGATTGGCTGATTCAATCAGCCAATCAGATTGAGCTTGCATTCTATTGGCTGTTCCGATCAGCCAATAGAATGCAAGCTCAATCTGATTGGCTGATCAGATCAGCCAATCGGATTGAACTTGATTCTGATTGGCTGATTCCATCAGCCAATCAGAATTTTCCTACCTTAATTCCAATTGGCTGATAGAATCCTATCAGCCAATCGGAATTCGAGGGACGCCATCTTGGATGACGTCCCTTAAAGGAACCGTCATTCGTCGGGAAGTCGTCGGTGAAGATGGATGTTCCGCGTCGGCGGGATGAACATGGATCCGGAAGAAAGAAGATTGAAGATGCTGTTGATAGAAGACTTCAGCCGGATCATGGACCTCTTCAGCTCCCGCTTGGATGAAGACTTCAGCCGGATCATGGACCTCTTCAGCTCCCGCTTGGATGAAGACTTCAGCCGGATCATGGGCATCTTCAGCCCCCCGCTTGGGCTTGGATCAAGACATCGGAGGAGCTCTTCTGGATCGATCGGTGAACCTGGTATGGTGAAGATAAGGTAGGAAGATCTTCAGGGGCTTAGTGTTAGGTTTATTTAAGGGGGGTTTGGGTTAGATTAGGGGTATGTGGGTGGTGGGTTGTAATGTTGGGGGGGGGGTATTGTATGTGTTTTTTTTACAGGCAAAAGAGCTGAATTCTTTGGGGCATGCCCCGCTAAGGGCCCTGTTCAGGGCTGGTAAGGTAAAAGAGCTTTGAACTTTTGTAATTTAGAATAGGGTAGGGCATTTTTTTATTTTGGGGGTCTTTGTTATTTTATTATAGGGCTTAGAGTAGGTGTAATTAGTTTAAAATTGTTGTAATATTTTTCTGATGTTTGTAAATATTTTTTTATTTTTTGTAACTTAGTTCTTTTTAATTTTTTGTACTTTAGTTAGTTTATTTAATTGTATTTATTTATAGGTATTGTATTTAATTAATTTATTGATAGTGTAGTGTTAGGTTTAATTGTAACTTAGGTTAGGATTTATTTTACAGGTAATTTTGTAATTATTTTAACTATTTTAGCTATTAAATAGTTCTTAACTATTTAATAGCTATTGTACCTGGTTAAAATAAATACAAAGTTACCTGTAAAATAAATATAAATCCTAAAATAGCTATAATATAATTATAATTTATATTGTAGCTATATTAGGGTTTATTTTACAGGAAAGTATTTAGCTTTAAATAGGAATAATTTATTTAATAAGAGTTAATTTATTTCGTTAGATTTAAATTATATTTAATTTAGGGGGGTGTTAGGGTTAGGGTTAGACTTAGCTTTAGGGGTTAATCCATTTATTACAGTAGCGGCGAGATTCGGTCGGCAGATTAGGGGTTAATAATTGAAGTTAGGTGTCGGCGATGTTAGGGAGGGCAGATTAGGGGTTAATACTATTTATTATAGGGTTATTGAGGCGGGAGTGAGGCGGAATAGGGGTTAATAACTTTATTATAGTAGCGGTGAGATCCGCTCTGCAGTTTAGGGATTAATAAGTGTAGGCAGGTGGAGGCGACGTTGAGGGGGGCAGATTAGGGGCTAATAAATATAATATAGAGGTCGGCGGTGTTAGGGGCAGCATATTAGGGGTACATAAGGATAACGTAGGTGGCGGTCGGCAGATTAGGGTTAATTATTGTAGGTAGCTGGCGGCGACGTTGTGGGGGGCAGGTTAGGGGTTAATAAATATAATATAGGGGTCAGCGGTGTTAGGGGCAGCAGATTAGGGGTACATAAGTATAACGTAGGTGGCGGTCGGCAGATTAGGGGTTAAAAAAATTTAATCGAGTGGCGGCGATGTGGGGGGACTTCGGTTTAGGGGTACATAGGTAGTTTATGGGTGTTAGTGTACTTTATAGCACAGTAGTTAAGAGCTTTATAAACCGGCGTTAGCCCAGAAAGCTCTTAACTACTGACTTTTTTCTGCGGCTGGAGTTTTGTTGTTAGATTTCTAAATACCGGCGTTAGAAAGATCCCATTGAAAAGATAGGATACGCAATTGACGTAAGGGGATCTGCGGTATGGAAAAGTCGCGGCTGAAAAGTGAGCGTTAGACCCTTTAATGACTGACTCCAAATACCAGAGGGCGGTAAAAAACAGCGTTAGGAGCCTCTAACGCTGGTTTTGACGTCTACCGCCCAACTCTAAATCTAGGCCTAAGATAGCTACAATATAACTAATAGTTACATTGTAGCTAGGTTAGGGTTTATATTTATTTTACAGTCAACTTTGTATTTATTTTAACTAGGTAGAATAGTTATTAAATAGTTATTAACTATTTAATAACTACCTAGCTAAAATAAAGACAAAATTACCTGTAAAATAAATCCAAACCTAACTTACAATTACACCTAACACTACACTATCATTAAACTAATTACCTAAACTACCTACAATTAATTACAATTAAATTAAATAAACTAAATTACGGAAAAAAAACCCCACTAAATTACAGAAAATAAAAAAAGAATTACATGAATTTTAAACTAATTACACCTAATCCAATCCCCCTAATAAAATAAAAAAGCCCACCAAAATAAAAAAAATTCCCTACCCTATACTAAATTAAAAGGGCCTTTTGCGGGACATTGCCCCAAAATAATCAGCTCGTTTACCTGTAAAAAAAATACAATACCCCCCCAACATTACAACCCACCACCCACACACCCCTACTCTAAAACCCACCCAATCCCCCCTTAAAAAAACCTAACACTAACACCCTGAAGATCCCCCTACCTTGAGCCATCTTTACCCAGCCGGGCACAAGTGGTCCTCCAGAGTCCGAAGTCTTCACCCGATCGGGGCAGAAGAGGTCCTCCAGGCGGCAGAAATCTTCATCCAGGTAGCATCTTCTATCTTCATCCTTCCGGAGCAGAATGGGTCCATCTTCAATCCAGCCGATGCGGAGCATCCTCTTCAAACGAAGTCCTAACGAAGAATGAAGGTTCCTTTAAATGACGTCATCCAAGATGACGTCCCTTGAATTCTGATTGGCTGATAGAATCCTATCAGCCAATCGGAATTAAGGTAGGAAAAATCCTATTGGTTGGTGTAATCAGCCAATCGGATTGAAGTTCAATCCGATTGGCTGATCCAATCAGCCAATTGGATTGACCGCGCATTCTATTGGCTGTTCCAATCAGCCAATAGAATGTGAGGTCAATGCTATTGGCTGATTTGATCAGCCAATCGGATTGAACTTCAATCCGATTGGCTGATAGCATCAGCCAATAGGATTTTTCCTACCTTAATTCCAATTGGCTGATAGGATACTTTTAATTGTCTTATGAGTATCAACCTTGTACCTCTTGTATGTGATTAACTTGGATCCTTGTATTTTTGTCATGTGGTAAATTGTATTAATAATCCCATTTTAATATAGTTCTACCTATATGATCATCATTGTAACCTTCACGGTAAGATTATTCAGAACTAGCCTCGTTCAGTTGGCGCTTTGGTGCTTATTAATTTATTATCTGTTCCTTTATTGACAACTAGGAGTCAATTGCCCAAAGCTAAGGGTCGTTTTTTAAGCGGGATCTAAGTGTACTTCTATTATTTAACTGTTTATTCTTCCTAGTAACACTGAGCTGTCAGCCTTCATCTTAGGTTTATTTTAAGCCTCTATTCTAGGTTTTATTTATTTTTTATTGCATTTATTACTTTTATTATTTTGCTTAAGTCATCTTATGATGGATACTTTGAGGAACTTAAGAGAAGCTATTGATATTAAGGTCGATAAAATTAGAACTGATTCAGATACGAGTACAGATGAAGAGGGTATTGTAGACATCCAGCTAATTTTTAGAGAACTTGAAAAACTACTAATTACAGAGGTTAAATATAATGCAGAGATCTCTTTTTTGCTTAAATGCCTAGAGTTAGATATCATACCCAAAGGGTTAATGGTACACAAAGAATGTACCTTTCCCCTCTCAGAAGCTATCGCCCAAAAATGGAGAAAAGTATTAATAGACACCTCCAGACAACTGATAGAACTCATCATTGAATAAAGAACAGTTCTAACAGTAAATATAGATCTAGAGATTAAAGATGATGAAGAAATCATCTTGAACTTAGAAAACTCAGGACCAGAACCTAAGGATATAACAGAAAGAAAAGAAAATTTGGTTACGAAAGTAAGTAAAATTAAAGATGATGTTATACTGTAATATAAAACACACATTTAGAAGAGAATAACAATGTATCCAAAAAAGGGACAACCTAAGATAGATGATCGAATTGTAAATCACAGAGATATTTAATTTGATAACTCACAAAAACAAAAGAAATTATGACAAGAACCAACATGTTGAAAAGACATATAGACAATATAGCCCACACTATTCACCTAATTCACATCACTATAACAATAGGCATAATAATCACCTAAATAGATCTCATGAATATAAAGGAGGATTTTATGGAAGACATTATAACAACCAGAGATGGGAAAGGGGACAATGGTATTACATGAGAAATAGGGATGATTATCCCAACCATTGGAATAATAAGAGGAGAAATAGAGACGAGTACCTTAATTATTGGAATAGAGAGAGGAGACAATACAGACCAGAATACGGAATAAGAGGGAGATCCAATCATTATGGAAATGGAGGCTATTATCATCATCCAGAAAGAGAATACCACCAAGAAGAAAGCACATACCAATTTAGACGCCATCCTGATAGATTGAGGAATTATTATGCTACACCAAGGAATCATTATAGAGAATATGAAAATCACTCAGAAAATTACCCAGAAAATGAAAATTCCTATGAAACTCCAAAATGTGATTGGAAATTTCCTAAGCAGAGGAATGAAACAGATAACAGAAGAGAAAAGGAAGTTAAAAGAATTTAGGAACCAAAAAAGCAACCACAGATAAGGAGGATAGAAGTGGAGCCTAAATCAAATATCTCCACCATACCAGACATGACACAACCATCCTCCTCTTCTTCTTCATTTTTACAATTGGATCGCCACCAACACAAAGGAAAAGAGAAAAACCAACATATATCAAAAACAAAGGCAAGACACATAGAGGAAATAGAGGAGGTGTAAAAATTAACAGAGCTAAATGTGATAACCATGATGATGGAAACAAGGTAACAAATAATGGCATCTTTAATTTAAGTTCATATGAACTAAATGAAAATGAGAAATCAGTTTTCAGTTTTGGTCTGTCATTTGCCCCTTCCAGGAATTTAGATAAATTCACTACTTTCGTGAATATGAAAGAATTTATCAGAAAATTAACCCCGAAAAGGTTCTTTTTAAAATCTGCACCAGAAATAACAGGATACAGTACAATGGGGATTAATAGTCTGGCATCAACAGAGGAATATCAACATACCAAACTAAGACCAAAATCAACCTTCTATCCTACAAGTAGTAAAGGGACAGCAATAGAAGCCTTTGAGACCGTAGTATGCAGAGAAATACGAGAAATACAACAAAAGAAATTAAAATGTAGACAGCAAAATCTATCAAAGAAACAACTTGAGACCATCAAGAAGTTGGAACATAACCAAAATCTAACTATAAAACCTGTGGATAAAGGTGGAGGGATTGTCGCGATGAATAGGAATGACTATGAAGCAGAAAACAAATGGATTTTGAGAGATACCAACACTTATTATAAACTGACAGGGAATCCGACTGATACATATAAAAAAGAACTAACAAACCTACTAAAAGAGGCAAAAGAGGAGGGTATATTGAATGATAAAGAATTTGACTACATACATGTAAAGGACCCGGTCATACCAATATTATACCATCTCCCAAAGATTCACAAATCACTGACAAATCCCCCAGGGAGACCAATAATCTCCAGGATAGGGTCACTAAGCAGCAATCTATCGGAGTATGTAGATAAACATCTACAAAAATTGGTAAAAGAACTGCCGTCATATTTGAGAGATTCAACACAAATTTTGAATCTCATAGAAGATTTACAATAGGAGAATGGCTACATACTAGCATCATGTGATGTGACGTCATTATATACGAGTATCCCGCATGAAGAGGGTATAGATGCAGTTAAGTTCTTTTTAGATTTTAGACTCTGATATACCATCCAGACAAAGTGAATTTATACTGAATATTAAATATATCCTTACACATAATTTTTTCTGCAATGATGGCAAATTCTATCGCCAAATCTGTGGTACAGCGATGGGGACCAGGTTCGCGCCTAGTTATGCAAATTTGTATATGGGCAAATGGGAGGAAATCTTTTGGGACTCTTGCCCAGCTAGCGCGGACCTGGTCCTCTATCAACGTTATATAGATGACATAATTATAATCTGGAAAGGTACCCTGGTAGACCTGAAGTACACCATCGAAATTATGAACAAGAAAACTACAAATCTCAGGTTCACATATGATTGGAGCTACACGACACTGACATTTTTGGATCTAAGAATAGAAGTGAAAGAAGGGAAACTTGAGACATCCACGCATTTTAAAGAGGTGGACAGTAATAATTATGTCCACAAAAAAAGCTGTCACCACACAAGATGGAAAAACAACATCCTGAAGGGACAACTTCTGCAAATGAGGAAAAACTGCTCTAGTCTGTCTATATGGGAAGAACAAGCCTCAATAATTAAATCCAAATTTCTAGAGAGAGGCTACGATGAAAAGATGCTGGACCAAAAGATGGAAAAAGTAAGGAAAACGAAGAGGAAAGAACTTACTAAATATAAAGAAAAGATCAAGGAAAATACAACCGGCAATACTTTAAACATACCTATGATAACAGAATATAGTGAAAACAAGCATATTGTCGAAAACATCTTTCGTAAGCACTGGGCGCTGCTTAAAGATGACAATATATTGGGAGAGATATTACCACAGACACCAAGATTTATATATAGAAAAATTAAGAACTTGAAGACTAGATGCTAAGCTCTAGGAATAAAGGATGCATTTGGACAAAAGATTAAAGGATTCTACCCCTGCCATACATGTAAAGCATGTAAATGTGGGATGAAAGCAGTCAAATTTCATTCCAATAACGCTAAAGAAGAATTCAAAATAGGAAATCTAATACGATGTCAAGACAGGGAAGTAATCTACCTATTGCAATGCTCCTGTGGGCTTCAATATGTAGGGCAGACGTCCAGAATCCTAAGCGACAGGATACGGGAACATCTCCTAATGATTGATAAACAGAATATGGATACACCCCTATACAGACATTTTTCTGACCTGTATTATAATTTTAGCAACTTTAGTTATTTTAAATTGTTTTTAATACTTCTAATATTGCATTTTTTTACACACGTTTAAAATTTAATAATATGATGTACTGATTTTAATTGTCTTATGAGTATCAATCTTGTACCTCTTGTATGTGATTAACTTGGATCCTTGTATTTTTGTCATGTGGTAAATTGTATTAATAAATCCCATTTATATATAGTTCTACCTATATGATCATCATTGTAACCTTCACGGTAAGATTATTCAGGCCTAGCCTTGTTCAGTTGACGCTTTGCTACTTATTGATTTATTATCTGTTCCTTTATTGACAACTAGGAGTCAATTGCCCAAAGCTAAGGGTCGTTTTTTAAGCAGGTGCTAAGTGTACTTCTATTATTTAACTGTCTAACAGATTAACATTAAATTGTGTCATAAATGTATGTGATGTATGAATGCGTAAACTTATATAGTTAGCTTTTGTTCCAAGATGAATTTGATACATCTGGCTTCCAAGTACTGTATACTTTATAGCCCTGTTATATCAGTATTTGCTTGGGGCATTTCAGTTAGGAATATATGTTGTTTTTTACAGATACACTACACACACTCAGTTGTTATAAAGAAATTACATTGCTATATGCAGAAAATAAATAAATCTGCCATTCTTTGTTACGTTATTACTTAATATACATTAAAAACAAAGTACAACGCTACATAACGCTGCCAACATTCACCTTATTTAACTGTCCGATCATTGAATTTCCTTTATACTGACATGTCCTTTAATTGTACATTTCAATAGCACAGTATGATAAAAATTAAAAAATAATGACAGTATATCTAAGAAATAATCACAACATGCTTACAAAAGAACACACTACAGCCTAAATTACTAATGGAGCGGTAGTTTGCACTCGGGTTCAATTGCTTAAACCGCTAGAAGCAATTTTTTAGCGCTCAGAGGTTCACACTCATATTACTAGTTAAAAGTAAAAGGTTTGTGCTCTCACGTTCGCAAAGTCGTGGTAAAAAATAGACATTGAGAAGTTGCAATCACAAAAAAATCGTATTCCCCCATAGAATTTAATGGAACAGAAAAACATGATCACAGCTATTTAAAAGCACAACATAAGAAGATAATATTGAATATTTCCTAATCCAATGTTCTGCAAAAAGCAGAATATGTTCTATTTATTTTAAAGAGATGTTTAAATATACTGTATATCTGATTTTTTTTTGCACAAATATATATTTAGACCTTTATACACACACACACACATATATATATATATAAAAAAGCATAGAACCTATTCTGCTATGTGCAGAACATTAGGATGTCTAATATGTACAATAAATACACAGTATAAAACTATGAGGCCTATTTATTAAAGGTCTGTTGGACCTGATCCGACAATGCGGATCAGTTCCGACAGACCTTGCTGAATGCGGAGAGCAATACGCTCTACATATTCAGCATTGCACCAGCTGCTCACAAGAGCTGCTGGTGCAACGCCACCCCCTGCACACTCGCGGCCAATCGAATGCCAGCAGGGGGGTGTCAATCAACCTGATCGCACTCAATCAGGTTGAATTGTGGCGATCTGTGTCTGCCTGCTCAGAGCAGGCGGACAGGGTTATGGAACAGGCTCGCCAGAAACATTCGGAGCTTGATAAATGGACCTCTATATATGAATATTGCAAAAATATGATTTTCCATGTTTTCATCTACTTGACTGCAAAGGGCTCAAATGCATATATATATACAGTATATATATATATATATATATATATATATATATATATATATATATATATATATATACTGTGTATGTATATATATATATATATATATATATATATATATACACATACATATGTATGTATGTGTTTATATGTGTATATATGTCTGTAAATACATACACATATCAATACATAAATACATATGTACACACATGTAAACATATACATAATTTACATCTTTATACATGTATATGTATGTATCTCTGTTTTAAAACCCTTTGTAGTCCTTTTTTTTCTAACACCTGAAACCTTATAACTTTTTAATGCAATATTTTTTTTAAAATCATTTTTATTAGATAGCATTATTATGAGTGTTACTACTTTTAAATGTATTTTTTATGTGTTTTGTGCAACTATTTTGTCGAGGGTAACAATTAACCAGAGCTCTGAGGTTTTGGTTATCATTTTAGTATAAATTGCGATTGTGCTCTCACACGTTCACTTTTGCTTTCAACTTGCAATACTAGTGGAATTAAACTTGCGCAACAAACTATAGCACTCCACTTGTAATCTAGCCCTAACTATACAAACACATAAAGAGATGTTAAAAAATGGTTAATTGGAAATTAAATAGAAATGGTTAATTGGAAATTTAGTGAATCAGGGGAAGAAACATTCGATTCAAGGAAAATCAATCATTAAGATTTTGGGGTCTATCTATCAAGCTCCGTACGGAGCTTGAGGGCCGTGTTTCTGGCGAGCCTGCAGGCTCGCCAGAAACACCAATTATGAAGCAGCGGTCTAAATACTGCTGCTCCATAACCTGTCCGCCTGCTCTGATGAGGCGGACAGGAATCGCCGCAATTCAACCCGATCGAGTATGATCGGGTTGATTGACACCCCCCTGCTGGCGGTCGATTGGCCGTGAGTCTGCAGGGGGTGGCGTTGCACCAGCAGCTCTTGTGAGCTGCTGGTGCAATGCGGAATACGGAGAGTGTATTGCTCTCCGCATTCAGCGATGTCTATCGGACCTGATCCGCACTGTCGGATCAGGTCACACAGACATATGATAAATAGGCCTCATTGTGTCTTTAGATTAGGGAGATTTATAAAATTTAGAGACTATTAACATATTTAAGCTTCTCTGAAACAGTTAATCAATTGAAAACATTTGTATTATTTTATCATTTAGTCTGCTCACAGTTCTAGCCAATAATAATAAAAAAATAGTTTGTTGTTTAAAAAGAAACTAATGATAATCTACTAAAAAGGAATCTTTTTGCTGTTTCATCTTTATATAATTCAGTTTAAGTCATATTTATTGCACTTATGGAATAAACTGGAACTAATATAAGGTTGTGAATTTTGCCAGTTTTCAATCTCTGTTTCTTCAAAAATGACAGATCTTAAATTGGTTATGTGATGCATTACACTCAAGACTACAATCAGTCTGTATTGTCAGCCAATTACTCATTCATACTCAGCATATCAGGAGCAAGTTGCCTGCTCTCTCGTACCTAGGAGGGCACCCAGCTTCTATTTAAATCCCACATTTTAGTAGCTATCCATACAAACAATGTGTACTGTTGCTCATCTTATGAACAACCTTCTTCTATGAATTATGCTATTATAACCTGGAGATTAAACAATATGTGTATTTATATTCACTGAATGCACATTCTCTGTTTTGCATGCCAATGCTTTTATTTTGAACTTTTGCCAATGTTAATGAGATTTTGGGATGCTTAACTTGACACATAGCTTACGTGTGCCTACTCTTTCGTTCCATGTGACTCTTTTTTAATTCTGTTGATTTACCTAGTAGAATATTATCTCCAATAAGTAAATAGTAAAAGATACTAGAGTTTAGCTTATTGATTGTTAAAGATGGGTGACACAAAATGCCTTGCACTCTGACAAACAATGGGTTAAACATAATTGCAACAAAACTGTGTACATCTTTAATTTTAGTTATATATTATTGTTTATATGTGATAGATAATATATCATGGGGAAAAGGGCAATTGATCTGCGATTATGTTCAAATCACTGGTGAGTCGGTGTTCCTGTTATAGAGAATAGATTCTACAGTAAAAACTAAAGACATTTTACTATTATAGTTGACCTGTGAGTGTGAGTATTACTTTCTAGGCAAAAAGAATATCCTATGCCAAGACATATGTTTGGCTGGAAAACACATCAATATCAAACATTTTTTTCTGTTTAGGGTAATACATTAAAAAATAAAACTTTATTGAAAAGGTTCTACTTTCTACATAAGACGGGCTGCAATTTTGCAAAAGTGATTCAGATTACTAATATATATGCAGGGCTTCATATGTGTTGTGGTTGGTATTTATGTGTGATCCTTCAATATTGGACTTGAACCCTGGCTTGTCTAGGGTTAACTGTCTATGTCACTGGATGCAAACCCAGTTTTTGGAGTGCTAGGTGAGTATCAGAGTGCTATCTGATACATTTTTTTTTCCCTTTACATTTAACACAGAAAAAAAAAATGTGAATCAGATTACATGTCTGCATAAAACTGTATATAGTGAGCTAGTGACACAGTCTGTAATCTGCAGGTGAGATGGCTGGCCTGACCCTACCTGTCCCAGTACTTTATAAAGTGACCACAGTAGTCTGTGACATGGTCCAGCCCCCCCCCCCCCCGCACTGTATATAGTGGTACTGTATAGTGGCACTGTTTACCCCATGCCCCTCCCATGCTGTAGTAACAAGGTCTGTAATTTGCTGGTTCCACAAACATACACACACACACACACACATACATGCATAAATACACACACAGTCACATACATACATACACACACATAAACACCAATGGGTAAAACAGAAACCCCTGTAGTCAGAGACAGAGACACTAGTGAAGCATCACTTCACACTCACATGATATCAGTGCAGGCAGTGGCAGGTCAACGTTTTTTTTTTTTTTTTTTAAAGCTGGGCCCCCACAGTTTTTTTCTAAGCTGGACCTCTGCACCCCCTGTAGTTCCACCCCTGCTACCAGACATATAACGAGGCTTAGGTGGAGTTAATTGCTGAGTTACTGAATGTAAACAAATTTCCAGGAGTGCTAGATGAGCACCCAGAGATGTGCGTTTTTCAGTGGCATGTAATGTGTACCAATGTCACTGCAAAACTCACAACTCTGAGTAGAAGGCTAAGCAAAATCTATAGCATTTGGTAGGTAAAATTAACTCTATAAAGAAGAATTAAAGAATTCCTTGACATTTTTCAATTTCACATTAGAAATATAAAACAGTGGTGTACTAAGGGTCTCAATTTAGGAATGTTCCTTCCCATTTTAAGAAGTAGAATTATAGACCATAGTGTGGAGTGTAGCTGCATTTGCTCTTGTGTTCGAGCGTTAAAACTGCTAGAAGTAATTGTCTGTGCTCAGATATTCACGCTAGTATTGTAGTTGAAAGTACAAAGTTTGCGCTCTCGCGTTCATAATGTTGAGGTAACAAATAGACTTTGAGAAGTAACAAATGCAGCATTGCTAACTGATGTCAGCGCCTTCTATGACTACAAGTGTATATATCTGTGAGTGACTTCTATGCCTGCAAGTGTATATATCTGTGAGTGACTTCTATGCCTGCAAGTGTATATATCTGTGAGTGACTTCTATGACTACAAGTGTATATATCTGTGAGTGACTTCTATGACTACAAGTGTATATATCTGTGAGTGACTTCTATGCCTGCAAGTGTATATATCTGTGAGTGACTTCTATGCCTGCAAGTGTATATATCTGTGAGTGACTTCTATGCCTGCAAGTGTATATATCTGTGAGTGACTTCTATGCCTGCAAGTGTATATATCTGTGAGTGACTTCTATGCCTGCAAGTGTATATATCTGTGAGTGACTTCTTTGCCTGCAAGTGTATATATCTGTGAGTGACTTCTATGCCTGCAAGTGTATATATCTGTGAGTGAGGGTCTGTGTGTGTGTCTATCTTTATGTGTCTGCATGTGTATATCTCTGTGAGTGAGGGTCTGTGTGTGTCTATCTCTGTGTGCCTGCATGTGTACATCTCTGTGAGTGAGGGTCTCTTTGTGTGTCTATCTCTGTGTGTCTGCACGTATATATCTCTGTGAGTGAGGGTCTGTGTGTGTGTCTATCTCTTAGTTTCTGTAAATGTATATCTCTGTGAGTGAGGGTCTGTGTGTGTGTTTATCTCTTTGTGTCTGCATGTGTATATCTCTGTGAGTGAGGGTCTGTGTGTGTCTATCTTTTAGTGTCTGTACATGTATATCTCTGTGAGTGAGGGTCTGTGTGTGTGTTTATCTCTTTGTGTCTGCATGTGTATATCTCTGTGAGTGAGGGTCTGTGTGTGTGTTTATCTCTTTGTGTCTGCATGTGTATATCTCTGTGAGTGAGGGTCTGTGTGTGTCTATCTCTGTGTGTCTGCACGTATATATCTCTGTGAGTGAGGGTCTGTGTGTGTGTCTATCTCTTAGTTTCTGTAAATGTATATCTCTGTGAGTGAGGGTCTGTGTGCGTGTTTATCTCTTTGTGTCTGCATGTGTATATCTCTGTAAGTGAGGGTCTGTGTGTGTCTGTCTCTGTGACGTGTACATCTCTGTGAGTAAGGGTCTCTGTTTGTCTATCTCTGTGTGTCTGCACGTGTATATCTCTGTGAGTGAGGGTCTGTGTGTGTGTCTATCTCTTAGTGTCTGTACATGTATATCTCTGTGAGTGAGGGTCTGTGTGTCTGCACGTGTATATCTCTGTAAGTGAGGGTCTGTGTGTGTGTTTATCTCTGTGTGTCTGCACGTGTATATCTCTGTGAGTGAGGGTCTGTGTGTGTGTCTATCTCTTAGTGTCTGTACATGTATATCTCTGTAAGTGAGGGTCTGTGTGTGTGTTTATCTCTGTGTGTCTGTACATGTATATCTCTGTGAGTGAGGGTCTGTGTGTGTGTTTATCTCTGTGTGTCTGCACGTGTATATCTCTGTAAGTGAGGGTCTGTGTGTGTGTTTATCTCTGTGTGTCTGCACGTGTATATCTCTGTGAGTGAGGGTCTGTGTGTGTCTATCTCTGTGTGCCTGCATGTGTATATCTCTGTGAGTGAGGGTCTGTGTGTGTGTCAATCTCTGTGTATATGGATGTGTATTTCTCTGTGAGTGAGCATCTGTGTCTATCTGTGTGTCTGCATATGTATATCTCTGTGAGTGAGTGCCTGCATGTGTGTGTGTCTATCTATCTCTGTGTGTCTGCATATGTATATCTCTGTGAGTGAGTGCCTGCATGTGTGTGTGTCTATCTATCTCTGTGTGTCTGCATATGTATATCTCTGTGAGTGAGTGCCTACAAGTGTGTGTGTCTATCTATCTCTGTGTGTCTGCATATGTATATCTCTGTGAGTGAGTGCCTGCATGTGTGTGTGTCTATCTATCTCTGTGTGTCTGCATATGTATATCTCTGTGAGTGAGTGCCTGCATGTGTGTGTGTCTATCTATCTCTGTGTGTCTGCATATGTATATCTCTGTGAGTGAGTGCCTACATGTGTGTGTGTCTATCTATCTCTGTGTGTCTGCATATGTATAGCTCTGTGAGTGAGTGCCTGCATGTGTGTGTGTCTATCTATCTCTGTGTGTCTGCATATGTATATCTCTGTGAGTGAGTGCCTACATGTGTGTGTGTCTATCTATCTCTGTGTGTCTTCATGTGTGTATCTCTGTGAGTGAGTGCCTGCATGTGTGTGTTTCTATCTTTGTGTGTCTGCATGTGTGTATATCTGTGAGTGAGTGTGTCATTCTATGTGTCTGCATGTGTGTGTGTCTATCTCTGTGTTTCTGCATGTGTGTGTGTATTTTTGTGTCTAGCCCTGTACGTATGTGTGTATTGTGTTGAGTCATTTGTTTCTGATCATTGTATTTTGCGTTGCTTTTTTTCATGTTGATGCCCCTCTCCTCCCTGTCATTGCCATGGCAGCATCTGGATGTTGTGCGGCACACAGCAGTGACATCATTACTGCCTGCCGTGATTCTTGCTCTGCTCATTTCCTGTACACCTGTGCCTCTACCTGGGCGTGAGGCTTCCCTATTTAAGGTAATCTCCTTCAGTCTCTAGGTGCCCTAGTATAGGTTTTCCTCTGTGTACTTAGGGGTGCTTTTGTTTTGCTGTTTACTATTGTGCTTTACTGGACTGCCTGCTTGTTACTGAAACCTGCATTGCTATTGACCATTCTACTGCTTAACCCTTTTGATACTCAGATAGATTGGACTGCCTGCTTGCTACTGAAACCTGCATTGCTTATTGACCATTCTACTGCTTAACCTTTTTAATACTCAGAAAGATTGGATTGCCTGCTTGTTAATGAAGTGATCTAGAAGAGAAATAAAGAAGAGTGCCTCATGGTGCAGGGAATTCAATATTTAAATGAATATGTGTGTATAAAGTGCTGCCAAATGGCTACTCACAAGGAAATATGCACTGTGATATAGTGCAATTAACACAGGCTGGACTTCACCATCTCCAGCTGACTATGGTAAGTGATGGCTCCCAGGGTAGAGGAAAAGACACTAGTTTCAGAGAAGAAGTGATATTTAAACTCTTCAATATATAAACAAGAAAAGGCTTCTCATGGTGCAGATAAAACAAAAACAAGAGTAATCTCAGACTGAAATCACAAATGAGTACTCACATACAAGTTTGCACTATGAAGTCATGCAAACAAAGCTATCTGGACTTTGTAGACTCCAGCTGTCTAGTCTCAGTGGGTCTCCCAGGGATGATGTTCCAATGTGGATCCAATGGAAATAAGTGGTGTGCTCCAAAATTAAAAAAACATGTGGATGAGTCTTATAGACTGCTTAAAATAACAATTTATTCAGATAAAATGTCTAAAAATACATGCAACGCGTTTCTCAGCTTGTTATGCAGTTAAAATGGGGAGCTTTTTATATATGCATCATATAGGTGGTTGCCATCGTGATGGAGGTAAACATAACTTATCTCTTTATTGGTATGCACGTATAATTACATCTAAAATTCATAGATCACAAATAAAGTTCAAACAAATCATCAGTCCAAGTATTGTAAGAAACAATAATGGGTACATATCAATAAAAAATTACATGTATATGTAAATTATTGATGTTAATGCTTTATCCCGTTTTTCAGATGCTGTGATTGCTCCTAAAATGGTCATGTGACCACAAAGGAAGTAGTAGTGGTCCTGTGATAGGATCTATTGATGCAATTTTGTTGACACATTGAAACGAGTAAGTGCCTATTTAAGCTTAGTCTGATTGGTCTCCGACTAGTCATGTGATAAATCACAAAAATGATTTGACTGGTTCATATATCCATTATTGAAAAAATGGGAGGTGGGGCAAACAATTTAAAAAAACTGATTATTTACCAATCAATGCGCTATAATAGATGTAAATAAAAGGATGTCGATAAACATTTTTTTGGCCAATCAGTGCTTCAAAAAACAGAATTAAAGTATATGTTAACCAAATGATGTCTGATGTCTAACAATGTCCCTAATAAATATATTTATGAGACATGGTGAAATTAATTGTTTAAAAAAGGGCTACAGTGAATAGATGAATTATTAAAAATATTAGTGTGTACCATATTCTAAGGATAAAACAGATGATTCCAAACAAAAAATGGGATACTGGGGAGGGGGCGTACACAATAGTATTACCAGGCCGAGGTCCACTATAGCTTTATAGGCCAATCCGAGATATATACTGAAATGTTCATTCTAGTCCCAAGCTGCTCTTCTTTCTGCTCATAAGCCCATTCTATTGAAAAACGATACAAAAGAGAAGAAGGTGCCTTCTGCTGCAGCACAATTACACTTGTAAATCAATATATGTACAATATCAATGTAGTACTCACAAGTATAGCAGCACTCAAATGTGCTTAGTAGCGTTTGCTAGGATCAGCGACCCCCTCCTATCCGAAAGGTGATGGTTTAAAAGATGTTATTCAATGCAATATAAACTTAAAAACCATTTGATAAAAGTTGCAACATCATAAAAACATGGACATAAAATACTCCCTTCTTAACAGAATTTGCTACGTGTTTCTCAGCCGTGCTGGCTGTTTCATCAGGCATATATTTTGTATAATTTTTGTACTATATTCTAGCTTTTAAACTGGACAAATAACTATCGCCTAGATTTAGAGTTTGGCGGTAGCCGTCAAAACCAGCGTTAGAGGCTCCTAACGCTGGTTTTTACCGCCCGCTGGTATTTGGAGTCAGTCAGGAAAGGGTCTAACGCTCACTTTGCAGCCGCGACTTTTCCATACCGCAGATCCCCTTACGCCATTTGCGTATCTTATCTATTCAATGGGATCTTTCTAGCGCTGGTATTTAGAGTCGTGGCTGAAGTGAGCGTTAGAAATCTAACGACAAAACTCCAGCCGCAGAAAAAAGTCAGGAGTTAAGAGCTTTCTGGGCTAACGCCGGTTCATAAAGCTCTTAACTACTGTGCTCTAAAGTACACTAACACCCATAAACTACCTATGTACCCCTAAACCGAGGCCCCCCACATCGCCGCCACTCTATTAAAATTTTTTAACCAATAATCTGCCGACTGCACACTGCCTCCACCTACGTTATCCTTATGTACCCCTAATCTGCTGCCCCTAATACCGCCGACACCTACATAATATTTATTAACCCCTAATCTGCCACCCCCAACGTCGCCTCCACCTACCTACACTTATTAACCCCTAATCTGCTGACCGGACCTCACCGCTACTATAATAAATGTATTAACCCCTAATCCGCCTCACTCCCGCCTCAATAACCCTATAATAAATAGTATTAACCCCTAATCTTCCCTCCCTAACATCGCCGCCACCTAACTTCAAGCATTAACCCCTAATCTGCCGACCGGACCTCACCGCTACTCTAATAAATTTTTTAACCCCTAAAGCTAATTTTAACCCTAACCCTAACACCCCCCTAAGTTAAATATAATTTTTATCTAACGAAATATATTAACTCTTATTAAATACATTATTCCTATTTAAAGCTAAATACTAACCTGTAAAATAAACCCTAATATATCTACAATATAAATTATAATTATATTGTAGCTATTTTAGGATTAATATTTATTTTACAGGCAACTTTTTATTTATTTTAACCAGGTACAATAGCTATTAAATAGTTAATAACTATTTAATAGCTACCTAGTTAAAATAATTACAAAATTACCTGTAAAATAAATCCTAACCTAAATTACAATTAAACCTAACACTACACTATCAATAAATAAATTAAATAAAATACCTACAATTATCTACAATTAAACCTAACACTACACTATCAATAAATTAATTAAATACAATACCTACAAATAAATACAATTAAATAAACTAACTAAAGTACAAAAATAAAAAGGAACTAAGTTACAAAAAATAAAAAAATATTTACAAACATTAGAAAAATATTACAACAATTTTAAACTAATTACACCTACTCTAAGCCCCCTAATAAAATAACAAAGACCCCCAAAATAAAAAAATGCCCTACCCTATTCTAAAATTAAAATAGAAAAGCTGTTTTACCTTACCAGCCCTGAAAAGGGCCCTTTGCGGGGCATGCCCCAAAGAATTCAGCTCTTTTGCCTGTAAAAAAAAAACATACAATACCCCCCCCCCAACATTACAACCCACCACCCACATACCCCTAATCTAACCCAAACCCTCCTTAAATAAACCAAACACTAAGCCCCTGAAGATCTCCCTACCTTGTCTTCACCACGCCGGGTTCACCGATCGATCCAGAAGAGCCTCCGATGTCTTGATCCAAGCCCAAGCGGGGGGCTGAAGATGTCCATGATCCGAATGAAGTCTTCATCCAAGCGGGAGCTGAAGAGGTCCATGATCGGGCTGAAGTCTTCATCCAAGCGGGAGCTGAAGAGGTCCATGATCGGGCTGAAGTCTTCATCCAAGCGGGAGCTGAAGAGGTCCATGATCGGGCTGAAGTCTTCTATCAAGAGGCATCTTCAATCTTCTTTCTTCCGGATCCATGGTCATCCCGCCGACGCGGAACATCCATCTTCACCGACGACTTCCCGACGAATGACGGTTCCTTTAAGGGACGTCATCCAAGATGGCGTCCCTCGAAATCCGATTGGCTGATAGGATTCTATCAGCCAATCGCAATTAAGGTAGGAAAATTCTGATTGGCTGATGGAATCAGCCAAACAGATTCAAGTTCAATCCGATTGGCTGATCCGATCAGCCAATCAGATTGAGCTTGCATTCTATTGGCTGATCGAAACAGCCAATCGGATTGAACTTGAATCTGATTGGCTGATTCCATCAGCCAATCAGAATTTTCCTACCTTAATTCCGATTGGCTGATAGAATCCTATCAGCCAATCGGAATTCGAGGGACGCCATCTTGGATGACGTCTCTTAAAGGAACCGTCATTCGTCTGGAAGTCATCGGTGAATGGATGTTCCGCGTCGGCGGGATGACCATGGATCTGGAAGAAAGAAGATTGAAGATGCCTCTTGATAGAAGACTTCAGCCCGATCATGGACCTCTTCAGCTCCCGCTTGGATGAAGACTTCAGCCCGATCATGGACCTCTTCAGCTCCCGCTTGGATGAAGACTTCAGCCCGATCATGGACCTCTTCAGCTCCCGCTTGGATGAAGACTTCATTCGGATCATGGACATCTTCAGCCCCCCGCTTGGGCTTGGATCAAGACATCGGAGGCTCTTCTGGATCGATCGGTGAACCCGGCGTGGTGAAGACAAGGTAGGGAGATCTTCAGGGGCTTAGTGTTTGGTTTATTTAAGGGGGGTTTGGGTTAGATTAGGGGTATGTGGGTGGTGGGTTGTAATGTTGGGGGGGTATTGTATGTTTTTTTTTACAGGCAAAAGAGCTGAATTCTTTGGGGCATGCCCCGCAAAGGGCCCTTTTCAGGGCTGGTAAGGTAAAACAGCTTTTCTATTTTAATTTTAGAATAGGGTAGGGCATTTTTTTATTTTGGGGGTCTTTGTTATTTTATTAGGGGGCTTAGAGTAGGTGTAATTAGTTTAAAATTGTTGTAATATTTTTCTAATGTTTGTAAATATTTTTTTATTTTTTGTAACTTAGTTCTTTTTTATTTTTGTACTTTAGTTAGTTTATTTAATTGTATTTATTTGTAGGTATTGTATTTAATTAATTTATTGATAGTGTAGTGTTAGGTTTAATTGTAGATAATTGTAGGTATTTTATTTAATTTATTTATTGATAGTGTAGTGTTAGGTTTAATTGTAACTTAGGTTAGGATTTATTTTACAGGTAATTTTGTAATTATTTTAACTAGGTAGCTATTAAATAGTTATTAACTATTTAATAGCTATTGTACCTGGTTAAAATAAATAAAAAGTTGCCTGTAAAATAAATATTAATCCTAAAATAGCTACAATATAATTATAATTTATATTGTAGATATATTAGGGTTTATTTTACAGGTAAGTATTTAGCTTTAAATAGGAATAATTTATTTAATAAGAGTTAATTTATTTATTTAGATTTAAATTATATTTAATTTAGGGGGGTGTTAGGGTTCGGGTTAGAGTTAGCTTTAGGGGTTAATACATTTATTATAGTAGCGGTGAGGTCTGGTCGGCAGATTAGGGGTTAATTATTGTAGGTAGCTGGCGGCGACGTTGTGGGGGGCAGATTAGGGGTTAATAAATATAATATAGGGGTCGGCGGTGTTAGGGGCAGCAGATTAGGGGTACATAGGTATAATGTAGGTTGCGGCGGTGTACGGAGCGGCAGATTAGGGGTTAAAAGAAATATGCAGCGGGGGCGGCAGATTAGGGTTTAATAAGTGTAAGGTTATTGGTGTTTAGACTCGGGGTACATGTTAGAGTGTTAGGTGCAGACTTAGGAAGTGTTTCCCCATAGGAAACAATGGGACTGCGTTAGGAGCTTAACGCTGCTTTTTTGCAGGTGTTAGGTTTTTTTTCAGCTCAAACTGCCCCATTGTTTCCTATGGTGATATCGTGCACAAGCACGTTTTTGAAGCTGGCCGCATCCGTAAGCACCGCTGGTATCGAGAGTTGCAGTGGCAGTAAATATGCCTCTATGCTCCCTTTTTGGAGCCTAACGCACTGAAAACGCAGCCATTCTGTGAACTCTAAATACCAGCGGTATTTAAAAGGTGCGGGGGGAAAAAAGCATGCGTTAGCTACGCGGGTCGTTACCGACAAAACTTTAAATCTAGCCGTATGGAAGTGAGAATAAAAGTGAATGATGGGAATTGATGTTGTTACTTAAATCTGCATTGCCTATGGATCATTCCCTTTTAATACTCAGAAAGAGTGTACTACCTGCTTGTTACTGAATCCTGCATTTCCTATGGCCATTCCTTTGCATAACCCCTTGATTCTCAGAAACATTGGACTGCCTCTTCTCACTGAACCCTGCACTGCCTGGTGAGCATTTATTTTATTTCTGTGTTTCCCCGAAACATAGTACTGTCTGCTTACATCTGAACCCTACTCTGGCCTGTAACCTGCTCCTAATCAACCCTTGCAGCTTGTGATGTCAACTGTTCTTGTACTTCCTCATTCTATCAAACTGTTATACTTAGTTCTTGGATTTTTCCTAATCTTTCCACTTGATGTTGGGATAAGAAGACTACTGGCCAGGATTGGTCTGATAAGAAAATATCTCACAAACATTACAGCTTTGGCCTCAAACTCTAGCTACCACTGTTTTCCAGGCCTCTTTACATGTACAGTAAAAATGTAAAAAATAACAATATCTAAAGGAATATTTCTAGCAAATGGAAACATATTTGGGTTAGTGAGCCACTGTCTTCTCTTTATTTGTGCCCTAGTTAAATAATTTCTATAATACTACTTATAGTGAAATTGGCAGTTTACTTTTACCTTCCCCTGAGTGATTACTGGATTTTTTAATTAACTAAATATGTAATTATTTGCTGGTATTTTCATCTAAGGTCAATTAGTTATTTTGTAAAGTAAAACAATAGAAATCTTATAAAACATTTCCCAGAGTAATGCATATTGATGACATTAAAACTGGCTAAAGTGCCAAAAGAAAATGATTGTGTCACTAGCTGTAAAGATTGCTCTGAATTATATAGAAACTAGCTAAATTAGTATTTGTAGCTATTTATGTACTTCAACTCACATTGATAATAATGAGTGAAACAGGACTCAAATAGCAATTTTATATATTAGGCAGGAATATCAGCATCAGTAATGAGTAATTTGTGGATTAACAAAATGTTTCAGGAAACTCAATTCTTGACAATTCGTCTTTTAGGTGTTCAGAAAGACCCAACCGAAACTTATTTTGTAAAGCCACAGGGTTCCATTGTGACTCGGTGGCCCATAGTTGGAATTCTGCCACATAGTCCTCCACCGGTCTTTTTCCATGCTTTAGGGTCCTTAGATTGTTTTATGCAACAATTTAAGTATTGGTATCCTCATAAAGTAAGGCCATGGTTTTGAAGAAATTTTCTACAGAATCAAGTATAGGATCCTGATTTTCAATAAACCTATCAGCCCAAGACCTTGGTTCTCCTCCAAGGTAGGAAATGGCTGTGCAAACTTTAATGCGCTCAGAGTAATAGGTTTTAGGCCTCATAGTGAACATTAGAAGACAGGCGTTGTGATTTAAACAAAATTTAGTACGAACCCCAGAGAAGACATTTGGGGGATTAATATGTGGTTCAGGGTGTTCTGCTTGTTTTTGAGCTATGAAATCATTCAGAAGCCTTTTTAATGTATTATTTTCATTTTGTACTGATGTTAAACCCTGAGCAAGGATTTCAACCTTTTGGTTAAGAGATGATATTTCGTTTGTCAAAGTTGCAGGATCCATTTATATCATAAAATAAATGTCAGTTCCTTTTAGGCTTGTTTATTCTGTAAAAATTGCTCTGAATTATATAGAAACTAGCTAAATTAGTATTTGTAGCTATTTATGTACTTCAACTCACATTGATAATAATGAGTGAAACAGGACTCAAATAGCAATTTTATATATTAGGCAGGAATATCAGCATCAGTAAGATGATACAAAACAGAGATGAAATAACTTTGCCTTATAAATCTATTCTTAGTATATGTGTTCACTATAAACACTTCGATCTTAATATTCAGCTGGAAAAGGATGTGGCAAGCAAAACATAGAACTTTGGAATAGCACACAGGGAAGGCTGAAATATCATAGGTATATAATCTGGTGAGAACAGATTACTTAGGCATACAGAGTTCAGCACATATTAGAAGCAGAGACAAGAGACAGTCTAAAGCGAGCTCAGTGTGGGAGGCAGAGACCAGAGGAGACCTAACAGAGCGGCCGTGACGAGTGCTGCAGAGAGCGGATGATATCCGGTCAACGGCTCAGAGGATAGTGTATACAAAATATACAAAGTCAGTAGAAAGCACTTTACACAAAAGTATACTTGCAGTTCAAGTGATCTGTAGTCTGTCTTCTATTGGCGATATGACAGGAGGCGGTATGAGCTGAACTTGTTGCGGAGTGGCTTGAAATGCACTGAATCAGCTGTTTGGATTACTGACAGCGTTTGAAGGAAAATGTCTCACTAGAAAAGCAGATTGCTGGATAAATAAAGGTTAGTTTAGACGAAGTAATCCACAAGAGCTTAAACAATGAGTCCTGGAGATTAGGTTAAAGATAACAATCCTCACGGCTTGTCTGTGCTTTTGGAGCTAGGTAAGGGAAGCAAACTAACTTCAATAAACAGGAATACGTTGGGTTTCTCACAGCGCCTCCTCTGTATCCTACTGGCTCTCCAGAAAGAGCAAGACACCTAGTTTGTCTTCAGGTTCAAAAGCAGTACAAGTTATGATCTAGGCAGCGCCTCAAAATGGGCAGGGATATTGTTGAAATGACACTATACTTATTGAGGTGATATTACACAAATTTTAATAATACATACACAATGGTAAATGTTTAAAATAGTACTGTGTTAAAATTACTCAGCACAAAGATACATATAGTCTCATATAATTATATAAATAAAAACACAAAAATATTCATGGATCCATGAGTACAATAGATTAAATTAAAATAAAACATATAACCGTCACAAAATAAAAAGTGCAATCCTAAATGGTTAAATGCGTAAAATGTCTCAGTTAAGAGAGATTACTAGATAAACTGTTCCAATTGACAGTCTAAGATAGCAATCTAAAATGCCAATCTAAAATAACAATCTCAAACAGTAAATAAAATGGCTGTTAGGACTAATAAAGAATAGCTGATGTAGCTAATTATTGACTAGTACAACTAAAAAATGTATAATAATAAACAGTGTGTTGCGTCTCTAGGTATGGTGAATAATCCCTGATTACCAGGGTGTGAGTGATACTCCAAGTTCCTTTAGGGCGATCAAGCCCTGTGATAAGTTTTATCCTATGAAGAATTGATGTGAAGGTGTCCAAGAAGATGATGATAATAATGTGTCTTTGAAATGCAACAAAAAATACAACAAACATGCAACAAAAAATGTGTCCTTATGATGTGGCAAAAGTAGTGCAAGAAAAATGTGATAAAAATGCAAAATATAAAAAGTGAAAAGTAAAAAATAAAAAATATAGGGTAGATCCAATATAGTCAATCTAGATCACAATTAAAAAAGTGAAAAAAACAGATGAAGTGTTCGTTCTGTTATCCTAAATCCAAACAATAGAATAAATAAGATTCCCAGTGTACCTGTGGAATACAAAAAACATATAGTGCAATAATGCTAGAATAATCCTAAACTAAATGAAATGAGGCTTACCATAAATAGCCAACGCGTTTCGGCCCTTCCTTGGGCCTTTTTCAAGACTGTATTATGGCAAGCACTGTTAAGCCTCCTTTTATGCTGGGATGGATCAATCAAAATGCGGCATTTTCGCGCCAAAATGATGTGCCTTTGAACCGGAAGTGCTACTTTCCCATTCAGATTCCTATATTGAAATTGTGTTTGTTCCTAATAGTGATCAATTGTATATTGTAAATTTAAAATAACTCAGTGTTCACTGTGTCCTTATTCCCCTTGTATATTATCTAACTGCTTAAAATCAATAGGGTTAATAAATGAAATCGCCCAAACCGGAAGTGTGCATTGTGTATTATTATCACTTCCGGTTCGCGGTGTGAGGCCGGTGCCTTGCCAATTTGATTAAGTATATTTGTGTCTAATTCATATTTTGGGCGACTGTTCGATAGGCCCTTACGATGTGAAAAGTACTTTACACTCTCAAGAATATAGTGTCTCTTGTAATCCCAATCGAATATCGCTAATGCGTGAGACTGGAAGTGACATCACTTCCGGAAATGGTATTTCAGTCACTATTCTTAATTGCAAATATCAATCAAAGAATATGAATGCTGTGACTTAAAAAATACTTAAATAAAAGACAGTTAATAAAATACAGTTAATAAAATCTACATACTGACAATGAGGCTAAAATACAAAATATGTATAATATAGCCAAAAATTACAGTTAATAAAAAACAAACAATTAATACAATTTCTAAAAAACTATTTATAGAAAACAATTATTTAAGAACTACATATTGATAATGAGGCTAAAATTGATTTATGGTACACTTGCAGTATTGATGCTACTAGTAATTGTAAATACATTGTTGCCAGTACTCATATAAAACATCATGTATAGTGTATAAACTATATGAATAGGGAGTTAGAATCCATGTATTTCACTTAAATTGTCCTTAATGGGTTAAATCAATAAGAGGTTAATTTAATGCTCAAGTCGGAAATAGTCATAAGAGGGCTCAGAAATCACTGTTCTATTTCTATGCATTTTTGTATCAATTTAAAGGGGGAATTGGATTTTAATAGTATTAATCCTATATTGAGGGTATTCCCAGATTATAATATCCAGATTATAATATTTATCTCGTTCTTTGAGTATATTGGTGTAAATTGTATAGGTGGTTCATAGTTGGGAAACTTTAGTGGTACTCCCAAGGTTAATTTCTTCACTTTATAAGATAGTCAGAGCAATGTGGAACTGTCTATCAACAATCAAAAATTAGACTATTAAAAGAAAAAAATATTAAATATTAAAATACTAAAATATTAAAAGCTATTAAAACTAAGAACCATTTAAAAATTACTTGTAAGGAGCAGCTATAGAAAACTATAAAAGGAGATGATCTTATAAGGTGTACGGAGTCTATGTGGTTCTTACTTAGGGAAGAGAAGTCAGAAATTAAAGATCATGCTCTTGTATAAGATACACTTATCTATTATGCTAGTATGAAGATACATGCTAATAATCGATCTCTGTGTCCTACTATACGTGTCTGAGCATATTTACTTTAGGTTAAATAAATGTGACAAATCTTCCTTAGGCAGTCTAAATTAAAGATCCATCTGGATTCTTCTATGAGTAGTTTCTTCTCTTGATCTCCCCCTCTCCAACTGGGGTTTACCAGTTGGATACCACAGTATTTAAAGTCTTTCTTGTTACCCGAATGCTGTTTGGTAAAACTTTTATACAGTGGAGTCTCCGTACTCTTGTGTTTGATCTGTAGCAGATGTTCCCTAATTCTATCCTTTAGGGGTCTTGAGGTCTGACCAATGTATTGGAGACCGCAACTGCATTCGATAAGATATATAACTCCCTTGCTGCTGCATCTTATATGGTCTCTTATGGGATAATCCATTTTGGTGTTATGTGCAGTGAATTTCTTTGTTTTTATACCGCTTTCACATGCCTTACAGCTTGGGCATGGATAGAAGCCCTTAATGTCTCTGCCTTGTATGTCTCTTGTTTTCATCTTGGGAGTTCTTGGTATACTGGGTGAAAGTATGTTCTTTAAGTTATCTAGTTTTCGATAGATGAATTTAGGTCCTGACAGATCCCCCTCCTCAGGAAACCCCTCACCGGAGTGTTGGCCCAGGCTTGGATGGGTATCTCAAATGAAAGTCCTTCAGCAGTTGTGGAGCGTGGATATCACGGAGGGGTATCCACGAATCTTCCTCAGGTCCATAACCTGTCCAATTAACCAGATATTCTAACCTCCTCCAGCGAATCCTAGAATCAAGTATAGAATCCACCTCATAATCAAGGGAGTCATCAACCAGAGTGTGAGAGAAATCAAAGAGTGACGGGTCCGAAGATGAAGAAGCAAGATATGGTTTCAACAGAGAAACGTGAAATGATGGATGTATGCGAAGAGTAGGTGGCAAATGAAGAACCACTGCGTTGGAATTGATAATCATTTTAATTTTGAAGGGTCCTATAAATTGATTAGCCAATTTTTTACTAGGAACCTTGAGTTTGAGGTTTTTGGTGGAAAGCCAAACTAAATCGTCAACCTTGTAAGTTGGGGAGGGGATATGCCGTCTATCATAATACAGCTTTTGTTTTGTCTTTGCCTCCTCGAGATGTTTTTTCAATGAAGATTGAGAATTCCTGAGTTCAGAGACGTAGTCTGTGACATGGGGTGAATTTGAGGCAGGAAGGGTGTTTGGCATAGACATAGATACAAAAAACAGGGAAGTCTTTGTTGATGAATTAGGTGAGTTGTTGTAGGCAAATTCAGCCATACGAATCCAATTTTACCAATCTTCTTGAAGATGGGATACGTAACAATGGAGGTACTGCTCCAAGGTCTGGTTTAACCGTTCCGTTAAACCATTTGTTTGTGGATGAAATGCAGTTGTGAACTTAGGAGTGATTTTTAGTAGGTGACATAATTCCTTCCAAAATTTGGACGTGAACTGTGTACCACGATCTGATATAATGGATGTAGGTAATCCGTGAAGTCTAACGATTTGAGAGAAAAAGACATTTGCGGTTGTAACAGCATTTGGTATTTTCTTCAGAAGGATGAAGTGAGCCATTCGAGTAAGATGATCCACTACAACTAGAAGGGTTGTGAAGTTTTTTTTCCATTTAACATGATTGTATATTTTCAATATACAATCATGTTAAATGAAGTGTTGACTGTCCCTTTAAAGGAAAAGCTGCCACATGCAGCTGACATCAGATGCATTAAAAGGAAAAAAAGTCTGACATGTTTCGGCCAGAAGCCTTAATCATAGACATAGTTAAAACAATATGTGCTGTTAAAATAAATACCTTATGCTCTGTTTTCATTGGTTAACCACTAATTAGATGGCAAGAAACTGGGATGCACTATTTAAACAAATTTAACTCATTGCTCCTCTATACATATTGTAATGAGAATGATAATGAATGTGATTAAACTGAAATAAAGATCAAATAAATGTAATATAAGGTTAAACAAGGTAATGTGGTTTAAACAATAAATGCTGAAGTTATCTTAAAAACTTTAGTGGCATAGATATACATAGACAAACTTAAATATAAGTATTAATGCTAGTGTACTTATAATTTTTTTTTTAAATTATATAATTTTTTGCTTTACCTTTTTATATATGGTCACAAAAATGACACAAATCTTTTATAGACCTTACAGATATGAAATAATTAGTTTCCCTTCAGATTCTAGGTTTGTCATATTGTCCTTGACCCTTAGGCCTCTATTTATCAAGCTGTCTACTTTCTTGCATTCAATGGCCCCAATACGCTCACCTAAGATCGCCTAACATCGCTGCCGCGGACCTGAATATGTTCTCCAAATTTTTGTACTTTAGTAAATTTTATTTACTTGTAATTAGTTTTATTTAATTGTAGTTACTTTATGTAATTATTTTAATGATAGTGTAGTGTTAGGTGTAATTGTAACTTAGGTTAGGTTTTATTTTACAGGTACTTTTGTATTTATTTTAGCTAGGTAGTTATTAAATAGTTAATAATTATTTAATAACTATTCTACCTAGTTAAAATAAATACAAAGTTGCCTGTAAAATAAAAATAAATCCTAAAATAGCTACAATATAATTAATAGTAATATTGTAGCTATATTAGGGTTTATTTTATAGGTAAGTATTTAGTTTTAAATAGGAATAATTTAGTTAATAATAGTAAATTTATTTAGATTAATTAAAATCATATTTAAGTTAGGGGGGTGTTACGGTTAGACTTAGGTTTAGGGGTTAATAAAATTAATATAGTGGTGGCAGTGTAGGGGGGAAGATTAGGGGTTAATAAATATAATGTAGGTGGTGGCGGTGTAGGGGGGGGGCAGATTAGGGGTTAATAAACATAATGTAGGTGGCGGCGGGGTCCAGGAGCAGTGGTTTAAGGGTTAATAGGTTTATTAGAGTGGCGGTGGGCTCCGGGAGCGGCGGTTTAGGGGTTAATAACTTTATTTAGTTGTGGTGGGCTCCGGGTGCAGTGGTTTAGGGGTTAATAAGTATAATGTAGATGGCGGCGGTGTAAGTGGGGCAGATTAGGGGTGTTTAGACTTGAGGTACATGTTAGGTGTAGACATTTCCCATAGGAATCAATGGACATAAGCTTTCTCTGCTGTCAGACTCCCATTGATTCCTATGGCATCCACCGCCTCCAGGGCGGCGGATTGAAAACCAGGTACGCTGGGCCGGAAAAGTGCCGAGTGTACCTGGTAGGATCTTGATAACTTCCAAAAGTAGTAAGATTGTGCTGAACTTGCGTTCAGAACATCTGGAGTGATGTAACCATCGATCTGTGTCGGACTGAGTCCGGCGGATCGTATGTTACGTCACTATATTCTACTTTTGCTGTTCTCTTGCCTTTGATAACTAAGGCGAATCAGGCTCGCCACAAATATGCTGCGGAATTCCAGCATATTTGCAGTTGACAGCTTGATAAATAGAGGCCCATGTCTGAGGTGCTATACTCAAATTAGATCAACTGTATCCCTGTATGTGTACAAAAAACTCACAACATCAGGCTGACACTTAGCAAAAGCAAGAAGGGAATATACACACATATAAATCCTATATTATAAAAGGCCAAGTGTTTGTCTGAAGCCGTCATGCGCAGTAGAGACAAACACTTGGCCTTGAGATAGGGAGCGCGAGGTACACAAACAGCTGTGAGGTCTGGGGAGCGCGAGGTAAGCTGATTGAAACAGCCTGTGGCAAGAGATATGGAGCGCGCTCCCCAGACCTCACAGCTGTTTGTGGCCGACGGGAACTTCGCGAGGGGCGTGACCGGGCGTCGCGAGAGGCGTGGTCGGGCGGGTGTTGCCGCGATGGGGCGTGGCCGGGTGGGGTCCCGCGATGGGAAGACAGAGCCAGAGAGGGAGCAGGAGAGGGGGGGAGAAGGGCCAAAGAGGGGGGGAGAGAGCCAAAGAGGGGGGAGAGAGAGCCAAAGAGAAGGGGGGGAGAGAGAGCCAAAGAGAATGGGGGGGAGAGAGAGCCAAAGAGAAGGGGGGGAGAGCCAAAGAGAAGGGGGGGGGGAGAGCCAAAGAGAAGGGGGGGGAGAGCCAAAGAGGGGGGAGAGAGAGAGCCAAAGAGGAAAAAGAGCCAAAAAGGAGAGAGCCAAAGAGGGGGGAGAGCCAAAGGGGGGGAAGCCAAAGGGGGGGGAGAGAGCCAAAGGGGGGGGGGGTAGAGCCAAAGAGAAGGGGGGGGGGGAGAGCCAAAGAGAAGGGAGGGGGAGAGCCAAAGAGAAGGGGGGGGGAGAGCCAAAGAGGGGGGAGAGAGAGAGCCAAAAAGGAAAAAGAGCCAAAGAGGGGGGAGAGAGAGCCAAAGAGGGGGAGAGAGAGCCAAAGAGGGGGGGGGAGCCAAAAGGGGGGGAGAGCCAAAGAGGGGGGAGAGAGAGAGCCAAAGAGGAAAGAGAGCCAAAGAGGAGAGCAAAAGAGGGGAGAGAGCCAAAGAGGGGGGAGAGAGAGCCAAAGAGGTGGGGGGAGCCAAAAAGGGGGGGAGAGCGCCAAAGAGGGGGGAGAGAACAAAAGAGGGGGGAGAGAACAAAAGAGGGGGGGGAGAGCCAAAGAGGGGAGAGAGAGAGCAAAAGAGGGGGGGGGAGAGCCAAAGAGGGGGGGGGAGCCAAAGGGGAGGGGAGAGCCAAAGAGGGGGGAGAGAGAGAGCCAAAGAGGAAAGAGAGCCAAAGAGGAAAGAGAGCCAAAGAGGAGAGAGAGCAAAAGAGGGGAGAGAGCCAAAGAGGGGGGAGAGAGAGCCAAAGGGGGGGGGAGAGAGCCAAAGGGGGGGGAGAGCCAAAGGTGGGGAGAGAGAGAGCCAAAGAGGAGAGAGAGCAAAAGAGGGGAGAGAGCCAAAGAGGGGGGGGGGGGAGAGCCAAAGAGGGGGGGAGAGCCAAAGAGGAGGGAGAGAGAGCAAAAGAAAGGAGGGAGAGAGCCAAAGAGGGGAGAGAGAGAGCAAAAGAGGGGAGAGAGAGAGCAAAATAGGGGAGACAGAGAACAAAGGAGAGGGGGGAGAGAAAGCAAAAGAGAGGGGGGAGAGAAAGCAAAAGAGAGGAAAAGAGAGGGGTGAGAGAGCAAGGGGTGGGACCGCTGTACTGCAAAAAATGGGCCGTGTACACAGGCTTTAGTACTAGTATAAAGATAAATGTATTCACCTGATACAGTGTAAAAGATAGAGTAATATATCAAAATTTCAGCTTAAATCATACTATGAATTAGGTCAAGAATAACTGATAATCCTATTAATCTCTAACAGTATATATGTAAATTATTTTTACTGTACCTACATTCTGCCTCAATACTTTTAGTCTGTACAGACTCAAAGGCTACAGTTAACAATAGTATGTTAGGAGATTTAAGTTATTGATGATCCTCTGATCATTCCCAGAAATTAACAATATCATAAATAGAATTGTAGCCATTTGGGATCCTGGTGGCCAAAGTGAAAATCCAAAAGGCCTCCCGTTTGAACAAAATTATTTCAAGTCTCCCACTCTTTTTGGTTTCCTGAGTCTTTCAATTACCCTCCATTTAAATGTCAGGTTTGAACTATTATGTGCATGTATGAAGTGTTTTGCCAATTCATACTTAGCTTCAGATCTCTTAATGTCCGATAGGTGCTGTCGTATCCTCTCTCTTGCCTCCCTAGAGGTACACCCAATGTAATGTTTATTTGTGCATGTACACCAAGCCATGTAAATTACAAATTTTGACCTGCAGTTAACACAACTTTCAATCTGATAATTTTTATTAGTGACTTCTGATTTGAACTTGTCTCCTTTTTCCATAAAACTGCAGGGGATACACGGGCCATAGCCACATCTAAACATCCCTTTTGATGTTAGCCAAGCACTGTTTGTCAAATTTTGTGGCAGGTCACTAGGTGACAGAATGTTTCCTAATGTCACCCCTTTTCTGTAAAATAACCTACACCCTTTGCTTATTGTCTCTGTCAGTTCTTCATCTGCAGTTAACAAAGGTAAATGTTTTTTAATGATGTTACAAACTTTGTGATAGTCAGAAGAGTATTGAGTCACAAAAGGCAAGTTTCCATGTCACTAGTCTTCACAAATAAAACAGCTTTCGCGGTGTCCTTAAGCAAAATCTTCCTATCTGACTTGTCAACATGTTTTTTCATTTTCTTAACGGTATGTTTGTTATAACCTCTCTCATAAAGTCGTCTGGTGAGATCCTCATTATGTATTCTATACTCCTTCTCATTAGAACAATTTCTTTTTATTCTTACAAATTGCCAATTTGCCATAGATTTTTGAACACTAGCTGGATGGTTACTTTTTCCATGTAAGAGGGTATTCCCCCGAAATTGGTTTCTTATAGATTGAGGTTTCAATTTTACCAGTTGTTTTATTAGCTAAAAGATTCAAATCTAAATAACAAACTGAGGTATATTTGATGCTCCAAATATTTTAGTTTAAGGAATTTACAAAGTCTGTTGTCTCTCTACTGTCCCCTGACCATATAAAAATCAGATCATCTATTTATCTATAATAGGTTTTTATTCTATTGACAAACATATTATCTTCTCCATAAATGTGGGTGAGTTCCCACCATCCCATCGTAAGGTTAGCAAACGAAGGTGCAAATTTTGCCCCCATTGCTGTGCCTTTTAACTGGAGGTAATAATTACCATCAAATTTGAAGTAGTTATGCTTGAGTAGAAAATTTATAATCTCTAGTATATAGTTGTTAAAAGTAGATGTGTATTTAGTATCTCTTTCAAGAAAAAATTGAATTCCTCTCAGTCCCATTTCATGGGGTATAGAGGAATAAAGGGACACCACGTCCACAGTTAGCCAACTATATTGTGGTTCCCAGGATCATTTGTCTAAAATTTGCAAAATATGTTTGGTATCGCTTAAGTGGCTACTTAGATTGTGGACTAGTGGTTGTAATAAACTATCCAGCCACTCTGAGATTGGTTCATTCCATGATCCAATCCCTGAGACTATAGGGCACCCTTTAACCTCAAATATTGATTTATGGATTTTGAGGAGGATATGAAAAATGGGAATTATGGGTTTTTGTACAGAGAGGAAGTCATGGGTATTACAGACAATGTGTCCCTGTTCTAGACCATCGTCCAACAGGGACCTCGCTTCCTTTAGAAAGACAGATGTTGGGTCCCATGGTAAAGATCTATAATCCTCATGCACACCTAATTGTCTCACGATCATATTTTTATATGCTTCTCTACTCCAAACCACTACACTCCCTCCGTTGTCCGCCATCTTGATTACTAATTGGTCATTTTTCGTTGATTGCTTTTATTTTTTCCTTAGAAAGGTTGGGATGTTTTTTAGTTGGTTTCTTAGCTAATTCTACCAGGTCTGCCTCTATCCTTTTCTGAAAAGCTAGGAAAAAAATCTCCCCTTGACTGCACTGGATAGAATACTGATTTTGGTCTATAACCAAAGTGTCCATTTATCCCTGACAGCTGTAAATCAATTTCATTTTCAAGACTCAATAGGTTTTGAATATCACATTGTTCAGAAAAATCAAAAAAAGTAGTGTCAATGTCAGAACAGATACAATATATATGTGTAAGGAGCGCCTTATTATAAGGCAAGGTCAACAAGAGTGGGCCAGGATCAAATGTGGGATGGGTCGTATATAAATGGTGAAAGAGAGATAAATAGCATATGAAATGTCAATTTAATCTCAGAGTTAAAAATCAGTTTATATAAATATATGTTAAAATCAGTGTTTATATAAATATATGTTAAAATCAGTTTACATAAACATATGATACAAATACATATAAATACATGGATCCATGATACAATTAATAAAAACAAATGGCAAATATGAGATAAAAACAAATGTAGACAAATATAATCAAAATTAAAAACAGTGGTGACCGCTCCGGGGTCTGAAAAAATGGGATGGTTAATACTCCTGTGTAGAAGGTGCTATAATATGCTCGTCTTAGGTGACTAAAAAATCTTAAAGTCCTTGTTAATAATAATAAAGATACCAAGTCCAATAGTCCAAAAAAATAATCCAACGATCCAACTGATCCAATTGGTTAGGTTATTCCAAATGTGACAAAAAAAAAAAAAAAAATCTAAAAAATGTGCTCAATTGTGATGAATAAGTTGTGAAAAAATGCTCAAAAATATAAAAAATATATAAAAAGAGTCAAATATGATGTTAAAAAATAGTGTTCAAAATAATTCCTCAAATGTGATGTGAAATTCAAGCCAAAATGTAAATAAAAATAACAAAAAACACATACAGTGTTGGTTGGATTCTTGGTAGTGCTCAGCTATGAACAAAAAAGAACAAAAATTCCAAACCTGTGAAAAAAGAAATAGTACAACATAGAGCAGTAAAAAAATTCCAAACCTGTGAAAAAAGAAATAGTACAACATAGAGCAGTAACGTTTTAAATTAACTGTAGTTGATTGAAATGTAACTCACCATATAGGTCAACGCGTTTTGGCCCACCAATCAAGTCTTGAAAAAGGCCCTATTGGTGGGCCGAAACACGTTGACCTATATGGTGAGTTACATTTCAATCAACTACAGTTAATTTAAAATGTTACTGCTCTATGTTGTACTATTTCTTTTTTCACAGGTTTGGAATTTTTGTTCTTTTTTGTTCATAGCTGAGCACTACCAAGAATCCAACCAACACTGTATGTGTTTTTTGTTATTTTTATTTACATTTTGGCTTGAATTTCACATCACATTTGAGGAATTATTTTGAACACTATTTTTTAACATCATATTTGACTCTTTTTATATATTTTTGATATTTTTGAGAATTTTTTCACAACTTATTCATCACAATTGAACACATTTTTTAGATATTTTTTTTTTTTTGTAACATTTGGAATAACCTAACCAATTGGATCAGTTGGATCATTGGATTATTTTTTTGGACTATTGGACTTGGTATCTTTATTATTATTAACAAGAACTTTAAGATTTTTTTAGTCACCTAAGACGAGCATATTATAGCATCTTCTACACAGGAGTATTAACCATCCCATTTTTTCAGACCCCGGAGCGGTCACCACTGTTTTTAACTTTGATTATATTTGTCTACATTTGTTTTTATCTCATATTTGCCATTTGTTTTTATTAATTGTATCATGGATCCATGTATTTATATGTATTTGTATCATATGTTTATGTAAACTGATTTTAACATATATTTATATAAACACTGATTTTTTTTTTTTTTTTTAAATAATTTTTATTGAGGCATTGAAAAGTAACAACACAAATAATATATCCAGGCACAAAACAGTAGATACAGGAAAAAAAACTTATACATTTCACATATGAAGAGTAAACAAGAATTAATTAAGACATTGGTGTGCTAGAATAGTATTTGTTATCACAGTGTCCCATCTATAGTAGTGCCATACATGTATGGAAGTTGGGATTAGTGTTATGAGATAAATAGCTAGGTCAAAAACAGAAAGATAAGGGTGAACATAAGTTATAATACTACCATTGTAATCTTTAATATGAAAAATAAAACTGTAAATAAAAAACATGTGTGACTGAAACATATATAGATGCCTCATTTTTTTTTTTTTTTTGTAACTGAAAACTAATGGTCCCCACTCTGCAATATAGGCATTCTAGAAATTAAATAAAAGTAAGAGGTAGGGAGTTGGCTGTTGTCAGGCCTCCCATAGGCCTGTATATAAGGGGGGAGGGAAGCAGCGGACCAAAGCCGCCCATAATAAAAGGGAGATGGGAGGGCGGAGCCAATCATTACGTTATAAAGGTGTAGGCTAGAGGGCTATTTAATTATATGAGGTGGGGGACTCAAGGAAGGAGGTTGAAAATACTCATGTCAGATAAATTATAGAGAAGTGGTATGTATACTATGGAATATGTGTAATTCAACGTTACTAGCTAAGCTAATGTTAAAGTCAGAGAATATGGTTTCACTAGGAGCTGAGGCCAGCACAATTTGAGACCCTGACATATGGACAAAAATCAAGCTTATTAAACTATATAGTAGCAGGTGATGAGCATAAGAATAAAAACAAGGGTATATATACTAGCTAAAGAGAGTAGGGTGTTGCACCTCCAATAAGGTAAATACAAGTTTCAGGAGCTTAAATATTAGTATGGTACCTAGGTAAATTGTATGCAGGGACCAAAAATGCGTATAAGAGTAGAATAGTGTGAAGAATATGTAGGGGAGATGTTAGTCGGAGGACAATCTTCCTGGAGCTATATTCGTTATAAAGGTGTGGGCTAAAGGGCTATTTAATTATATGAGGAGGGGGACTCAAAGAAGGAGGATGAAAATACTCATTGCGCAGAAGAGTGGAATAGTGTGAAGAATATGTGGGGGGGATGTTAGTCGGAGGACAATCTTCCTGGAGCTATACTTCCACTAGCCTAAGGCCATAGTAATGGAAATCTTAGGGATGTGAATGGAGTTGTAGTTGGATTAGGATTTCTATCAGTATTCTGAGACTTGGGGTGAAGAAAAGATACGGACAGTAAGGTTATAGAAGATGTGGGGGATGATAGCCATTTTGGTATGTATAGGAAGGGAGCAATATGGGATCCTAAAGATAATATTACATAGATCAGTCCAAGATATAAACAGCGAATATATAGTTATCCACCTAGTGATTAAGGAGTATAATAGCTTGCACATTATGGATAGAACATTAGCATGTAACAATCTTAGCCTGTTGAAGGTATGTTAGTCACAGGAACATTATAGGAAGCCCTACATCCACAGATTTAGGAGTAACATCATATTATGAAGTTAAATTTGTAATATAGAAGAATCATGTGGGTATGTTATTCTACTTCATGTCTTAAACATGTCAGACTCCGCATGCACCTAGTATATGTAATCATAGCTTAAGAAGAGTTATTTATATTGCTTTGGTCTTATAGGCAGGGAGAGTGGACGAATATTGAGCAAGTGCTAAGTTTCAGGCTTGATCATATAAATAATAGGTGGACATATTTAGTATAAGTCTGAGTAGGTTGAGAGCAATGTAGCGCATATTCTTAAATTGGAGATAACAAAGGGGTTAAGCAAGGTGCAGGATTAAGAAGCATCCTATGCTGTAGCCGGAGCAAGCCGGTGTGAAATAGCATATAAACCTTTTAGGACAGCTAGAGCTGCTCAATAATAAAAGTAGTGATAGATAAATAATATGGGTCTGGAAGTTTAGGAAGGGAAGAGTTCTCTTATGTATACTTTTAAGTATATTCCTTGCAGGCAATCTTTAGAAGTCAATACAATAGTGGTTTCCAAAGAAGTATAAGGGGAGTGAACCCATTCTGCATGTAGCGTATATGTGATGTTAAGGGATTCCATATTCTTTCAATGAAGGTAAAAGTTACATAGATAACAATAATGGTTATAGTATATAAACATTCAGATATAACTATAAGCTTCTAATTCTTGTAACCCACTAAGAGCCACATAAACCTGGAGAGTGTTAAGAGAAACATAAAGGGGTTAACTGGGAGTATGTAACTGCCACCCCTGCTTGAACAATAGAATTCCATCAACCGCTGAGGAGAGAAAGGTAACATCAATTACACACCAGTTCGTAGTAATAAGGGCAAAAGTTCTCAATCACCTCATGAAAATAAAGCAAGTAGTCTGTCTTTAATCTGGGAGACGTCTGTATCTGACAAAATAGTCTTCATAAATGTCTCTTAAGGCCAGCAAGTATCTGTTAAAACCTAAACTACTGTGGACAGCCATAGCAATATAAATACATGCTGTAATATAGGACAGCTGGTGTATATGGACACAAATCGTACTCAGCGTACTAGGGATTGTAAAAGCAGGCTGTGGTGTAAACAAAAGATCTCATCTCAGGATACGCTCCTAGCTGCTGTGAGACTCTGCAATGACCATCCTCTAGCCAATTCCTGTGGCCGATGTTGCTCCAGGCCCTAACAACGGCACTGGGGCAGGATATACAAGTAACCAAGAAGAACGGCACCTCTTTGAGCCTCTGAGACCTAAGGTTAGAGGGTCGCTAACATTTGCCCAACCGGGAGGCAAAAAGCCCAAGACAGTGTCACATAGGTGCTTACGTGAGGTAGCGCTCGTGAAATCCTCCAGGCAAGTGCGCAAAGTAAGTCTCGAGTCCGGCACTGTCAGGCTGTATTGAGATTCCTCCCTGCCCTGATCGTAGCAATTCCTGTCTGTTCTTACTTGGGCCGCAGCTGCTTTCTGAGGGGAAGTGAGATTCAGCATGTGTTGAGGTTGTATGCCGATATCCAATGTAGTTCCTAGATCTTCGCCGCCATCTTGCTTGTCGCGTGTAGTGGGGAACAGGTCCAAGAGGTGTTTAAATAGTGAGCTCATTGCTGAAAAATGATCATTCAGGATCCCACCAACACGTTCCTCGAACCTGTGTAGTGCGGCATCTAACTCCATTTAGCTGATGTTAAAGTTAAAGTAAGGCCTCTCCAATAGTGTTAGGAAAATAATACCCTCACCGCATTCAGGCCTCAGACTGCAGAGTCACCAATAGAGCCCCGGGCAGCCACCTATTGTAAATGGATCCTTTACAAAGTTGATAAACTTAATTACTCTTAGTTTCTGGGCAATTTAAAGGTGTAGGTTGCCAGGGAATTGTATATTTGCTTATCTTTAGTTAGCTAGAGCAGAGGAGCTCCCTGAAAACACGTCTGCTCTCTTAGGCAGTTGGCTCCACCCCCCATAAACACTGATTTTAACATATATTTATATAAACTGATTTTTAACTCTGAGATTAAATTGACATTTCATATGCTATTTATCTCTCTTTCACCATTTATATACGACCCATCCCACATTTGATCCTGGCCCACTCTTGTTGACCTTGCCTTATAATAAGGCGCTCCTTACACATATATATTGTATCTGTTAGATTTTCATTGGGTAACTAGGGACCCATTCGTAAGGGAGCTTTAGGTCTTATCTCAAGTTAGCGCTGTTGGAGAATCTTACTTCTTTCAATGTCAGAACAGATATGCTTATGTACGGTATCTCTATTCTCCTCACTCCCTTTCATATTATCAGTACAATAGTGCTTCTTTAGTGTTAAAGGGACACTGAATCCAATTTTTTTCTTTTGTGATTAAGATAGAGCATGAAATCACTAATAATATAGAACTACAGTATTACAAGAATAAGAATTTGTTTTACACAGAACTTGGATAAGTGTTCTACACTATATAAATTAAAAAAAAAAAAATAGAATTTATACTCAGGGGGGAGATGAAGAAAATATGAAATCCACAAGGTCTTTAGTAGATATTTACCTACTCTTAGTACTAACACTTAAGATTTTAGCACTTAATAAATTTTTTGAGAAATTGGAACATAGCATGAAAGAATGTTCTCGGGAAATGCAATATATTATGCACAATAGTATAAGAATAAGAGTTAGTTATGCACAGGACTGGGGATTATTAATAATGTGGAATCACAGTAGTATAAGAATAAAAATATGTTTTAAACAGTATTTGATACATATTTTACACTGTACGTATTAAAAAAAAATAAACTTAGAATTTATACACAGGGGGGGATGAAGAAAATAAGAAACCTACAAGGTGTTTAGTAGATATTTACTTAGTTTTACTTCTAATACTTAAGATTTCAACACTTAATCAGTATTTTGGGATATTGAAACATACTATGAAAGAATGGCCCCGGGAAACGCAATTGTTTATGCACAATAGTACAAGAATAAGAGCCAACCCTGCACAACTTAGTTTTATTTCTAATACTTAAGACTTCAGCACTTAATAAGTATCTTGGAAATATTGAAACATAGTATGAAAGAATGGTTTTGGGAAGTGCAATATATTATGCACAATACTATAAGAATATGAGTTAACCTTGCACAGTATTTTACACATTATCATTTAAAAATTCCTAAAATAAAAAGGTATATACAGTGGTCGGATGAAGAAAGTATGAAACACATATGGTATTTAGTAGATACACACTTAGGGATATTAGAAGCAATTGAGAGGACCAAGGAAATTATAAGTTATTTTAAGATAGTGAATAGAGTATGGGGGTGCACAATAAGTAATAAACAGCAGAACACACTATGCGCTGTGGTTGTAGTGTTACTATGTGTAATGATATTGTTAGAACAACCCATCTTAGTGATAAAGAATTGTAGTTACAGATACATTGATTATTGCAGTATATTTAAGTCTTCACAGTTAGAGACTAGATGGTAAAAATCATTACCTGGAACGTAGGGGGAATTAATTCCCCCATAAAACGAAAAGCTGTATTGAACCATCTAAGAAAATTAAATACTGACATCGCATATATACAAGAAACTCATTTAACAGATAAAGAACATATGAAATTAAAGACTGACTGGGTACAGGAAATTTTATATTCATCATATAACAGTTCATCACGTGGTGTAGCTATACTACTTCATAAAAGGCTACAATACGAAATAGAGAGTATATATAAAGATAAGCAGGGTAGATTTATAGTTATAAATATAACAATTAATGGACAAAAATATACACTGTGTAATATATATGGACCAAACCAGCAAGAAAATAGATTTTGGACTAAATTACAGAAAATTTTACAAAACAAAACCAGATATGAGATAATAATGATGGGTGATTTTAATGTAACCAATAATCCAATAATTGATAGAAGAACAGTGAAAATAATTAGAAAGGACAAATCCAGATATAATTATGAAAAAAAGACAATACAAACACTGTGCGAAAATTTAGGGATAGAAGATATTTGGCACAAAAATAATGTCAAGAATTGATTATTGTCTTATCTCCTATAAATTAAACATCTATGTAGAAGAAATTAAAATATTGCAGTTTAATGTTACAGATCATACTCCGGTGATGATATCTCTAGAAGACCGGAAAAACTATGGCAATGTCAATAATTTTAAATACCCTAAATATTTGTATAAATCAGAGCAATGGATAAAATTCTTAGAGGAAAAATGGAACGATTTTGAGATAAATAATAAACAACATACCTCAAAACCGCAATTATTTTGGGAAACATCAAAAGTGGTCATGAAAGCAGAAATGATCTTACATTTAAAATATATTAAAAGAAAAGGTCAAAAGGAAGAGATAAGGATTAATAACCAGATAGAAAGTGCATGTATACAATATAGACTAAACCCAACAACTCAGAATAGAAATACATATTTCAATGCAAAGAAAGAAAGAGATATAAACAGTCTTGAGAAAGCACAGGAAGAATTAAAAGAGATCAGCAAGATACTATAGATGGGGTAATAGATCAGGCAAGTTACTTGCAAATATATTAAGAGAGTCATAGGGGCATATTTATCAAGCTCCGAATGGAGCTTGAAGCCCCGTGTTAAACAGCAAAGACCGCTGCTCCATAACCTGTCCGCCTGCTCTGAGCAGGCGGACAGACATCGCCGGAAATCAACCCGATCGAGTACAATTGGGTTGATTGACACCCCCCTGCTGGCGGCCTATTGGCCGCGAGTCTGCAGGGGGCGGCGTTGCATCAGCAGCTCTTGTGAGCTGCTGGTGCAATGCTGAATACGGCGAGCGTATTGCTTGCCGTATTCAGCGAGGTCTGGCGGACCTGATCTGCAGTGTTGGATCAGGTCCACCAGACCTTGATAAATAGAGTCCAAAGTTTCAAAATTATATATATGCTATAAAGGATCTAGATCATATGCACCAAGATACAGGAAAAATTATTGAATGTTTTAAGAAATATTATCAAAGCTTATATAAATCTCAAGGAAACAATAATTTCAAACAACAAGAACTATGGAATCAGATTAAATTACTGAAAATTAGTGAGGATCAAAATAAGATACTTACTGAAACAATAAAAAAAAAAAGAAATAGAAAAGGTTACACAAAAATTATCTTTATCTAAAGCATCTGGTCCAGATGGACTACCTGCAGAATATTATAAGGTATTAATATGTAAAGTTATAGATCCATTGCATCAGCATTTTCAAGCAATATAAGAGGGGAAAGAGGGTTTGTCATCTACCTTTAAAACAGTTACACCTAGATTTAGAGTTTTGCGTTAGAAGGGGTGCGTTAGCTACACGTGTTTTTTTCCCCCGCACCTTCTAAACAACGCTGGTATTTAGAGTTCTCTGAAGGGCTGCGTTAGGCTCCAAAAAGGGAGTGTACAGGCATATTTACCGCCACTTCAACTCTCAATACCAGCGTTGGTTACGGACGCGGCCAGCTTCAAAAACATGCTCATCCACGATTCCCCCATAGGAAACAATGGGGCAGTTTGAGCTGGAAAAAAACCTAACACCTGCAAAAAAGCAGCGTTCAGCTCCTAACGCAGCCCCATTGTTTCCTATGGGGAAACACTTCCTAAGTCTGCACCTAACACTCTAACATGTACCCCGAGTCTAAACACCCCTAACCTTATACTTATTAACCCCTAATCTGCCACCCCCGCTATCGCTGACCCCTGCATATTATTTTTAACCCCTAAGATGCCGCTCCGTACATTATAGCTATGTACCCCTAATCTGCTGCTCCTAACATCGCTGACCCCTATCTTATATTTATTAGCCCCTAATCTGCCCCCCAATGTCGCTGCTACCTACCTACACTTATTAACCCCTAATCTGCTGACTGGACCTCACCGCTACTATAATAAATGTATTAACCCCCAAAGCTAAGTCTAACCCTAACACCCCCCTAAGTTAAATATGATTTAAATCTAACGAAATAAATTAACTCTTATTAACTAAAGTATTCCTATTTAAAGCTAAATACTTACCTGTAAAATAAACCCTAATATAGCTACAATATAATGAATAATTATATAGAAGCTATTTTAGGATTTATATTTATTTTACAGGCAACTTTGTATTTATTTTAACTAGGTACAATAGCTATTAAATAGTTAATAACTATTTAATAGCTACCTAGTTAAAATAATTACAAAATTACCTGTAAAATAAATCCTAACCTAAGTTACAATTAAACCTAACACTACACTATCAATAAATTAATTAAATAAACTACCTACAATTATCTACAATTAAATCAACTAAACTAAATTACAAAAACAAACAAACACTAAATTACAAAAAATAAAAAAAAGATTACAAGAATTTTAAACTAATTACACCTACTCTAAGCCCCCTAAAAAAATAACAAAGCCCCCCAAAATAAAAAAATGCCCTACCCTATTCTAAAATAAAAAGTTAACAGCTCTTTTACCTTACCAGCCTTAAAAGGGCCTTTTGCGGGGCATGCCCCAAAGAAAACAGCTCTTTTGCATTTTAAATAAACATACAATACCCCCCCCAACATTACAACCCACCACCCACATACCCCTAATCTAACCCAAACCCCCCTTAAAAACCTAACACTAAGCCCTTGAAGATCTCCCTACCTTATCTTCAAAACGCCGGGTATCACCGATCCGTCCAGAAGAGGGTCCGAAGTCTTCATCCTATCCGGCAAGAAGAGGTCTAGAAGAGGCTCCAAAGTCTTCATCCTATCCGGCAAGAAGAGGACATCCGGACCGGTAGACATGTTCATCCAGGCGGCGTCTTCTATCTTCATCCATCCGGCGTGGAGCGGGACCATCTTGAAGCAGCCGACGCGGATCCATCCTGTTCTTCCGGCGACTCCTGATGAATGAAGGTTCCTTTAAGGGACGTCATCCAAGATGGCGTCCCTCGAATTCCGATTGGCTGATTCTATCAGCCAATCGGAATTAAGGTAGGAAAAATCTGATTGGCTGATTGAATCAGCCAATCAGATTCAAGTTCAATCGGATTGGCTGATCCAATCAGTCAATCAGATTGAGCTCGCATTCTATTGGCTGTTCCGATCAGCCAATAGAAAGCGAGCTCAATCTGATTGGCTGATCCAATCAGCCAATCCGATTGAACTTGAATCTGATTTGCTGATTCAATCAGCCAATCAGATTTTTCCTACCTTAATTCCGATTGGCTGATAGAATCCTATCAGCCAATCGGAATTCGAGGGATGCCATCTTGGATGACGTCCCTTAAAGGAACCTTCATTTGTCGTTTAGTCGTCGGGAGAAGAGGATGTTCCACGCTGGAGGTCTTGAAGATGGAGCCAATCCTCGTCGGATGGATGAATATAGAAGATGCTGCTTGGATGAAGATGTTTGCCAGTCCGGATGTCCTCTTCTTGCCGGATAGGATGAAGACTTTGGACTCTCTTCTGGACCTCTTCTTGCCAGATAGGATGAAGACTTCGGAGCCTCTTCTGGACGGATTGGTGATACCCGTCGTGGTGGAGATAAGGTAGGAAGATCTTCAGGGGCTTAGTGTTAGGTTTTTTAAGGGGGGTTTGGGTTAGATTAGGGGTATGTGGGTGGTGGGTTGTAATGTTGGAGGGGGGGTATTGTATATTTTTTTACAGGCAAAAGAGCTGTTTTCTTTGGGGCATGCCCAAGGCCCTTTTAAGGGCTGGTAAGGTAAAAGAGCTGTAAACTTTTTATTTTAGAATAGGGTAGGGCATTTTTTTATTTTGGGGGGCTTTGTTATTTTTTTAGGGGGCTTAGAGTAGGTTTAAATAGTTTAAAATTCTTGTAATCTTTTTTTATTTTTTGTAATTTAGTGTTTGTTTTTTTTGTAATTTAGTTTAGTTGATTTAATTGTAGATAATTGTAGGTAGTTTATTTAATTAATTTATTGATAGTGTAGTGTTTAATTGTAACTTAGGTTAGGATTTATTTTACTGGTAATTTTGTAATTATTTTAACTAGGTAGCTATTAAATAGTTATTAACTATTTAATAGCTTTTGTACCTGGTTAAAATAAATACAAAGTTGCCTGTAAAATAAATATTAATCCTAAAATAGCTACAATGTAATTATTATTTATATTGTAGCTATATTAGGGTTTATTTTACAGGTAAGTATTTAGCTTTAAATAGGAATAATTTATTTAATAAGATTTATATTATTTCGTTAGACTTAAATTATATTTAACTTAGGGGGGTGTTAGTGTTAGGGTTACACTTAGCTTTAGGGGTTAATACATTTATTATAGTAGCGGTGAGGTCCGTTCGGCAGATTAGGGGTTAATACTTGAAGTTAGGTGTCAGCGATGTTAGGGAGGGCAGATTAGGGGTTAATACTATTTATTATAGGGTTTTTGAGGCGAGAGTGAGGTGGTTTAGGGGTTAATACATTTATTATAGTGGTGGCGAGGTCCGGTCAGCAGATTAGGGGTTAATAAGTGTAGGTAGGTAGTGGTGACATTGGGGGGGGGCAGATTAGGGGTTAATAAATATTATGTAGGTTGCGGCGGTGTGCGGTCGGCAGATTAGGGGTTAAAAAATTTAATTATAGTGGCGGTGATGTTGGGGGACCTTGGTTTAGGGGTACATAGGTAGTTTATGAGTGTTAGTGTACTTTAGAGCACAGTAGTTAAGAGCTTTATGAACCGGCGTTAGCCCAGAAAGCTTTTAACTCCTGGCTTTTTTCTGCGGCTGGAGTCTTGTCATTAGAGTTCTAACGCTCACTTCAGCAAAGACTCTAAATACCGGCGTTAGGAAGATCCCATTGAAAAGATAGGATACGCAATTGACGTAAGTGGATCTGCGGTATTTAAAAGTCGCGGCTGGAAAGTGAGCGTTAGACCCTTTCCTGACTGACTCTAAATACCAGCGGGCGGCCAAAACCAGCGTTAGGACCCCCTAACGCTGGTTTGGACGGCTAACGCAGAACTCTAAATCTAGGCGCATATGTAGGTGTCGGCGATGTTAGGGACAGCAGATTAGGGGTTCATAGGTATAATGTAGGTGGCAGCGGTGTCCGGTCGGCAGATTAGGGGTTAAATAATTTTATTTTAGTGTTTGTGATGTGGGGGGGCCTCGGTTTAGGGGTTCATAGGTAGTTTATGGGTGTTAGTGTACTTTTTAGCACTGTAGTTAAGAGCTTTATGTTTCGGCCCATAAAACTCTTAACTACTGACTTTTTTTGGCGGTATGAGTCTTGGCGGTAGAGGCTGTACCGCTCACTTCTTCCAAGACTCGTAATACCGGCGTTAGGCAAATCCCATTAAAAAGATAGGATACGCAATTGACGTAAGGGGATTTGCGGTAGCCAAAAGTCGCGGAAGAAAATTGAGCGATACACCTTTACCTACCTGACTCTAAATACCAGCAGGCGTTAAAAAGCAGCGTTAGGACCCCTTAACTCTGCTTTTTAAGGCTAACCCAGAACTCTAAATCTAGGTGTATGTCATTTAAAACCTTATTTAATCTTATATACATGATAGTCACAGAGTAACTGAACAACATTATTTAGAGCTTATAAATAGAAATGCCAAAATCTGTTTAGAATGTAAATTAAAAAGATTGAAATTAACAATTAAATAAAGAGGCATTGGAATTGTTACCAAAAAGGGATATGTTTATGAATACAAATTGCAGGGTTTATCTAAAAGAAATACAACATGATAAATTGAAACTGCCCAATCGTATATATTTTTCATATAGAATAATATGTTAATCTATTACATAAGGCAATAATAAATAGGGTCTCGTGGAATGTTGAATATGGTGTTTCAGGTGGAATTTCCACATTTCAGGTGGAATTTCCTGAAATGTGTTAACCATTGTAAATACCTAACAAATAGTATTGTTTTAGATTCATTTAGCTGTTTTAAGAAACAGCAGCATGAAGAGGTCATGGAACAAAAAAGAAGACAGATGGCGATGAATATAAGTAATGAAGGTAACAGCATATTTATTAATAGGCATGTGCATTCATTTAAACGGAATGTAAAAATGCAGATCTTTGTGTGTTGCCCTTTCACACTAAGAAATCCAACGCCAGAAATAGCCGAATGCCTCTGCCGGCAGCCATATTTAACATTTGTTTCACAAACTAATGAACAAATGCACATGCCTATTTATTAATACTGTGCCTTATTAAATATTACCTTTTAGAAATAACAATTTATAACAGAAATATATAACAGCAATGTTCTTCTATCTACTAAAACTTCTCAAGTGCCTTATAGAACATTTATGAAAACTATTTATTTTATGTGTTAGTTTTATAATGGGAAAGATTTCTTCAAATCTGATGGTTGAAATTCTAAAGCCAGATTTCAAGAAGAAATCTCACTGATGTCTAGAAAGCAATAGAATACATACAGTGCAGACATTTAGTTTGATATACAAAGAAATTATTTTTTAAAAATACATTATATTAACTTAAAAAGTGCTGACACTTTTAAAAAAATGTATATGGTCTATTAATACATGATATATTTTGAACACAAAAACTATCAACTTTCCTAATTAAAAAATGATGCATTTTAAAAGTAAAGTAAAAAAAAATGATTATCCATTTTTATTTGAAATCCGATTGATGCTAATGGATATTTTTTATTTTTAACTATTATTCACAGTATATATATATCTATAGTCATATTGCATAGGTCAGTTATGTCAGTGGATTAGAAGACTGCACTAAAATAGAAAAAATTACAAGGGAAAATAACATAAAATTATACAAGCAAAGAGAAAATTGAAAATAATATAATAATAAAGATACAAATATTAATAAATTAAGCCTGACAAGAAAAACACAATTTAATTATATTGGTGAACTCAGCAGTATCCTTAAACACATAACATAAAGCAAGTGAAGAAAGTAGCTATTAATAGACAATGGAAAGTTCTTATGAATGATCCAATCTGCTCATTAGCAACAAGCTACCTCAATCTAAAGAAAATGAATGTAAACATCAAAGAAAAGGTGTGAATCATCACTAAAGTCTTTCGGCTAGATTACGAGTTGTGCGTTAAGGTAAAAAAGCAGCGTTAACTGGTCCTAACGCTGCTTTTTTACGCCCGCTGCTATTACGAGTCTTGCAGGTTTAGGGACACCGCACACTTCTTTGGCCTTACCGCAAAACGACTTATGTAAATTTCGTAAAGTCTTTTTTCTATGGGACTTCCATAGCACCGGTATTAGGAGTCTGTACTGGGAGGCCAAAAAGTGAGCGGTACACCCTCTACCTCCAAGATCCGTAACGCATTCTAAAGTCAGTAGTTAAGAGTTTTATGGTACAACGCTGTAGCATAAAACTCATAACTAAAGTGCTAGAAAGTACACTAACACCCATAAACTACCTATTAACCCATAAACCGAGGCCCTCCTGCATCGCAAATACTAAAATAAATTTTTTAACCCCTAATCTGCCGCTCCAGACATCGCCGCCACTATAATAAACATATTAACCCCTAAACCGCCACACTCCCGCCTCGCAAACACTAGTTAAATAATATTAACCCCTAATCTGCTATCCGTAAAATTGCCGCCACTTACTTACATTTATTAACCCCTAATCTGCCGCCCCCAACGTCACCACCACTATATTAAATGTGTTAACCCCTAAATCTAAGTCTAACCCTAACACAAACTAATTTAAAAATAATTTAAATAAATCTAAATAAAATTACTATAATTAACTAAATTATTACTATTTAAAACTAAATACTTACCTATAAAATAAACCCTAAGCTAGCTACAATATAACTAATAGTTACATTGTAGCTAGCTTAGGCCTAGATTTGGAGTTTGGCGTTAGCCGTGAAAACCAGCGTTAGAGGCTCCTAACGCTGGTTTTAGGCTAACTCTGGTATTTGGAGTCACTCAAAATAGGGTCTAACGCTCACTTTTCAGCCGCAACTTTTCCATACCGCAGATCCCCTTACGTCAATTGCGTATCCTATCTTTTCAATGGGATCTTTCTAACGCCGGTATTTAGAGTCGTGTCTGAAGTGAGTGTTAGACATCTAACGACAAAACTCCAGCCGCAGGAAAAAAGTCAGTAGTTAAGAGCTTTCTGGGCTAACGCCGGTTCATAAAGCTCTTAACTACTGTACTCTAAAGTACACTAACACCCATAAACTACCTATGTACACCTAAACTGAGGCCCCCCCACATCGCCGCCACTCGATTAAATTTTTAACCCCTAATCTGCCGACCGCCACCTACGTTATACTTATGTACCCCTAATCTGCTGCCCCTAACACCGCCGACCCCTGTATTATATTTATAAACCCCTAATCTGCCCCCCACAACGTCGCCGCCAGCTACCTACAATAATTAACTCCTAATCTGCCGACCGCAAAGCGCCGCCACCTACATTATAGCTATGTACCCCTAATCTGCTGCCCCTAACACCGCCGACCCCTATATTATATTTATTAACCCCTAATCTGCCCCCCACAACGTCGCCTCCACCTGCCTACACTAATTATCCCCTAATCTGCCGACCGGACCGCACCGCTACTATAATAAAGTTATTAACCCCTAATCCGCCTCACTAACCCTATAATAAATAGTGGATGAGGAATTACAGATAGTAAACCTTTCCTCTTTTCCTCTAAACCTAGCTCATATCGAACTCCTTAAAAAAGGTATGTCCTTTTGCCCCAATACACCAATTGACAAGTTTGAGGTCATAAAAGACCTACATCTTTTTGCAAGAAAGATTGTCCTGTCTGTCATCATGAAATCTAAATCAGATAATAACTATATGTTAGATGCAACTGATCAAGTGGCCCTTAATGATTTAGAGTTACTTCTTGCTGAAAAACAAGCTGTTTTTGATGATGACACACAGAGAGAATCTTTGGTGGATAGAAAGTATGCCTTTAAACCAAAATCAACATACATGCCCTCACTTTCCCTGGTTCCAGCAGTTAATCTATTTGTAAAACAAATGGAGAGAGATATAGAAGATATATCGAGCCAACAAACTTTTGACAACCTAAAACCAAGGGAAAGAATAGCACTAAAAGAATTAAGTATGGCCAAAGGTTTGGTGATGAAGCCTGCCTTTAAGGGCGGCAATTTGGTTTTACTTGATGAGCATCTATATGTGAATGAAGTTAAACGGCAGCTAAATAACAAAAAGCAATATGAAAAAATTGGTGGCAACCCTTTGGTCCATATCCAAAATTCCCTTTTTAAACTATTGAACGATGCAAGAAGCAAAGGGGTAATTACCCAAAATGAGTTTAAATTCCTATATCCTGAGCACCCAGTTATGCCTGTTTTTTATGTATTGCCAAAGCTACACAAAAATATGCAGTGCCCCCCGGGAAGGCCTATAGTCTCGGGAATAGGGAGTGCCACGGAAAAAATTGGGGAGTATGTTGACAAATACCTACGACCCTTCTTGCTAACCTTAACATCATATGTTAAAGACACAGCTGACCTGTTGAGAAAGTTGGATGGAGTAGAAGTGAATGAAAAGACCATTCTGGCATCTCTTGATGTAGAGGGCCTTTACTCCTCCATACCACATAAAATAGGCTTAGCAGCAATAAGGAGATTCTTAGAAACTAGAGGACCAACATATGCTGAACACACCAAATTTATTTATTCTCTGTTGGAGTTTGTTTTGAAAAATAATATTTTTTCATTTGACGGACAGATCTTTCGCCAACTATGTGGGACAGCGATGGGGGCAGTTTGTGCCCCCACATATGCATGTCTACATCTGGGCCTTTGGGAATCAGAGATCTTTGAGTACTATTCAAGGATCTTTGAGGACAAAGTGCTACTATGGATTAGATATGTGGATGATGTTCTTGTCTTGTGGGATGGGACGGCAGAAGAATTCAATGAATTCGTTGCTGCCCTTAACCACAACGACAAGAACATCATCCTGACGTCAGAAACCAATAAAGTGGAACTAAATTTTCTAGATGTGACTTTGAAAAAAGAGGGAGTAAGAATAGTGACGGAAAACTACAGGAAAAAGAACGCAACTAATAATATCTTACATGCAGATAGCAGCCATCCGAACCACCTTAAAAAAGGGATCCCGTATGGCCAATTCCTCCGTCTGAGGAGAAACTGCTCCTCCCTTTCCAAGTTTGACACTCATGCAGCCCTAATGAAAGAGAGATTCCTGAAAAGAGGCTATTCCAATAAGTGCCTTAAGAAATCTCTCTGGAAAGCCAGAAATATGTCCAGGGATGATTTACTATATAGTAACAACTCTAAAAATGAAAATAGCAAGATTAGATTTATCTATAATTTCAATAATCAATGGGAGAGTTTAAGGTCAGCTTTTAAGAAAAATTGGCACATCCTATCCCTTGATGAAAAAGTGTGTGATGGGGGATACACCATTGTTGACGGCTAGAAAAGCACAGAGCTTAAAGGACAAATTGGTGAGGAGCCAATTTTCAAGGGGCCCATCGGCCTCTGACTGGCTGAGAAAGGACAGAGGTATTAAGGGTAGCTTCCCATGTGGGCACTGTGTATACTGTGCCCACATGGATAGCACTAAACAATTCTCTGTCCAGGATGGAAAGATCTTTGACATAAGATTCTTTTTCAACTGCAAATCGGAAGGGGTGATATATCTTCTGCGGTGCTCCTGTCCGGTCTTCTATGTTGGAAAAAGGAAAAGATTGGTGAAGGACCGAGTACAGGAGCACAGAGACGATATTCTCCACTCCAGAGAAACTAACGTTGCTAGGCATTTTTGTAATGTACATAATAAAAATGTAGATTCATTGAAATTTATCATAATAGATAAAGGCATCACTAATGGACGTGGTGGCAATAATGATAGGGTCCTCCTGCAAAAAGAGGCGAAATGGATCTACAGACTGGGAACTAGGTTCCCAAAAGGTTTAAATGATAAGCTTGAATTTGTCCACTTTTTATAAATTTTCATTCGTTTTAAATATAATAAACATCTGTTTGAAGTGTGCGCCAGGATAGAGAGTAATTTATATCTCTCTTCTGTTGTGTAATTGAAAGTATTGGGGGTAACCAGGAATTAGGTTGAACCAACATATATGTAGCTATTACTTTCTAACACAATTTTGAGTTTTGAGAGGCTTTTTGATACAGGGTTAAAAGTGATACAGCTTTAAGGTGTTGCAAGGATACTTGGGAAAAAACACCTGTAAGCAATTAGATATCTGCATAAAAGAGGAAGTCCATTGAGGACTCTATATGCCCTGATGATCCCCTGTAACACATACTGGAGGTGGGGGAGAATCGTGCGTTGGCACTATGTGTTTATGAGAACCCAGGTACCTGTCGAATGTACCGTGGGCCAGAATTTCTAGTGCACCTGACTAGACCTATTCCCTGAATCTCATGTTTCTTCAGAGACATTTTGGCTCTATACATGCAGCTGTACATTTCAAGTGAGCTACAAATTTTCCTGGTGTGACTCCGACAGTGGAGTAAGTGGTTTGAGGAGTGTGCTATTGGAGTGCAATGGAAGATGTGCCTATACGATAGGTGAACATACATATAACATTGTGATACAGCCTTTTGTCAAAGTTCTTGGCAAAACTGACAACGTAAAGATTGATTCAACTGGATCCTTCCGTTTACAGCCACTCACAGTCCCTGGTGACGCTACACCACTCCCACTGTCTGTTGACGTCACACGCCAAGCAATCATCACAGGTGCTTGCAAGCAGAAGAAAAGTGGAAGCAACAAAAACCGGAGGACTTAAGCTAAGTATATGCTGTGTTTTCCAACTGAATTACTATACTTGCTAGAGACTCCCTATACAGCAGCACTAACTGCGGCATATCCATTTGCCTTAAGAGGAGATTCCCTGGTACATACCAAAAAGGAAAAAAGCGCTTTTCTATATACAATATAGTTCACCCCTGTTTGGACTGCAGCCATATATATAACATGTATTTTGCCTACCTACTATATAAGTCCTGTAAACATTAGATTCTATGTACAATTTGTTATAAACATAAGTTCTCTGGTTAACCCCTGATTGTTTATGATGTTTTTTTGAGATTTATAGTATAGGGAAAGAATTAGGTCTCAGTGCACTTTAAATGTTTTAGATTTTGCTGTCTTTAGTGGTGACTGAAATTGACAGATAAAATATTGCTATATACTGAAGTGTATTTTGGGAACTTATTATTAATAAATTTTTGAAAGTCTCTTATGTGTGCCGTTTATTTATCCCTTGCTGTTCTAGGGTAATCTTATATACCCTGGTATTTTTTCTATCTTTATTATATATTGTATATTTACTATAAGGGTGGCACCATTTAGAGCAAATTAGCAATATTACCTACTCTCTCACACCCCCTACATATTTTTTTAATAAATAGTATTAACCCCTAATCTGCCCTCCCTAACATCGCCAACACCTAACTTCAATTATTAACCCCTAATCTGCCGACCGGAGCTCACCGCTATTCTAATAAATGTATTAACCCCTAAAGCTAAGTCTAACCCTAACACTAACACCCCCTAAATTAAATATAATTTTAATCTAACGAAATTAATTAACTCTTATTAAATAAATTATTCCTATTTAAAGCTAAATACTTACCTGTAAAATAAACCCTAATATAGCTACAATATAACGAATAATTACATTGTAGCTATTTTAGGATTAATATTTATTTTACAGGCAACTTTGTAATTATTTTAACCAGGTACAATAGCTATTTAATAGTTAAGAACTATTTAATAGCTAAAATAGTTAAAATAATTACAAATTTACCTGTAAAATAAATCCTAACCTAAGTTACAATTAAACCTAACACTACACTATCAATAAATTAATTAAATAAAATACCTATAATTATCTACAATTAAACCTACCACTACACTATCAATAAATAAATTAAATACAATACCTACAAATAACTACAATGAAATAAACTATCTAAAGTACAAAAAATAAAAAAGAACTAAGTTACAAAAAATAAAAAAATATTTACAAACATAAGAAAAATATTACAACAATTTTAAACTAATTACACCTACTGTAAGCCCCCTAATAAAATAACAAAGACCCCCAAAATAACAAAATGCCCTACCCTATTCTAAATTACTACATTTCAAAGCTCTTTTACCTTACCAGCCCTGAACAGGGCCCTTTGCGGGGCATGCCCCAAGAAATTCAGCTCGGAACAGCCAATAGAATGCAAGCTCAATCTAATTGGCTGATCGAATCAGCCAATCGGATTGAACTTGATTCTGATTGGCTGATTCCATCAGCCAATCAGAATATTCCTACCTTAATTCCGATTGGCTGATAGAATCCTATCAGCCAATCGGAATTCGAGGGACGCCATCTTGGATGACGTCCCTTAAAGGAACCGTCATTCGGCTAGTAGGCGTCGGGAGAAGAGGATGTTCCGTGTCGGAGGTCTGCAAGATGAATCCGGAAGAAAGAAGATTGAAGATGCCGTTGATAGAAGACTTCATCCGGATCATGGACCTCTTCAGGTCCCGCTTGGATGAAGACTTCATCCGGATCATGGACCTCTTCAGCTCCCGCTTGGATGAAGACTTCAGCCGGATCATGGACCTCTTCAGCCCCCCGCTTGGGCTTGGATCAGGACATCGGAGGAGCTCTTCAGGACGGATCTGTGAACCTGGTAGGGTGAAGACAAGGTAGGAAGATCTTCAGGGGCTTAGTGTTAGGTTTATTTAAGGGGGGTTTGGGTTAGATTAGGGGTATGTGGGTGGTGGGTTGTAATGTTGGGGGGGGGTATTGTATGTTTTTTTTTACAGGCAAAAGAGCTGAATTTCTTGGGGCATGCCCCGCAAAGGGCCCTGTTCAGGGCTGGTAAGGTAAAAGAGCTTTGAAATGTAGTAATTTAGAATAGGGTAGGGCATTTTGTTATTTTGGGGGTCTTTGTTATTTTATTAGGGGGCTTAGAGTAGGTGTAATTAGTTTAAAATTGTTGTAATATTTTTCTTATGTTTGTAAATATTTTTTTATTTTTTGTAACTTAGTTCTTTTTTATTTTTTGTACTTTAGTTTATTTCATTGTAGTTATTTGTAGGTATTGTATTTAATTTATTTATTGATAGTGTAGTGGTAGGTTTAATTGTAGATAATTATAGGTATTTTATTTAATTAATTTATTGATAGTGTAGTGTTAGGTTTAATTGTAACTTAGGTTAGGATTTATTTTACAGGTAATTTTGTTATTATTTTAACTAGGTAACTATTAAATAGTTCTTAACTATGTAATAGCTATTGTACCTGGTTAAAATAATTACAAAGTTGCCTGTAAAATAAATATTAATCCTAAAATAGCTACAATGTAATTATAATTTATATTGTAGCTATATTAGGATTTATTTTACAGGTAAGTATTTAGCTTTAAATAGGAATAATTTATTTAATAAGAGTTAATTAATTTCATTAGATTAAAATTATATTTAATTTAGGGGGGTGTTAGTGTTAGGGTTAGACTTAGCTTTAGGGGTTAATACATTTATTATAGTAGCGGTGAGCTCCGGTCGGCAGATTAGGGGTTAGGGAGGGCAGATTAGGGGTTAATACTATTTATTTTAGGGTTAGTGATGCGGATTAGGGGTTAATAACTTTATTATAGTAGCGCTCAGGTCCGCTCGGCAGATTAGGGGTTAATAAGTGTAGGCAAGTGGAGGCGACGTTGAGGGGGGCAGATTAGGGGTTAATAAATATAATATAGGGGTCGGCGGTGTTAGGGGCAGCAGATTAGGGGTACATAAGGATAATGTAAGTAGCGGCGGTTTACGGAGCGGCAGATTAGGGGTTAAAAATAATATGCAGGGGTCAGCGATAGCGGGGGCGGCAGATTAGGGGTTAATAAGTGTAAGGCTAGGGGTGTTTAGACTCGGGGTACATGTTAGGGTGTTAGGTGCAGACGTAGGAAGTGTTTCCCCATAGCAAACAATGGGGCTGCGTTAGGAGCTGAACGCGGCTTTTTTGCAGGTGTTAGGTTTTTTTTCAGCTCAAACAGCCCCATTGTTTCCTATGGGGGAATGGTGCACGAGCACGTTTATGAGGCTGGCCGCTTGCGTAAGCAACTCTGGTATCGAGAGTTGAAGCTGCGTTAAAAATGCTCTACGCTCCTATTTTGGAGCCTAACGCAGCCTTTTTGTGGACTCTCAATACCAGAGTTATTTTTATGGTGCGGCCAGAAAAAAGCCGGCGTTAGCTACGCGGGTCGTTACCGACAAAACTCTAAATCTAGGCCTTAGGGTTTATTTTTATTTTACAGGCAAGTTTGTATTTATTTTAACTAGGTAGAATAGTTACTAAATGGTTATTAACTATTTAATAACTACCTAGCTAAAATAAATACAAAAGTACCTGTAAAATAAAACCTAACCTAAGTTGCACTAACACCTAACTCTACACTACAATTAAATAACTTACCTAAATTAAATACAATTAAATAAATTACATACAATTAGCTAAAGTACAAAAAACCACACTTAATTACAGAAAATAATAAACAAATTACAAGATATTTAAACTAATTACACCTAATCTAATAGCCCTATAAAAAAAAAACAAAAAAAAAAAACAAAAAAAACCCTAGCCTAAACTAAACTATCTATAGCCCTTAAGGGCATTTTGCCCCAATGTAATCAGCTCTTTAACCTGTAAAAAAAAAATACAAACAACCCCCCAACAGTAAAACACACCACCCGCACAACCAACCACCCCAAATAAAATACTAACTAAAAAACCTAAGCTCCCCATTTCCCTGAAAAGGGCATTTGGATGGGCATTGCCCTTAAAATGGCAGTTAGCTCTATTGCAGACCCAAACCCTAACCTAAAAATAAAACCCACCCAATACACCCTTCAAAAAACCTAACACTAACCCCCTGAAGATCGACTTACAGTTCTGAAGACCGGACATCCATCCTCAAGGAAGCGGCAGAAGTCTTCATCCAACTGGGCCGAAGTCCTCAACAAAGCCAGGAGAAGTCTTTATCCAAGCCCCCTGTACCATGTGACAGCCATCAGCCAATCAGAAATGCATACACGTACCATGTGACAATGATCAGCCAATCACAAATGCATACACGCTTATTCTGTGAATTCTTGCACATGCTCAGTAGGAGCTGGTGACTCAAAAAGTTACAATATAAAAAGACTGCACCGTTTGTTAATGGAAGTAAATTGGACAGTTGTTTAAAATTGCATGCTCTATCTGAATCAGGGAAGTTTAATTTTGAAAAAACAACAGAAAAGGTAAACCCTTGGTGGTAGAATAAAGCAACTCTATATTTGTGTGGTTTCCCTAAAAACCCACACCAAATCTAAATGAAATAGGTTAATTAGGTTTATTGTGATGTGGGGGTTTGGCAGTTTAGGGGTTAACAGGTTAATTAGGTTTATTTTGATGTGGGAGTTTGTTGGTTTAGGGGTTAATAGGTTAATTAGGTTTATTGAGATGTGGGAGTTTGTTGGTTTAGGGGTTAATAGGTTAATTAGGTTTATTGTGATGGGGGGTTGGCAGTTTAGGGGTTAATATCTTAAAGGGACACTCAAGTCAAAATTAAACTTGAAATACAGGAAAAAACAGAGTGCGCTGCAAACAGCTCTACCTATTCTCTATTTGGTAATAAATTATAAATACAATTTTACCATATATTAAAACATAACTACTACACAAATTAAATAAATTCAATGTATACTTTATTTTCACAATATATATTGTGAAAATAAAGTATACATTGAATTTATTTAATTTGTGTAGTAGTTATGTTTTAATATATGGTAAAATTGTATTTATAATTTATTACCAAATAGAGAATAGGTAGAGCTGTTTGCAGCGCACTCTGTTTTTTCCTGTATTTCAAGTTTAATTTTGACTTGAGTGTCCCTTTAAGATATTAACCCCTAAACTGCCAACCCCCCATCACAATAAACCTAATTAACCTATTAACCCCTAAACCAACAAACTCCCACATCTCAATAAACCTAATTAACCTATTAACCCCTAAACCAACAAACTCCCACATCACAATAAACCTAATTAACCTGTTAACCCCTAAACTGCCAAACCCCCACATCACAATAAACCTAATTAACCTATTAACCCCTAAACTGCCAAACCCCCACATTGCAATAAACCTAATTAACCTATTAACCCCTAAACTGCCAACCCCCCCCCCCACAACGCAAATAATTAATTTTATTACTAAGCCCCCTAGGGGAAATGGATAGTTTAGGTTTTTTTAGTGTTAGGTTTTTTTTAATTTGCGGGGGCTTGGTTGGGTGAAGGTTTTTACTGTTATGGGTAATTGGTCATTTTTATAAGTAAAAGAGCTGTTTAAATTAGGGCAATGTCCTACAAAAGGCCCTTTTAAGGGCTATTGGGAGTTTAGTATTAGATTAGGGGGTGTTTTTATTTTGGGGGTATTTTCTATTTTATAGGGGTATTAGTTTAGGTTTAAAATTTTTATTTTGGATAGCTTTGTTTATTTTTTTCTGTAATTTTAGATTTTTAATTTTTAGTAAAATTAGCTTGGGGGATTGGATTTTGGAAACCTAGACTGCCCTCTGGGCAGACTTATCGCCTAATATATAATAAAAATGTAATGCCCATTTTTTAAACAATGCATAATTAAACATTTTCTCATTGATTACAAATGTAATGCAACAATATAACCTCTATTGAGCGCCAATACTGCTAAAATGTAATTAATAGTGCTTCTATTCTAGTGCTTCTATTCTACGAAATGCTTGAAATAGCATTGCTCTTTACTCAAAAGAAAATGTTTTATATATATGTATGCAGGCATCATTTAACGATATCGAGTGGCCATGATTCGCTATAGCGAATCATGTCTGCTCGACATTTAATAAATTTACCCCATGGTCTCAAGTCGCACTAGCTTTTTTAGATTTTTTATGTGTTGCACTTGAGTGAAACACCTAGCTCACAACCTGTAATATGAGCGATGTTTAGTGCACCCTATGCTTTCAATGGATTGTGTGGTCGCGCTAAACATTCTCTGCTTATTCTGTTTTTCTGTGGACCAGATTGCTCAGTAATCTTAGTGTGGTCCCCCTTTGTGTCACAATCTCAAAGTATATCATGTCCCTTTAAATTACTGAATGTTTCAAATGTCCTTAGGAATGTTTTTAATATTGTTTTTAGTATTTTTAGTAATGCAATTTACGAGGTAATTATAATATGTTTTATTGTATTGTATGTATTGTATTTTATGTTAAAACATCCATGCTATTTCATATACATGTATGAGCTCTTTTAACATGGTAATTTTAAATTTTAATTTCAATTCTATTTGTAACCACTATCATGTTACCCAACGAAATAACAAATCATGGTTCACATAAATGTTATCCAACGAAATAACATCTACATTAATGAACACACTCCCGGACTTAAATGCACATCCTGAATAAGGGACTTAGGTATATTATACAACACAAGCCATCACACCGCTAATAAACAAATACCGGCTGTATTGGCATAGAAACCGGCTTTGTTAGTAAACAATGAGTTTACCAGAAGTGACGCAATACGTAATGACGTCACTTCCGCTTTTACGTTTGTACACAAACATCCGGTCTATCGATCACAACAAGCCCAATCATTTAAACCAACAAATTATATAAATTGAATACTCAAACAATGGAATTGAACAGTAGTTGGAAACACATCCGAAAATAGAGATAATAAAAATGGTAAAAGGGATATAAGAACTGCTTCCGGGTCACGCCAGTATAGCGCTTTTTGGTGCCAAAATTACAATCTCTTGATAGGCACAAAGCACTTTAAATAGCCACCATAGCTCACCCTGAAATATAGTCTTGAGAAAGGCCTAACATAGAGGCCGAAACGCGTTGACAGAAATTGATGAGCAGCATTTCAATATTGTTTTCACATTTGTAGCATTATTGCACTATGTCATTTTGTTGTTTACAGGTTTTTTATAAGGATTGAGTTTTTGTCACAGACAGAACACCTTACAAATAAAACACCAACAACAAACCACCCACTAAGGAGATTCTCAGAAGGAGGATTTTCATCAGGCACCATTCATATTACATACAACAATCAAACACAGAGCAACTCATTGGATACAAATATTTGAAAAATAATTTTCAAATTTTGGGGGTATTTCACAATCACTATAAACATTTTTTGGATTCAAAACACAGAGATGTTTGATTTTTTGAATTTTAATTTTTATTAATTTTTATTATATTTGACACATTTTGATTTTTCACAGATTTTTGTCACATTTTTTATATCTAGATATATTTTTATTCAATTTTTGTTTTTTACCTTTTTCATCTTTTTTCATCACTTATCACTTCTCACCAGAAGAGGACATATCACATTAAGGAACTAGAGACTATTTTAATTAATTCTATCCCCTCAACCAGTTGGTGTCATTAGAAATTTAGATCTGTGATCTTATTAGAAATTCTACTATATCTATGTCAACAAATTGTGTTTTTATAATGATAATCGACTGTTATTCATTATAATTGTATTTTTACATGGATCCATGTTTTTTATTATATTTTTATTGTATTGTTTGATTTTATATTACCATTAAATTTTGTAAACTGACAGATTTGTCTTACATTTTAACCTAACATCATACAGGAAATTGTTTACAATAGAGAGTTAGGCAAGTCAGACTCTGCCTAGGCCCACCTCCCATAGCCTCCAGTTAGGCGCTTTTTGATATTCTACTACCATATCACTTCTTTCAGGGGCAGCTAGGTACCCCACTATCATAAAGCCTATTTGGGATATTATGAGCGCTGTGAGATACTATTAAACAAATCCCAAATTCACAAAAATATATTTTTTGGAAGTGTCCACATGATTTTAGAAAACCAGTATGATAAGTAGGGATACTGTTCAATTAAAGTTAATTGAATTATTGGCTTAAATTTAAATGACCCAGCAAGAGACCGTCATATAAAGTGACTGGGTCATTCTACCGGGGATTGGTGAGGTTATAGGAGCTCTTTGTTTCTCTGGGTTGGGTGCAGAAAAGACTGCCAGTCACTTTGTTTGGGTGATGCACCTGAGTGATTCAAATCTCATCCCAGTATAAAGGAAATGGACCAGTTACCAGGTCGGCTCAAGATATTGTGCTGCCTGGGTCTGAGTATGAAATGACACCCCCCAGTAGTAACATTACTGATTAGCATATAAACCTACTAGCCTGGTCATGGACTTTACTAAGCCTGCCTGCCTACCTGTATGCAACCAATGCTTATGCACAACTTATGCACAATTGCGCAATAAGTGGGAAGGAAGTTAGGGAAGAGATGCACTTTTCCCATCTTGAATGTGGCCCCTGACTGGTTCTGTGTCTTTGTGCATGATGAGGTTATAATGCTGGGAACCTTTCCCAATGGAGACACAGGACAGGAGTGGTTTGGGTCTGAAAGTAACTGAAGTGCTGCCCCTTTTCAAGTGCTACCTGGGTCCTTTGGACCCACTTGGTCTCATGGTTGAGCCAGCCTTGCCAGTAACTACAATAATGTTATTAGTTTTAAATATATTCCAGCATTTTTGTTTTCCTTTTGTGCTTTTACTGTTGAAATCCCAACAGAGGCTATTTTTATTTGTATTATTGTCTGATTATTTTTGAGTCATAAAGAATTATCAAGTTGACAAACGAAATAAGAAACTCTTCCTTATTGCCTTGGATATATTACCTTGCCAGTTAAAAAAAGATAATTTATTATTGGCTTGGGTTTAATGAATTTTAGGTTTTCCTGATTTTGTTTTATTTTTGTTGTGTACATTGAAATATTTAAAAAAACATTGCACACTATCAATTTTTTCCATGCACTTTATATGCAAATACTATTGTATTCTTAAATAGACATACCTCTATATAAAAAAGTCCATGAAAAGAAAATGATAGTGTACAAAAAAATACCAAGTAATATAACATGATTTGTTTTACTCTATCTATTATTGTAGTTTTTCAAATATTTACTGAACTTGAGGAGCTCTCTGGTTGCTACTGAAATTTGAGAAAGAATGCATATTAAAATGTGCAGGCATGTAACAGAATTTAAGTCTCATGAATGGAAAATACTCACACAAAAAAACAAGCAATATAATCTTAGGGCTTTCTTTAGCAGTCAATATGTGGATTTGAACTATGCAAATATTTGAAGATGTCTTGTGGCACATTAACAGCAAATCACTTTATAAATAATTCCATAAAAGCATTTCATGTATAAAACACAATTTTGAATTAAGCAATTTTTGTTTTAAAAATTACTTAAGACTAGAACTTTATAGCCCCCCCCCCAAAAAAAAATAAATAAATAGAAAAAATAGAAAGGAAACCACTAAGGTTCAGCAAATGCCCTTTTATGATTTATAATGTTATTTCCTATCTAAAATTTTATGCTGCTGATTGACATGAAATGTGATGATAAGGTAAAGAAAACAAACAGAAACAAATAGATCATATGCCATACATATTTTTGCTAGAAACACTGAAGGAAATATGTTTTTCAAATAAATGTGCCATAAAGTAAGTCTGCCTATTCCTATACAAAAATGGCTGCCATCAAATTTTGCTGTCCTTTTTGAATAGATATGACTTTGTTACAATAAGTTAAAGGGACACTGAACCCAATTTTTTTCTTTTGTGATTCAGATAGAGCATGCAATTTTAAGCAACTTTCTAATTTACTCCTATTATCAAATTTTCTTCATTCTCTTGGTATCTTTATTTGAAATGCAAGAATGTAAGTTTAGATGCCGGCCCATTTTTGGTGAATAATCTGGGTTATTCTTGCTGATTGGTGGATACATTCATCCCCCAATAAAAAAAAATGCTGTCCATATTTCTGAACCAAAAAAGAAGCGTAGATGCCTTCTTTTTCAAATAAAGATAACAAGTGAACAAAGAAAAATTGATAATAGGAGTAAATTAGAAAGTGGCTTAAAATTGCATGCTCTATCTGAATCACGAAAGAAAAAAATTGGGTTCAGTGTCCCTTTAAGCACTTGTGAAGCTGTCGTCCTTAGTGTTTAATAGAACTGCAAACATTCTTAGCAAATTTGGTAAATTTAAAGAGTAATCATTGCATAAAAACTCATTTATTTTTTTTTCCATCATGAAAGGTAAATATAATTATGTTGAAATTATATCTAGACAATTTCATTGCAATAAGGACAATTGTAATATTAATGTTATTGCATTTCTTTTTAACTATCACACATTTTCAAAGGGCTACAATCTCTTTATGACTTGCAGCAAAAATAATTATAGTTTAATCAGAACCAGCTAATGTCAGTTCATCTGTACAGTTTCTGGGAAATACCTGCTCACATTAGCTACACAAGGGCACATTTGATTACATGTAATTTCACTATTCTGGAAGTGGCAACTTTCATATTCTAGCAGAGGTTTATTAATGATGGGGAGGGAATATGCAGTACAAGCTCAAACTGTTTCCAGTTTAGTGAGTTATCTTATTGAAATCTATATGCATAACGTGCCTAGAGATTTTTAAGCACAGACAATGTCTTTTATAATTTCATTTTAATATGAATTCTTTATGGTATCTTCCAAATTTCTTGATGTACAATATAATGGGTCAGAAATGAAAAAATTGGGTCGCCCATTTAGTTTACCCTGTATATAGAGTTGAATTTATATACTTAGTTGTCTTTAAGCCATCCAGGGTCTCAGAATACATAATTAAAGCCAAAATTACATAATTATACATTTTTATTATTATTTATTATTATTAGTATTATTATTTATTTGTATAACTCCAGCACATTGTGTATTGCTTGATAATGTTCATAATATCTCTTTTGGGGTACAATTATCTTAATTTTTTAAATCTTTTCTTTCACACACCTTTTGCAATAGTGTGTCCTTGAGTGTATGGGCACTATTTAATTCACATAATTATATCATTGCTACACTGCTATTAAATGCGCAACAAAAGTGCCCTCATGTTAAACATTTTAGGCCTCGATATTTAAAACACCAACATTATTTTATAATTGACATTATAATCCAAAAAAGGGGGCTGAACCGCAAAGTGCAGATGAATGGTGACGTGTGTCTCCCATAAGAAATAATAGGGATCATGGATTCTGATAAACTCAGCTGACATCGCCACTTGTCGGCACTATCAGCAGAGCTGGGGCTGTATTTAAAGTGTTCCTACACAGCATTCACTTAAACAAAACCAAAAAGGTTTATGTGTAGGAATATTTCAAATAATACATACCTAACCTAACTGTAAGTAAACTTACACTATCTTCCTCACACTGGAAAATCTTGCAAAAGAAAAGGTGGTGAGATAAATATAGATGAAACCCTGTACCTACCAAGCAGGGCAGCATTTTGAATATATCATACTACTGGCGATGTAAGTCCATTAAAATGAAGGTTGCTCCCCTGGCAAGCAAAGGAACCTCCCACTTAACGCCTATCTCTGCATCATATCTGTAATCTACCTTACTAATAAAGAAAAAAAAAAACATCCTATTATAACTATAGTAGTTATGTCGATAAATGTATATACAATTTGTAAATTATATGCAATTTCTTGTATAATGCATATTATTTTAAGTATAGTATAGCTTTTAAACAGCTGTTATTTTCTGTGTTCTTTTTTCTTTTAAACATTAAAATATATTTTTCTATATATAATTATGTTATAAAAGACAGTAGCCTCAACTTTATAATGCTATCAATGGCCTAGATTTAGAGTTTGGCGGTAGCCGTCAAAACCAGCGTTAGAGGCTCCTAACGCTTGTTTTTTACGGACTCCGGTATTTAGAGTTTAGTTACCGACACTCAAAAATCACCCAACGCACAAATCTCTACCAACAGCTCAAACCCAGTAGTTAACATATACCGACAAAATAAACATCCACAAATCACAAAACAAATATTACACAAAGTACACTTACACTCATACAAACACTACACTATATTTATTTTTCAGATTTAATAATTTTTCTTCAAAATACAAAGGATCAAAGTTGCGAGATCTCGGGTGTTAGAAAAAAAACAACACAAATCCATTTTGCCATTGACTTACATTGACACACGGGAAAAGACCCTCATATAGCTACATCTAACTAATAAGATTATCACAAACATACACTCATCGATGCATACAAACAATATACACCACATTGCATACACAAAAAGTTATTTATTACAAAATGAACAAGATTTAGTTACTTTTTCACACAAGCTCATGACGTCACTCACTTTACGAGGAAAACCAGTCTTTGAAAAAAAATTGTCCTAAATTTTGTGCCTCCATTGACTTCTATGAGGAAGACGTGCTCGTGCACGCGACAGACAGATTTCCCTAATGCACGCAAATAGCGTAGACAAAAAACTCTAAATACCAGCGCTAGAAATAGGAAAAAAATGCATGCTTTTCTGCGTTAGATCCAGCTATGATAAATAGATCAAGAAATGACTATTTCCCTATGGTGGACTTATGGATTGTACTTATTGAATATTCACAACAGCATTAAATTGTTTCATACTTTTATATTACATCAACTACAAATCAACATCACTAGTAACAAACTTTTTTAACAAAAAAAAATCACATTTAAACGGACACAAAAATAATTTAAACTTTTCAGGATTCACAAACAGTACACAATGGGAAACACCTCTCATTTACCTTTATTATTGCATTTAATTTATTCAACTCATATGCTTGCAGCAACTGCATATCTACATAGGCTTAACACATGATCAGTCATGGATGCACATACATTACTTTTAGCATTCACTCATACATGTAAATTCAAATGATGGGGGAAAAACACATTACATTCTCTCTAGGAATCACAAAACAGAACATATGGATTTTACTGTACTTTTAACATCATGATTCCATCACAATAAACCATTAGGAATTACGTACAAGAAGAACATCATTACACAAGATTACAGATGTCACTTTATGGGAAGGAACAACAATGCCAGACCGCTATATAGAAGTCAGCATATGTGGGACACAATCACAATATATACATAGATGTGCATAACACGCATCACCCATCACGCAACCACAAAGCACACATTTAGATTTTATTCAGCACACAATAACAATGTAGCACAATACAACAACACAATGAGGATTTCAGAACTACATAGGCAGGTTAATAATATGATGACGTCATTAAAAGATTCAACCATACACATTACAGATTCACGACTGTACCGCCCCTTTCTGAACTTTAACACTCAATACTACAATACAACATATACGTAAATAACAGTTTGGAACAGCATTATTAGAGAAATTTGAATGGGACAATTAATAAATATTGTCAGATCGCAAATCACTTATATATATAATACTACAGATGACAGCCGGAAGTTATTCAGTATTAGTGCCATTTGAATGGGACGCATACAATATTGACAGCTCGGCAATCACTTATATATACAATACTACAGATGGCAGACGGGAAGTTCGGAATTATTATTGCGATTTTAAAGGGACGCATACAATATTGACAGCTCGGCAATCACTTATATACACAATACTACAGATGACAGCCGGAAGTTATTCAGCATTAGTGCGATTTTAAAGGGACGCATACAATATTGACAGCTCGGCAATCACTTATATATACAATACTACAGATGACAGCCTGAAGTTCAGATTTTTTATTGCGATTTGAAAGGGACGCATACAATATTGACTGCTCGGAAATCACTTATATACACAATAGTACAGATGACAGCCGGAAGTTATTCAGTATTATTGAGATTTGAATGGGAGGCATACAATATTGACAGCTCGGCAATCACTTATATATACAATACTACAGATGGCAGACGGGAAGTTCGGAATTATTATTGCGATTTTAAAGGGACGCATACAATATTGACATCTCGGCAATCACTTATATATACAATACTACAGTTGGTAGACGGGAAGTTCTGAATTATTATTGCGATTTTAAAGGGACGCGTACAATATTGACAGCTCGGCAATCACTTATATATACAATACTACAGATGGCAGACGGGAAGTTCTGAATTATTATTGCGATTTTAAAGGGACGCGTACAATATTGACAGCTCGGCAATCACTTATATATACAATACTACAGATGACAGCCTGAAGTTCAGATTTTTTATTGCGATTTGAAAGGGACGCATACAATATTGACTGCTCGGAAATCACTTATATACACAATAGTACAGATGACAGCCGGAAGTTATTCAGTATTATTGAGATTTGAATGGGAGGCATACAATATTGACAGCTCGGCAATCACTTATATATACAATACTACAGATGGCAGACGGGAAGTTCGGAATTATTATTGCGATTTTAAAGGGACGCATACAATATTGACATCTCGGCAATCACTTATATATACAATACTACAGTTGGTAGACGGGAAGTTCTGAATTATTATTGCGATTTTAAAGGGACGCGTACAATATTGACAGCTCGGCAATCACTTATATATACAATACTACAGATGGCAGACGGGAAGTTCTGAATTATTATTGCGATTTTAAAGGGACGCGTACAATATTGACAGCTCGGCAATCACTTATATATACAATACTACAGATGGCAGATGTTACTTTATCATTTTCAAACAATGTTGCAGCAACATTGATCGATCACATTCGATACACATTATACACAACTATGCACTTTCATTCATGTTAGCCTGGACGTGTGCTTGTTACTATAAGATCGCGTTTAAGAAATATTGATTACGCATATGATCAAACATTACAAACATGCACTGTATGTGTGATATTTGACACTTTCACATTGAGATTCATTGTGGGAAAACAACATTTCAGCAAACAACAAAAAAACGCCCACTGTGAAAGCATTCGCGCCGCTCACATACAAACAAGTGAATACAATCAGCAATCATTACAAACTCACTACCATTGGACTAATTGTACTATAAATCCCCCAAACAACATGGCCAATGCATCACTTGTGATCCACATCAGATCAAGTGCATACCTTGTTACTCTGTTTTGAAAGATGGATGACGATGACATGGTAGACACTGCTGGTGCTGCTATTGGCGAACTAGCTGTTGATCGAATCAGGCAGCCTCGGCGGCTCAGACTGAGACGAAGGGGTCGTCTGGTTCAAGGTCCTCGTGTCTACAGGGTGAGACCCACCTTGGAAAACATGAGCGACTTTGAGGTTTATGATAAGTATCGGCTCAATCGCAAACAGCTCATTGGCCTTTACGATCTTCTTAAACCTCATTTGGAGCCACGTATAAGAATAAAGACTGCTGTTCCCGCCATGAGTAAGATGCTAAGTTGTCTATACGTCCTGGCCTCCGGGAGTTTTCAATCCGGAGAAATGTACATGCATGGCCTGTCTCAAGGTACATTCTCTGTGGTGTTTGATAACTTTCTGGACGCCATGGTACGTATCAGTAAGCAATACATAGGATTCCCACAAAATGATGGTGATTGGAGGCGCCTGAAGCGGGAATTCTTTGATATTGCTCAATTGCCCAATGTCTTGGGAGCCATAGATTGTACCCACATTGCGCTGCGTGCTCCAATTGATGACTTGCCCTTCAGAAATCGCAAACATTTTCATAGCCTCAACGTGCAGTATGTTTGTGACGCACAGATGAGGATTATGCATGTGTGTGCGAATTTTGGAGGAGCTTGTCATGATGCCCGCATCCTCGCTCAGTCGTCCCTGTGGAGACCGTTTGAGGAAAGAAAAAAGCCCCCTGGGTATCTCGTTGGTGAGTATTTGTGCACAACATGGTTAATTAGTTTGAGAATTGCCACTTTAGTTTTAAAATGTTAGCGTAATGTTCAGCTATAGGATGCAATTTAACCATTTATTTTTATTTCCGCAAATGTCTAGTTTTAGTTCAATGCAGATATGTAGCATGTCTTACCTTAAATGCTCAGATAGAGAATGCAATGTAACCATTTAGTTTGCATTTTACACAAGGTTTGGTTTAGGAGAAATACGCATATGTAGCATGTTTTAGCTGAAATGGGAAGATATTAGCTAATGCAATTTAACCATGTCATTGTCTCTTTCCGCTAATGTCTAGTTTTAGTTCAATGCAGATATGTAGCATGTCTTACCTTAAATGCTCAGATAGAGAATGCAATGTAACCATTTAGTTTGCATTTTACACAAGGTTTGGTTTAGGAGAAATACGCATATGTAGCATGTCTTAGCTGAAATGGGAAGATATTAGCTAATGCGATTTAACCATGTCATTGTCTCTTTCCGCTAATGTCTAGTTTTAGTTCAATGCAGATATATAGCATGTCTTACCTTAAATGCTCAGATAGAGAATGCAATGTAACCATTTAGTTTGCATTTTACACAAGGTTTGGTTTAGGAGAAATACGCATATGTAGCATGTGTTAGCTGAAATGGGAAGATATTAGCTAATGCAATTTAACCATGTCATTGTCTCTTTCCGCTAATGTCTAGTTTTAGTTCAATGCAGATATGTAGCATGTCTTACCTTAAATGCTCAGCTAGAGAATGCAATGTAACCATTTAGTTTGCATTTTACACAAGGTTTGGTTTAGGAGAAATACGCATATGTAGCATGTGTTAGCTGAAATGGGAAGATATTAGCTAATGCAATTTAACCATGTCATTGTCTCTTTCCGCTAATGTCTAGTTTTAGTTCAATGCAGATATGTAGCATGTCTTACCTTAAATGCTCAGATAGAGAATGCAATGTAACCATTTAGTTTGCATTTTACACAAGGTTTGGTTTAGGAGAAATATGCATATGTAGCATGTCTTAGCTGAAATGGGAAGATAGAGAATAATATTGAACTAGATTATTCTTTTAAAAAATAAACATTTGTTAGTGGATTATCGTGTACAAAAACTTTTATTGGACTCAAAATACTATTTTGAGGATTCAGTTTGAATTATGTTCTATTCATCATTTATAGGTGATTCTGGGTACATGAGCCGGCCTTGGCTTATTACCCCCTTGCGTAGCCCGACTGATGTGTCTGAGGAGCGCTACAATAGGGCTCATAAGAGAACCAGGGCGGTGGTTGAACGAATGTTCGGGCTCCTGAAGATGAGGTTCAGGTGCCTTGACAGGTTGGGAGGAGCCCTCCAGTACAACCCAAAGAAGGTGGCTAAGATCGTTATAGCCTGTAGTGTCCTGTATAATATTGCACAGCGGGCTGGTATGCTGCAGGGCGTCCAGGCACACCGAAACCTCCTCAGAGATGAGGAGGATGATCCTGTTCTAGAGGGGCCATTCCGGGACGAGGGGCTCAATTTCAGAGCAGACATCATCAACCGCCACTTTAGTCGGTAAATAATAGAAATTAGACTGGAGTATTGTCAATAGATGTGAACTCTAGGGAAATGACAAGTAGAGAATTGTACAAACATGTTAGGATTGTTCATCAAATGCTAAAAATGTGTTTGATTTATTAATATAGGTGATGCTCTGGTCATTGGGTCCTGTAGTGAGTCTTTGCCACCTGGTTTTTAAAGAGGACATCAGCTGGTAAGTATAAATGTATGGACTGTTGCTGGCATGAATTGTACACAAATACATCATATGGCATACATTTTCTAAAATAGTATTTAGTTTACACATTACTTAAAATTTAAAAACTCAGAAAGGGATCCTCTAGCATAACTATCCTCTAGCATGACTATGGTTCAATGTCACACATTAGAGGTTCGTTCTGCTCAATATGACTCATCTTCACACTTGATAGAACATAACACAAGATGCTACACACGCTTAGTAAGCTAGTGACAGAAATATATTCAGAAATGGGGGGTGGGAGAGGGGTACAGAACTGATTCACACACTTGTATTAGTAATTTTAAAAAACAATTTTATGCCATTAGGGAGATGACTTCATGTAATGACTGAAAGGGAAGAATTCGAAGAATGACAGTGAAGAATTCCCAGACTGACAGTGGAAAAAGACAAGATTGAAATTGAAGAATACTAATGGGATCATGTCTGGCATTATCTTTCAAATCTGCTGACCTTGAAAACCATACAAAGACATGTTCACATGGTAAGTGCCAACTATTTGATAGAATAAGGCTGTGGAGGCATCCTATTGGAGACACTTAGATTATTTTCTAATTTTTAGATGGTATTTCACAGTCCTCTATTTTGGAAATGATGAATAAGACACCTATTGAAGATCAACTGTTTACCCCTGGATTGACTTTCAAAGACCATGCATTATCCAGGTTGGTTTACCAATGCATGCTAGTTAAGAATCACAGGAAGAATGTCGAATATTAGTAGCTTACATACATTAGTCATACATAGTTCATAATTAGATATTTAGGTATCACAATCAGACACTTAGATGATTTTACTTTTTTAGATGGTATTTCAGTCCTCTATTTTATGAAATGATGAATAAGACACCTATTGAAGATCAACTGTTTACCCCTGAATTGACTTTCAAAGACCATGCATTATCCAGGTTGGTTTACCAATGCATGCTAGTTAAGAATCACAGGAAGAATGTCGAATATTAGTAGCTTACATACATTAGTCATATTTAGTTCATAATTAGATATTTAGGTATCACAATCAGACACTTAGATGATTTTACTTTTTTAGATTGGATTTTCAGTCCTCTATTTATGAAATGATGAATAAGACACCTATTGAAGATCAACTGTTTACCCCTGAATTGACTTTCAAAGACCATGCATTATCCAGGTTGGTTTACCAATGCATGCTAGTTAAGAATCACAGGAAGAATGTCGAATATTAGTAGCTTACATACATTAGTCATACTTAGTTCATAATTAGATATTTAGGTATCACAATCAGACACTTAGATGATTTTACTTTTTTAGATGGTATTTCAGTCCTCTATTTTATGAAATGATGAATAAGACACCTATTAAAGATCAACTGTTTACCCCTGAATTGACTTTCAAAGACCATGCATTATCCAGGTTGGTTTACCAATGCATGCTAGTTAAGAATCACAGGAAGAATGTCGAATATTAGTAGCTTACATACATTAGTCATACTTAGTTCCTAATTAGATATTTAGGTATCACAATCAGACACTTAGATGATTTTACTTTTTTAGATGGTATTTCAGTCCTCTATTTTATGAAATGATGAATAAGACACCTATTGAAGATCAACTGTTTACTCCTGAATTGACTTTCAAAGACCATGCATTATCCAGGTTGGTTTACCAATGCATGATAGTTAAGAATCACAGGAAGAATGTAGAATATTCGTAGCTTTCATACATTAGTCATACTTAGTTCATAATTAGATATTTAGGTATCACAATCAGAAAAAGGAATACATATTATAGTTGATATAGAGGTATTTGAATGGACATGAAATATTACATTTATGTTCAGCATACATATATATTTATTATTGAAATGTGATATACAGTATTATGTATAATTAGAAATTCTGATATTTAAATTTAATTTACTTTTTTAGATGGTATTTCAGTCCTCTATTTTATGAAATGATGAATAAGACACCTATTGAAGATCAACTGTTTACCCCTGAATTGACTTTCAAAGACCATGCATTATCCAGATTGGTTTACCAATGCATGCTAGTTAAGAATCACAGGAAGAATGTTGAATATTAGTAGCTTACATACATTAGTCATATTTAGTTCATAATTAGATATTTAGGTATCACAATCAGACACTTAGATGATTTTACTTTTTTAGATTGGATTTTCAGTCCTCTATTTATGAAATGATGAATAAGACACCTATTGAAGATCAACTGTTTACCCCCTGAATTGACTTTCAAAGACCATGCATTATCCAGGTTGGTTTACCAATGCATGCTAGTTAAGAATCACAGGAAGAATGTCAAATATTAGTAGCTTACATACATTAGTCATATTTAGTTCATAATTAGATATTTAGGTATCACAATGAGACACTTAGATGATTTTACTTTTTTAGATTGGATTTTCAGTCCTCTATTTATGAAATGATGAATAAGACACCTATTGAAGATCAACTATTTACCCCTGAATTGACTTTCAAAGACCATGCATTATCCAGGTTGGTTTACCAATGCATGCTAGTTAAGAATCACAGGAAGAATGTCGAATATTAGTAGCTTACATACATTAGTCATATTTAGTTCATAATTAAATATTTAGGTATCACAATCAGACACTTAGATGATTTTACTTTTTTAGATTGGATTTTTAGTCCTATATTTATGAAATGATGAATAAGACACCTATTGAAGATCAACTGTTTACCCCTGAATTGACTTTCAAAGACCATGCATTATCCAGGTTGGTTTACCAATGCATGCTAGTTAAGAATCACAGGAAGAATGTCGAATATTAGTAGCTTACATACATTAGTCATACTTAGTTCATAATTAGATATTTAGGTATCACAATCAGACACTTAGATGATTTTACTTTTTTAGATGGTATTTCAGTCCTCTATTTTATGAAATGATGAATAAGACACCTATTGAAGATCAACTGTTTACCCCTGAATTGACTTTCAAAGACCATGCATTATCCAGGTTGGTTTACCAATGCATGCTAGTTAAGAATCACAGGAAGAATGTCGAATATTAGTAGCTTACATACATTAGTCATATTTAGTTCATAATTAGATATTTAGGTATCACAATCAGACACTTAGATGATTTTACTTTTTTAGATGGTATTTCAGTCCTCTATTTTATGAAATGATGAATAAGACACCTATTGAAGATCAACTGTTTACCCCTGAATTGACTTTCAAAGACCATGCATTATCCAGGTTGGTTTACCAATGCATGATAGTTAAGAATCACAGGAAGAATGTAGAATATTAGTAGCTTACATACATTAGTTATACTTAGTTAATAATTAGATATTTAGGTATCACAATCAGAAAAAGGAATACATATTATAGTTGATATAGAGGTATTTGAATGGACATGAAATATTACATTTATGTTCAGCATACATATATATTTATTATTGAAATGTGATATACATTATTATGTATAATTAGAAATTCTGATATTTAAATTTAATTTTTATTACACAATATAATGGTGTATGTTTATTTTATTTATTTTTAAATTTAAATCATAAATATCTTGATAAAATGTTGCACAAAGTTAGAGCATAGACACAAGATGATTGTAAATGTATTTTATGAATATTTGACAACGTGTGTATTAACTTTGTAAAATTTAGTTTTGTAATTTCAGATTGTCATCTGATGACTTCCAGGAATATTTTTTTGTTTTTGTTTTTGTTTAAAAAACTTTTTATTTTAAAATGGTAATAATCAACATTTTATTATTAAATACCCTCTTTTGAACAGATTATAATAAATATCCATATAATCTGTGAAATAAAAAACAATTTGACTCCCATGACTTAGACAAGCACATGCATAAGATCAAATTATGCATTAATTTTAGAAAATCCACTGATTCAGAGAATATTAAATTAAACTATCTTTTTAAAATTAATTGGGGAGTGAGATCCATCGATGCTTTTCTTGTGAAATTCTTAGATGTTAAAATAATTTCGGATATGTAGTCAGAATTTGACCTAAATTTTTTAATTTCACTTTTAAGAAGGGGAAGTGGTTCACTTACATTAAAGTGACAGTGTTGTTGAATGTAAAATTAATTTTATAAGATCTTGTATCTTCCTTAGGTATCTAAAAAAATTATTTTATTAAATTTATAAATTTTTCCATTTATAAATGGTAGGTCATTTAACTTCATATTTTTCACAAGCTAGTTTTTGGATGCCATGTTAATAGATTTTATTTCCTAGTGGAGTCATTTAAAGGGACATTTAACTATAGTTATTAATATTATGTAGTTTTTAAAATCTTACCTCTTGGGTTAGACATCACATATCTGTATATAATTTTCATTACCCTTTAGTTTCTTTCGACAATGTTAAATCAACATTCCGAATGTTTTTGTCCTTAAAGGGACATTCACAAAGTATATTGTGTATTGATTTTGTAAAAATCATAAAAGAATTTAAACATATTTAGAAAGTACTATAGAATTACATTCAGTCTTTAAATATACTTCGAAAAATATACATCAATGGACATATCTTAGTCAATTACATAAGGCATCTATGTGCAACTAACAATCAGCATCAAAATAGCCTATGTAGATATGTATTTAATCCAAGAATATATATAATTACAATCTAATGATTGAATACCAAAACATATTAAGTTGTTCAAATATTATAATCTTATCCAAAATGCATAAATAACATATAGCTTAATGTCCCTCTAAGCTGAAGACTGCGAAATACATCCATTACAATATATATTTCAGTCAGTGTGTAAAATAATCCAGAAGTTAATCTAAATATGCTTTACTCATATGTTATACTATTTTAGCAAAAGGAAGTTGCCTAGGTTTATGATTTTTCAAGCATTATTGTGAAATGTCTCTTTAAAGGGACATGAACTCAAAATATACTGAAAGCGAGACAGTTAAAAAATTAATGATTTATACATTCTGAATGAGTATTCTATTTTAAGCAACTTTATAAATTTTCTCATATTATCAATGTTCCTCGTGATGTTGCTATCATTACTTTAAAATAAGGCATTAAATTGCTTAACATTTCATGCTCAATCTGAATCACGAACGCTAAATTTGTTTGGACAGTGTCCCTTTAAGAGATTTAAAGAGTGTATTTAGTTCTCTTCTTATCTTGACATACTTTGCTTGAAAAGCATATCGAGATAGGCTCAGTAGATGAAGATTGGTGGATGCACAGAGATGCCTTATGTGATTGGCTCAACCATGTGCATATAAATTTCTTCTGTTGAGGATATCTAAATACAAAGATAAATTGAGTTACATTTTAAAGTCTAAACAATTTTCTATCTCTACAGATCATTTGATACAATTGTTTGTTTGTAATGTCTATTTAAAATAAAGACGCCATTGCACAATAACATATATGAGCAGTTCAGACAAATACAAGCTCGAGGTTTATTTACTAATAACAAACAAACCTGTAGTTTAACATCTATAAACAGATTATCCAAGTTACTGACATTATAACCTGAATTTGAACATTCAGAAATGTTGCATGGGAAACGGATCTTGAAACATCAGATTTGCATCTTTAAACATTAGAGTCTAATGTCACGCAATAGCACACAATCAATGTGCATTATAAAATACATTTAATAGAGCAATGTCAATATTTCACAATAAGTCAACAAATTGATTTTATGAACAATAAAGACATACAATATTAAATGTGTATTTGTATTAAAGAAACAGACCGTTATTAAACCGAAAAATGTATACAACATTTAATAATGTGACAGTATTAGATTTTAAAGATAATTTAAACATTAATATTTAACGGATCATGGATATTAAATCTGCATCACACATATCCGCATGACAGGCCCATGAGTTACAAATAAGTCTACACGAAAAATGAAGTAACAGCACCACCAGGAGGTATGTGTAAGGAAGTTACTAAGATATGAAACATTAAGGAACGGCCAATCAGAGTTCATCACACAAACACAACTTGAGTCAGGATGGTCTCACAGACATTCTAACAATATTTCAAACTTTTATCCAATCAGATGTACAGATAACTTGTCCCATGGTGCATCTCATGTTTACTTCACCATATAAAAGTCCATTACACATTGCCATCTTTGTCAGTTCTCTAATGCCTGCAGGCAGTTTATATTATTATAATATATTTATTGGACAACCCAGCAGGCATGTCATCTCCCAGGTTCACCAAGCAGGAGAGCGCTGCACTGGTCCACGCCGTCAAGGACTTTTATCCCCAGCTGTTTGGGAACAAGAGGAGGTCGACAGATGCGCCTGTAAAGAAGGCCCTCTGGGAGTCTATCACCAATGCGGTTAAATTGGTGTGTGGCGTCCAGAGGAGCCAGGATCAAATCATGAGGAGATATGAGGTTGCGCTTGACAAAAAAAGTCAACCTCATAAGGGACTGGGTACAAGCCCGTAAAAGAGGGGGCCAAAGAAAGGCCCCATGGAAACTATACCTACTCCCTTATGAGGTGACTTTATGCGAGCTCCTCACTCTCCGGGTCCCCAAAAGATTTAGTTCCTCACCATCCTCGTCCTCCTCTTCTTCCCTCCCAGCTGCGGGATCTGAAAGTCCTGACGCGGGGGCCAGGGCAGCTGCTTCTCCGTCCGGTGGCCTGGGAGGAGATGAAAGAGAATCTGAACCAGGTAACTACCCAACTTCATATAATATCTTAATATTTGATTAGAATTTTAGAAAATGTGTATATAGTCAGATACTAAACCTATACAGATCTCACAACATACACTACATATGATGTTTAGATATCTGATTTTAGATTAGTGACACATGAAATAGGAATGATGTTTCTTGCGCTCTACAGAATATGCGTCACAGAGCGAAAATTGAATTGCGCATACACGTTAACATGGGTTTGCTGTAAGTGGCATTGCTTTATACATGTTGGTCAAATGACTGATGCGTAATTCCGCTTGGAATCATTGCGCAATGATCGCGAAAATTAGAATTGCGCATACACGTTAACATGGGTTTGCTGTAAGTGGCATTGCTTTATACATGTTGGTCAAATGACGGATGCGTAATTCCGCTTGGAATCATTGCGCAATGATCGCGAAAATTAGAATTGCGCATACACGTTAACATGCGTTTGCTGTAAGTGGCATTGCTTTATACATGTTGGTCAAATGACGGATGCGTCATTCCGCTTGGAATCATTGCGCAATGATCGCGAAAATTAGAATTGCGCATACACGTTAAAATGGGTTTGCTGTAAGTGGCATTGCTTTATACATGTTGGTCAAATGACGGATGCGTAATTCCGCTTGGAATCATTGCGCAATGATCGCAAAAATTAGAATTGCGCATACACGTTAACATGGGTTTGCTGTAAGTGGCATTGCTTTATACATGTTGGTCAAAATGAAATGTGAATTATTATATATGTGAAGAATACAGTATTCTTATTTTCAATATTATACATAATAAAAAAAAAATAGCAGAATCCAAAAAAATAATAACATATGCCCATCAATTGATGAGAATGAAATAACACAAAAAAATAATTAAAGCTACAGTAAACAACACAACTGATTGAAAATAAGAGTACAGGATATATTTATCATGAATTTAATTGAGGAAACAATTAACTCATGGGACTACCAAAAGATTAATAGTTTTTAATTGATTTGCTAATAATGTAGAGATTTTAAACATGGCATGATTTGTATTAATGATATCCAATCCTCATTTAATATATTACAGATCTGGATGTTGGTGCTGGATCCTCAAGCCAGGGCTTGTCACAGTATGGTATGTCTCATTTTAATTGACATTTGTCTTAGAAACATGGACAGAACATTACATACTAAATCCACATTGTTCAATATTTATATGTATCTGCAAAATGGATTAGTAAAATATTTACAAATAAGAATAAAAAAAAAAAAAACATAGGATTACATTGTAAGACTACTCTGAATTTTTTTCCAATTTAAAATATCCCATCTATTCTGGATATCTTAATTTTAATGTAAGATTCTTTGAATGTCCAATTTATATTCTTCCCTTGTGTATTGCTTAATCTTATTTGTATACATTTTGAAAAAATTCACACACTTTTGCATATGATTTGTTTTTAAAAATATAGATTCAATTTTTGAAATTGATCACGTCATTTAAGGGACATGCCAACTAAATTTTACATTGAATGATTTGTAAACGTGATTTTATTGTTTTGTTTAAACATTTTATGAGCTACATTGGTTCAGTCTATTGTTTTAGTTCTTCTAAAAACATATTGATTTTGGTTTAGGTTAAACAATGCATTACTGGTATTATCCGGCTGTTTTTTTATGCATAAATTGGCATTGGGTCAAAAGTTAAAATCATGTGTTCAGATAACAGTAGTACATAGTTTCAAAAAGTATACAATTACACATTTAGAGCTTCATGTCCCTTTAATAGATGAAAATTAAATAATTCTTAGGATATCCTTAAATAACATATTAGATTCGAATTGCATGCTCAATCCCATTCATTACATCAACATATGGAGTAGAGAATTCATTAACACCAACCTTGTCAAATCAATCAATATATTTTTATATTAAAGGGACACTGAGCTAAAATTATTAATGTTGTCATTCAGATAGAGCATGCAATATTAAGCAACATTTAAATATAATACTATAATCATATGTGAAATATTCTATTGCTAAATGTATTTTAAAATCAAGAATGTACGTTTATCTGCAGCTCAATTTTGGTTGACCAACCTGGGTTCTTATTGATGATTGGTGGATACCTTCAACAAACAATATTTATTGAATCCAATATTGCTTATCTGCCTTTAAGATTAAAATGTAGCAACATTAAAATTATAATAGGAGTCAATGTTAAATCATTTGGAACAGTTTGAACAGTGAAATCAATGATTGAAATAAATCATGTCAGTGTCCCTTTAATAAACAATAGATTCATTAATCCTTACATTCTTTGGATTAGACAATATTGATATATAATTCACATATTCACTGTTGGAGTTACTTTATAGATATAAGCATACTCTAACAGCACCATGATTACATATTTGTACTAATCAATTTGGTTTGGTATTGTGATCAATATGTGTTGTGTCCTAACCAAGATTACTGTACATTGCACAAATGGCTCGATGTGCCACATGTCTTTGTTTATATTTGTCAACAGCTGTTATTCAAAATGTGGTTTGTGTGTATTCTTTTAAGAACATTGATCAATGGGTATATTTAGATATGCAATAGCATCGTATGAGATGAGTTTGATGTCTAATATAGTCAGAAATTAAACATATGTTCAATACATCATTTTTTTACAGAATCCCCTTGATTCAATAATATCCCAAATGTGTTCACTAATATATATCTATATATATCACTAATATATATCTATATCATTCATAGAGAGAGTTGGTGTGGGGAGCCCAGAGGAATCCAGCACCGACACAGAGCCGCCTTTGCGGTCTTCTGGTAAGTCCATTGACTCATTTATATGTCATTCAAGGTGTATTGGTAATCAATATTATGAACATGATTCTGATGAAGCATAACATTTGAAACAAACATATAATTGACTCCTCTGATTATATATTAATTTTATTTGAATATTGAAAGATTAAGAATTAAAACTTTCTTAGTCTACACCTTTGTTATTCAGAAGATGTATAGCATATGTTTGTTTCCAACTTCATTTTTTACAACAATCATCAAGTGATACACACATGAGAAATCTTAAATGTTCAATGTACTATGCTTTTATGATTTTAAAATTAATACAAACAATAAATAGAAAATCTGAATCATTGAGAATAACAAATCTAATGTCATTTGTATGCTCCATCAAAATGATGTAAATCATAACTTTGGGTGTGTATATCTTTAATGCAACATTGATGTGTGTCTTTGAGCAACAGTAACATATGTTATAATATCTGATCTTAACGTGTACACAACATGTTATGTTTTACAGAGATTGATTTAACATGTGGGACGGAGGAGGAAGAGGCTCCCTTGAAGTCTGATGGTATGTGAATTATATCTAACATGTTTCCAACATGTTGCTTTATTGGAAATCATTTTATTGAAGACATTCAAAGTCTACAGCTTTTGCACTTTAAAAAGGAATATTATTTGTCTGTTCAAATACACTACTGCCCCCTTTATATATCAGGCAGCATGAAGATATGCTTGGATTTGTTTAAATATTTGGATTTGAAATTCATGCCATCATGATGTCACATGCATATTCTAGGCCAAACCACAATAATAATTTTAGAATTGTACAGACAGTCATTAATATTCATCTGAGTGCCTATATGCATACCATATCCTCATGTCATCATTGTTTAGAAATTCAAACACACTTCTAAGTATATTGCAAAAATAATCAAGTTGAAATGCGTTGATTGGATTTCATGATGTATGAGATGTTAATATATTTATTATATTTATTTCAGATGGATCCTCTGCTTCTGGTCATCATTGTTCCTCCCCTGCCCAGTCCCCTGCCCAGCCCCCTGCCCAGTCCCCTGCCCAGCCCCCTGCCCAGCCCCCTGCCCAGTCTCCTGCCCAGCCCCCTTCCCAGCCCCCTGCCCAGTCCCCTGCCCAGCCCCCTGCCCAGCCCCCTGCCCCTCCCGGCCCTTCCCATTTGTCCTGTCCTATCCCTCCCAAAAAACGCCCCTTCGTCCCCCTTCGCCACTCTCCCCGTCTTTTGGCCCGTACAGCTACCCCAGCTGCCCAGCTCCCAACTCACCACTCCCCAGCTGTACGGGCTACCCCAGAGCAGCAGCCCATCCCTCCCCAACCCAATCCCATCCCTCCACAACCCAATCCCATCCCTCCACAACCCAATCCCATCCCTCCCCCCTGCCTCAACCTTCATTGTCCTGGGTGTCGGATTGTCCTTCCCAGGCACAGCTGTAAGTATCATTAAAAATCAACATTATAAGATACTTAAAGGTACACTGAATGAAAATTATTCAATTGTGATTCAAATAGAGCATGCAATGTTAATCAAATTTATAATTTACTACTCTTATCAATTATTCTTCATTCTCTTGCTATCTTTATTGAAACAAAGAAATGCCTATATTTTTTTTTTATTCTAAAAAAATATGGACATCATTTCTTTATTGTTGGATGAATGTATCCATCAATCAGCAGGGACAACCAAAGTTGATAACCAAAAATGGCCTGCCCTATAAACTTACATTCTTGCATTTAAAATATAGCTAGAGAATTCTAACATTTAAAGAATACGAGTAAATTAATAATTCTTTTTAATGTCATGCTCTATCTGAATCAGTAACTAAAATATTTAGGTTTACGGTCCCTTTAATTTGATATCACTACATATACCAATCACCACTATTTGGATCCAACAATGTATGTACAAATGTTCATACATTATCTCTTGTATAACCCAGTGGGAATGTAATTTCTTCTGGTTGCTATGCTATTACACAGCTTGTCCTCAATGCCAAAATGTTTAAGGATAGGTGTGCCTACCACAGTATAACAAAAATCTTTAAATTGCTAATGTAAGTACAATGTAAATCCTTTTACAAGATTTTAGACACTCAAGCTGTAAAAGTGGATCATCAAAAACCAATTAAAGGGGACAACATGTTGGATTAAAATGTCCATTTAATGGTTTAGGTGTGTCTGAATAACATATTTCATGTGTAAATAATCAATGTCAACAAATTAATTTAAAGAATGATTTGTCTTTATGATGACAATGTATCTTTGCTTTTTATTTTGTCTGTTGTGTAATTATCATTAATATTTGATTTTTTCTTTATTTTAGGCTGTGACTCAACATGGCTCACGCTAGAAGGTCTAGCACGCGTAGAGCAGGCTGTGTTGAGGAACGCAGCTGTCCTGAGAGGGATGGCAGACACCATGCAGGCCCAGCTACAGGTTCAGCATATGACTCTACGTTAGATGAGGCGGTGGAACTCAATGCTTGAATCTGTAGCTGGACAGGCACAGGACGATGAAGGGGATGACCAGCAAGTGGAGGATCTGGAGATGCTCCAAGGGCGCAGATAAGAATCCTCCGTCCACATGTTGATGTTTGTTTTTATGGTTGCCATTTGGCCTTTTTTTCTGTTTATTGTTGTGCCTGTTGCACTCTTTTACCTTGTCATATGGCTCCAATGGGGCTATGCTGGCCCTTGGCAACTCTCTTCATGGACTGTGATGCACTCTGTTACCTTGTCATATGTCTCCAATGGGGCTATGCTGGCCCTTGGCAACTCTCTTCATGGACTGTGATGCACTCTGTTACCTTGTCATATGTCTCCAATGGGGCTATGCTGGCCCTTGGCAACTCTCTTCATGGACTGTGATGCACTCTGTTACCTTGTCATATGGCTCCAATGGGGCTATGCTGGCCCTTGGCAACTCTCTCCATGGACTGTGATGCTCTCTGTTACCTTGTCATATGGCTCCAATGGAGCTATGCTGGCCCTTGGCAACTCTCTTCATGGACTGTGATGCACTCTGTTACCTTGTCATATGGCTCCAATGGGGCTATGCTGGCCCTTGGCAACTCTCTTCATGGACTGTGATGCACTCTGTTACCTTGTCATATGGCTCCAATGGGGCTATGCTGGCCCTTGGCAACTCTCTTCATGGACTGTGATGCACTCTGTTACCTTGTCATATGTCTCCAATGGGGCTATGCTGGCCCTTGGCAACTCTCTTCATGGACTGTGATGCAATCTGTTACCTTGTCATATGTCTCCAATGGGGCTATGCTGGCCCTTGGCAACTCTCTTCATGGACTGTGATGCACTCTGTTACCTTGTCATGTGTCTCCAATGGGGCTATCCTGGCCCTTGGCAACTCTCTTCATGGACTGTGATGCACTCTGTTACCTTGTCATATGTCTCCAATGGGGCTATGCTGGCCCTTGGCAACTCTCTTCATGGACTGTGATGCACTCTGTTACCTTGTCATATGGCTCCAATTGTCCTGATCTTTACCAGATTATTTATAAACGTTGTTGATGTTTTCTGACATACTAATAAAAGACATGTCATTGCACGATTCTTTGTCCTCCTTATTCATGTCATTGATAGAAATCTCTAGTTTATCTGGTTGATCCTTAAAGGGACCTACCAAAAATAATGGTGTTTCCTGAATCATATATGTAATACAATTGTAATTTTATTATTTGTCTTTATATATTTTTCTAAAAGCTTTATCATTGCATGATTATGATTAGCATAGTAATTCTTTTATATATGTATATATAGATTGTTATATATGTATATTTCAAATTTCACATCCATGTGTGTATTTATAAACTCTGCATGAATTGATGCACCTTTAACAAATGATCTGAGGATTGATACAATGATATAATCCCTGTAAAGTGTTAATTTTATTGAAATAGTATTGTCTCTGTGTATCCTCTTTTTAAAAATAAAAATCATGTCCCTTTAAGTGATGGTGAGCACAATTGTTAATGAATGGATTTCCATTTCTAAAGCGTGTTTGTCCTTTTTACATGAACAAGGACATATAATCTTATTAATAAACAATCTTATTGTAATGTTGACAGCATTTCATTTTAAATTCTATCTTATTGAAAAGTGTAACCAAATCAATCTCTGTGTGTAATGCGCATATTTTAGATGAGGAATATGTTTTCCAAATATTTTTAAAAAATACTTCTCCTCCCATATATGGCTATAGGAAGGCTGACCATATTTCAACTTGAATAAATGACACGTTTGATCAATACATGTGTCATTATTGTTATTCCAAAACAATCTAAACATATCTTAAAACACCAATGTCATATGTATTTCTCATGTGTATCTTTTAAATGTTAAAGATATACACCATAGCTATAGTTAAAGGGACAGTCAAGTCCGAAAAGATGATTCATGATTTCGTGACATTCCTAGATAGCAATATAGACACATACTAGTTACTAAAATATAAATACGTTTCTTAGTGATATGCCAAGCTGTCAACTGAGTCCTTGTATTGGCTGCGGTTTTTCAGCGATCTCGGATGCGCCATGTTGCTTAAGACGTCACCTGCCAGGCTGTCCAATGATTCCTTGTATTGACTGACGTTTTTACGCGATCAAGGATGCACCTTTTATTGGATGGCGTTTTTACGCAATCAAGGATGCGCCTTTTTTTGGTTTGCGTTCTTACGTGATCAAGAATGTGCCTTTTATTGGATTGCGTTCTTACGTAATCAAGGAAGCGCCATGTTAATTAAGACGTCACATGCAAAGGTAAAAAAACGTCTGATTGTATTACGTAGTCCCGCAATATTTGTTTGTGCACGTTAAACAGGTTTGTGAATGAGAAGACAAGTTTAAAAACATGGCGAATATGGATTGTTTGCATCATGTTACATTGTTGACCCATAGCTGATAAAGACCACCACATTCTCTTTTGCTGGATGTCTGGTTGAATAAACGAACGAAAGCAAAATGTTTTCATGCATAAGATATTTCGAGGCAAGTGCAAATCTCTATAGTCCATGTTGTTTAATATGTTTGTCAACAATATGTTCCTTTTTATGAAAAATGACTGTTGTGTTTAATGTTAAAGATATCTAATTCATAAATATGCGCTATTGTGTTAGAATAAAGTAATCAATATGCATTTATCTTTATCATATGCTAAATATATGATGCCGACTTCTTCTAAATGTAATTTCGTCGTATATTTTATTAAAGGTTTATTAGACACTCACATTAAAAATCAAAATATTTTATTTGGTCTCTAGTTATATAGTCCATTGTTTAACAAATACACGTCTCATTTTGCTTCTGTTCAAATAAAATGTAAGTAATTTTCAGACTCCTTGCCAAGCCTCAAAGTTTCATGTGAGTACCATCTCCAGCTTTCTCCTGTTTGTGTAAAGGGTCTTTTCATATGTTAATGATGGGGTATTGTCTTGTTTTACGGTTGTAATGGGGGTTCATCTATATTTTCAATAGAGATAACCCGATTTTCTTAGAAAGTGTTTAAAGCTTTGTAACATTGATATCAGTATATGTTAATCTTGTTGTTTCTAGTAGTGTCTATTACATGCAGTTCTGTTAAAAATATAGTATACTGTCCCTTTAATGCAAATGTTGATTTTTGTATCATGTATGAGTTCCACATTGGTTAATCTCCAAATATATTATTGTTAGCATATTTTCACCCCCCACTCCTAAAAGGACTTTAAACCATATTCATTGTTAAAACAAATGTCTTTATAAAAATAAATTAACACAATAATGTCTCTTTAAGAAAATAGACTTTATTTAACACGTCAATATAAATCTGTTTTCAATATTTATTGTTTGAACAAGTACATGTAGATATACCAACAATCTGCAAATATATGTTAGCATATGTAATTTTGTTAAAGGGACAGTTTAGAAAACAAATAATGTTTTGCATTATTAAAAAAGTCAATTTTGTAATATCAATGATATCAAAGGTTTCTCACCAATTAATCATTTGTCTGTGTTTATTTTAATTTGCTAGCTAAACCTATGAGGTTCGTGTGCTCATTTCTTAGAGCTTGAAGAGTGCATGTAATCATTATGCAATTTGACCACTAGAGGGCATTTGGATATCATTTGTATATCTAAAACCTTGAGCTCATACAGCATATTTACCATGTATTGACCATTGATGTCTAAAATGTGGTTATGTCAGAACAACAAATAAGTGGTCATTTTTCATAGGCATAGATACAAGGGTAAGCACATAAGTCACACGTATTTTTCCATGTTTTGTTGTTTCCAATTTGATAATGCGTAATACAGTGTTTTCTTTGTAATCAATAATTCTGACTGTCCCTTTAAGCTGTGTTATTGTCATTCAAACAGTAATATGCCATCATGGATAATTGTAATGGTAATTTTGTTTGCGATTCGGGAAACAGTTTGGACATCACATCACAGAAACCAATCAATATCATGAACAAGGATAGGTATGTGATGTGGTTTTCACACACTTATAACCCACACTCTGCAAACAATCTGCCTCCATGGACCCGGTCCCATAGAAGTAGATTATATACAGAGTGTGGTCCACAAGTGTATGAAAACCACATCATTACATACCTATCCATTACACATTAAATAAAAAAAACATTAAACATGAAAACAAATACTTACTTCCTCTTCCTTCCTCTCTTCCAACGGGGCTGAGGCTCTGGGAGGGTCAACTGCCGACTCCGACAAGTTCTCATTGGATATGTTGTGGGAAGAGTGGAAGGAAGAGTACTGGGACGACCAAGGTGAGGAGGAGGAGATGGGCCGGCAGGAGGAGATGGGCCGGCAGGAGAAGATGGCCCGGCAGGAGAAGATGGCCCGGCAGGAGAAGATGGCCCGGCAGGAGAAGATGGCCCGGCAGGAGGAGGCCCAGCAGCAGGAGGCCCAGCAGCAGGAGGCCCAGGAGCAGGAGGCCCAGCAGATGGCGGGCCAGGAGCAGGAGGCCCAGCAGATGGCAGCCCAGGAGTTTGTTTGTGTTTGTCCTAATATATAGTAATATTGAATGCGAGTATTTTGCTAGTGTATTTTTTTTTTTCCTTGTTGTTATTTTCCGTATTTCCGCATCTTAAAGTATATGCGTATTCCCTGTATTTTATTTCAATAAAATTCCCCCCGCTTCTGAATGTGTAATGCTTATGTGCTTTGTTTAGTGATTATTGTTGTGACATTTGCGGCGTGTTATTGTTGTGCATGATGTGGTATGCGTCATATGACCGAGCTGTGCGTATTTCTCGCGAGATCGAGTGTTAGATGAAAAAAGCGTGTTTGTTTGCATTTCCATTGATCTCTATGGGAGACTGTCTAACGCGGGCTGGATTCCGCGTGTGAAATACACGTGTTAGGAGTATCGTTAGAAGGTTTTGTTTGAACTCTAAATACCGGAGTCAAACAATGCCGTTCGTTAGACATAAACCACGCGTAGCGTTAGCACCCCATCTACCGCCAAACTCCAAATCTAGCCGTAAGTGCATAATCTTTAACTTTGCAAAGTTAAATTAATGCCTTTATGTAAAAATTTAAAGTTGTGGCTACTGACGTTTATAATATAATTATATTAAGAAATACATATTAATGTTTAACATCTATATAATACTTACAATAATATGCATTATACAAGAAGATGCATATAATTTAAACATTAAATATACATATAATGCTCCTCTAAACTATTAACCCCTTGCAGCCCTTACCCCCAGTGCATCCTAAAACTACTACACTATTAACCCCAAATCTGCCATAACGTATTAACCTAATAACCCCTAACCTATTAACCCCAAAACCGCCACAACCCTTATTGCAATAAACCCCTTAACATATTAACCCCACACCGCCACAACCCTCCATCGTAATAAACTTCCCAACCTATAAATTCCCTAAACCTCCACAACCCCCTACACAAACTACCCTTACATTAGTTAACTCCCTAACAGCTAGTCCCCCCAAGACCCCTAACCTAACACCCCTTAAGTTATAAAAAAAATAACCAAATAATCAAATTCAAATCAGCCAATAGAATGAAAGCTTTTTCTATTGGCTGGTTTGAATTTGATTTGAAAATCAGCATATAGAAATAAAACGGCGCCCCTATATAAGGGGCAACCTCGTATTCAATCTTCAATGTGTGGCATTGATCGCATTAAGAGGGCATTAGAGGGTAAATAAGAAGAAAAGAAGAAGCAGATGGAAGATGGAAGACGATAAGTTGAAAGGAAGAGGACAGCCTAAGCGGAGCACCACCATGGAAGAAGATGGAATAGGAGTGCCACCTTGGAGAAGCAGCAGCTTACCTATGGACTCAAGTTTAGTGAGTAGAAACTTTAAGGTTTAGTGTTAGGTTTTTTTAGTTTTTTTTTTTTTTTTTTTTTAAGGATAGGCCTTTTTTATTATATGATTTATTTGGATAATTTTTTTTTACAGGCAAAATAGCTTATCACGTTAGGGCAATGCCCTACAAAATGTCCTTCTTTGGGCAATATTTAGTGAAGGCTTTTTTTCAAAAGATAGACTTTTTTGGGGGGGTAACTATGTTTTTAATGCAAAAGAGCTGTTTACTTCAACTAGGGCACTGTCTGACAAATGCCCTTATGAGAAGGTTTTATTGTTAGTATTGGGCTTTTATTTTTAGAAGGACTTTTTTTAAGGGGACTTTAGTTTTAATATAGGCTTTTCTTTTTTATTTATTTTTTGCTAGTGTTTTTGCTAGTGTTTATTGATTTTTTTGGTACTGTGCTTTTTATTTTATGTAATGCTAGTATTTTTTGTAACTTAGGGGGTGTAAGGTTAGTGGTCCTGGGGGTTAGCTGTTAAGTAGTTTAGGAGTAGTTTGTGATGGGGGTTGTGGTGGTTTAACGGTTAATAGGTTAGGGGTTTTATTGCAATGGAGTTGTGGCAGTTTAGAGGTTAATAGGTTAGGGGCTTTATTGCGATGGGGATGGTTGTAGATTAGGGGGTTAATAAATTAGGGGGTTATTGCAATGGAAGTGTTGTGGTGGTTTAAGGGTTAAGTAGAGTGGGGAGTTTACATTGGGGAATAAGCGATTTAGGGGTTTAGTAGAGTAGGGGTTATTGCGGTGGGGGTTATGTCAGTTTAGGGATTAATTGGTATATTTATTAGGTTTAGTGATATATTTAATGGCAATTTTTTAACTTTACATCGCCACCATGGGAGTAATCTGATAGTTATGAGATGTCTCCCATAAAAGTCTATTCTTTCAAATAAGGGTAATATATCCTTGGAAATAAAAATGTCTTAAAGGGATACTAAACCCAAAATCTTTCTTTCACGATTCGGATAGAGCATGCAATTTTAAGCAAATTTCTAATTTACTCCTATTATTAATTTTTCTTCATTCTCATGCTATTTTTATTTGAACAAGCGAGAATGTAATCTTAAGAGACGGCCCATTTTATTTCAGCACCTAGATAGCTCTTGCTGATTGGTTACTAAATGTAGCAAACCAATCAGCAAGCTCTACCAAGGTACTGAACCAAAAATGGGCTGGCTCTTAACCTTCTATTCATGCTTTTTCAAATAGAGATAGCAAGAGAATGAAGAAAAATAAATAATAGGAATAAATTGGAAAGTTGCTTAAAATTGCATGCTCTATCTGAATAGTGAAAGAATAAAATTGGGTTTTGTATCCCTTTAACTTTATGTATGCTTTATTTATTTATTTATTTATTTATTTATTTTTGTCAAAGAAAGAGAACACTTTCTGTATCCTAACCCTTTTTACTTTATAATTAGCTTCTAGCTTTGAAACCATTTTATTTTAATCTTGACCATGTCAATTCTAGAGGGTCATATGTTTGGAGGGTCATATGGTCACTAGCTTGGAACAGGAGGCTCTTCTTTTTCATGAGAGGTTTAATGAATATATGACTTTCATCCAGAAATTAGAAAAAGTGGTAGTCTCAAATAGTATAAAATATCCCTTAATTAATTACACATGGGGATCCAACAAAGCACATGTTTTTGTTGGATCACCATATGTACTTAATAAATGGATATTTTTTACTAAATGAGACTACTGCTTTTTAAAATATTGGATAATTTTATGTGGGCTTGGCAGTTGCTCACAGTAGTTCTCTTTTGGGCTGTGCTAGTCTTATCTATGGGGAATTATTTATACAGTCACAATGAAAAGAGAAACCCAGTATCACAGAATTGCACGTTAAATGTATGCTGATAATATTAAGGTTATAAAACAAAAACCTGTGCAGCTTGAAATAAACAAAGTCCCAAATGTGTATGCTTGTGATCAGCGGGCAACTCGCCGGGAAGTATTCACCCCTTGTATTATCACTGGCAAGTTCCGACGTCAATTTTCCTGCCTGGGACAAGACCTAATGGTACAGACCACTTGCCTCAACTTGTCCCAGCTGTTCGTTGGCGTCCGTGTCCTCCGCTAACTCTTTGCGGCTCCTTTCGGAATCCCTCCACCATGAGTACCGGATCTATCCGGCGTTACGTTACAAGGAGTCCTCCAATCGGGAGGTCAGGAAACCCACAGACCAAGCTGCGGCATAGGCAAATAGTGACGATACAATAACAATGCAGGTAAGGGAGTGAGAATCTTCAGCTGCACAGGTGCTCCAGGTTGAATATAGCAGGAACGGATAGTCTGGTGGCTGGAAAAGTTAGTAGATCAAAAGAAGAAAGTCCAGCTATCCTTGGGTAAAACAAAAATCTTTATTGAGTCCATTAAAAGCTACATATAGAAAGCAGCAAACCGCAAATACTGACGGTGTAGAGGGCCCAGCACTGAATGGCTTATATGTTTCGGATCTACTCCGTAGTCATAGCCTACAGTGTTGTGCCGCACACCTGTTAAAATACCTTAAGAACAAATGTGATTGGCAAAAGATAAAAAACACGCCCACCTACTCTACCCACTCAGAAATGTTAGTCATTGTTATTCACCTGTGTAGCAAACAATATTCATGTTTATCCAAACAAAGTTGTTTCAAATACAATATGAAAAAATAAAAAATTATATTTCATACGGCTGTACTTATTATTCGTTACAAAGTTACATATAATTGTTTAATGCATATAATATATAAGAAAAGCAGAAACAGGTTGGAATAAACACCCCTAAGACCTATACTGACACTCTGGAGGATGAAAATACCTACATATTGATAATCTACTCGAGTACAATGAGAGATGGATAACATATTGTAAACAACTGGATCATGATAATTATATCAAGTGCATAATGAAGATGTAAGAATGCTAAATGTGAGACATGTTAGTTAGAATCCTACAGGGGGCCCTTGTGATCAAAAGGGATACTAAATATTATAGGGACAAATTGAGATACATATATACAAACGACATAATTGTCAAAGATTAGTTGAAAAATAAATAAAGGAATAGTGGCTCAAAGGGAAAAATAATAGATATATCAGAATGTACCTAATGGTAAAGACAAATGCAATATAACTACCCTCTAAGGGGAAAAATGGATATAGATATATACACCCATAGGTAAATAAGATATATATCACAACCCTCTAAGAGGAAAGAATTGAAACACTATTGTATATTGATATACCCATCATAGAGAGAAAGACTGTACACTATACCCGATAAAAGTCTGAGTATAGAGATAAACGACAACACATGGGGAGAAATATAATGAAGTAGTTATTCCCACAAATTTATAACATCATATCTGGAATTTAAACCATTGGGCAAACGCGTACCCATGGTAAAAATCCAGTATGCCTCGTGTCTGGCAAGAAGTTGGTTAATGTCACCTCCCCTAATAGGTACCGTGACCCTCTCAATAACACACCATTTAAAACCTCTGAGATCATTATCATGGTATGTGCCAAAGTGTTGAACAATGGGAGTAGTGGCCCTTTTAGTAGAAAAAGATGACAAATGTTCTCTAATACGGGAATTGAGGTCACGAGAGGTGAGTCCAATGTATTGGAGTTTACACAGGGTACACTCAATTAGATATATGGCTGATTCAGTCCTACAGTTCAAACAAGAATTTATTTTGTATGTTTTGCTAGTCACCACACTTGTGTATTCCTTGGTAATTTGTGTGTATTCACGGGGTTTACATTTGCGACGCCCACACTTATACATGCCAATGTATTTAAGCCACGAGGCTTTCTCTTTCTGGGTTGGTCTAAGTAAAGTGGGAGAAAGTATCAATCCCAAAGTGGGACTTTTCCGATAAGAACATCTGAGTCCCCTTTGTACAGTGTCAATTAATTTGTCCTCTGCCCGTAATATCTGAAAATGTTTTTTCACTATATTACAGATTTGTGTATACTGGGCACTATGTGTTGTCACGAATGTGACATTCTGTTGTTTACCTGTCTCCCTAGTTTTTGGAATCAGTAAATCTTGTCTGGATAGATTCTGAACCTGGTGCTTCGCTTTCTTGATTGCCTTTACAGGAAATTGTCTGTCCATGAATCTTTTATCTAAAATAATAGACTCCCTTTCAAATTCGGACTGATCAGTACAATTCCTTTTAAGCCTGATATATTCCCCTTTCGCGATGACAAAGGGGACATGTTTTGGATGACAACTAGTTCCCAGTAAAAGTGAATTACCAGAGATGGGTTTTCTGTATATAGTCGATTTGACTTTACCATCAGTGCCACCTACCAAGGATAGATCTAAGTAGTTGATACATCTCTCCTTTAATTCAAAGGTAAATTTTAGGCCCACATTGTTCTTATTGAGAGAATCAACAAAAAATCGGGCAGTCTCAGGGTCACCAGTCCAGATGAAAAGAAGATCATCTATATATCTCCTATAAAACCTCGTGACAACACATAGTGCCCAGTATACACAAATCTGTAATATAGTGAAATTTTTTTTTCAGATATTACGGGCAGAGGACAAATTAATTGACACTGTACAAAGGGGACTCAGATGTTCTTATCGGAAAAGTCCCACTTTGGGATCGATACTTTCTCCCACTTTACTTAGACCAACCCAGAAAGAGAAAGCCTCGTGGCTTAAGCACATTGGCATGTATAAGTGTGGGCATCGCAAATGTAAACCCCGTGAATACACACAAATTACCAAGGAATACACAAGTGTGGTGACTAGCAAAACATACAAAATAAATTCTTGTATGAACTGTAGGACTGAATCAGCCATATATCTAATTGAGTGTACCCTGTGTAAACTCCAATATATTGGACTCACCTCTCGTGACCTCAATTCCCGTATTAGAGAACATTTGTCATCTTTTCTACTAAAAGGGCCACTACTCCCATTGTTCAACACTTTGGCACATACCATGATAATGATCTCAGAGGTTTTAAATGGTGTGGTATTGAGAGGGTCACGGTACCTATTAGGGGAGGTGACATTAGCCAACTTCTTGCCAGACGCGAGGCATACTGGATTTTTGCCATGGGTACGCGTTTGCCAATGGTTTAAATTCCAGATATGATGTTATGAATTTGTGGGAATAACTACTTCATTATATTGCTCCCCATGTGTTGTGGTTTATCTCTATACTCAGACTTTTATCGGGTATAGTGTACAGTCTTTCTCTCTATGATGGGTATATCAATATACAATAGTGTTTCAATTCTTTCCTCTTAGAGGGTTGTGATATATATCTTATTTACCTATGGGTGTATATATCTATATCCATTTTTCCCCTTAGAGGGTAGTTATATTGCATTTGTCTTTACCATTAGGTACATTCTGATAAATCTATGTTTTTCCCTTTGAGCCACTATTCCTTTATTTATTTTTCAACTAATCTTTGACAATTATGTCGTTTGTATATATGTATCTCAATTTGTCCCTATAATATTTAGTATCCCTTTTGATCACCAGGGCCCCCTGTAGGATTCTAACTAACATGTCTCACATTTAGCATTCTTACATCTTCATTATGCACTTTATATAATTATCATGATCCAGTTGTTTACAATATGTTATCCATCTCTCATTGTACTCGAGTAGATTATCAATATGTAGGTATTTTCATCCTCCAGAGTGTCAGTATAGGTCTTAGTGGTGTTTATTCCAACTTGTTTCTGCTTTTCTGATATATTATTTGCATTAAACAATTATATGTAACTTTGTAATGAATAATAAGTACAGCCGTATGAAATATCAGTTTTATTTTTTCATATTGTATTTGAAACAACTTTGTTTGGATAAACATGAATATTGTTTGCTACACAGGTGAAAAACAATGACTAACATTTCTGAGTGGGTAGAGTAGGTGGGCGTGTTTTTTATCTTTTGCCAATCACATTTGTTCTTAAGGTATTTTAACAGGTGTGAGGCACAACACTGTAGGCTATGACTACGGAGTAGATCCGAAACATGTAAGCCATTCAGTGCTGCTTTCTATATTTAGCTTTTAATGGACTCAATAAAGATTTTTGTTTTACCCAAGGATAGCTGGACTTTCTTCTTTTGATCTACTAACTTTTCCAGCCACCAGACTATCCGTTCCTGCTATATTCAACCTGGAGCACCTGTGCAGCTGAAGATTCTCACTCCCTTACCTGCATTGTGATTGTATCTTCACTATTTGCCTGTGCCGCAGCCTGGTCTGTGGGTTTCCTGACCTCCCGATTGGAGGACTCCTGGTAACGTAACGGCGGATAGATCCGGTACTCGTGGCGGTGGGATTCCGAAAGGAGCCGCAAAGAGTTAGTGGAGGACACGGACGCCAACGAACAGCTGGGACAAGTTGAGGCAAGTGGTCTGTACCATTAGGTCTCGTCCCAGGCAGGAAAATTGACGTCGGAACTTGCCAGTGATAATACAAGGGGTGAATACTTCCCGGTGAGTTGCCCGCTGATCACAAGCATACACATTTGGGACTTTGTTTATTTCAAGCTGCACAGGTTTTTGTTTTATAACCTTAATATTAGTATACATTTAACGTGCAATTCTGTGATACTGGGTTTCTCTTTTCATTGTGACTGTCTCTACTTGGGTATATACTGGATATACCAACACCCAGGTCACTTATTTAGCACGTATTTAGTCTCCGGTTGTGCAATAGCAGTCACTATGGAAGATGCACAGCAAACATTTTATTCATTTATGTCAGCAACATCTCGTATTACCAACACCACAGACTGTGATCTTATTTTTTCTGATGACAAAGGAGTTTTAACTTTGAGTACACTTTTTGAATTGATGGAAAACTTACTTTTAAAAGAATCAAAAACACAATGGGACATATGGACACTTGAAAAATACTTAACCCTCAATATGATACCTAGGGGCTTAAGGTTGTATAAATTTCCTACTTTTGATGTTGATGCTAAAGATAAGGACTTTGTTGAGGCCTTGAACTGTGTGCTAACTGATTGTTCTCTCAGACTAATGGGACTGCTTATTAAGTTTAAAACTTCCCTGTTGGTTGATATCAGGAAAGAAATAGATGAATTGCAAATAGAAATGAATAGAAGATCCAACCATGTAGACTTTCCCAGGTTTGATAAAACACTTAGAGAACTAGTAGCCAAAGGCAGGTCAGGCATTATGGAAACAAAACATACGAAATTTATCAGGGATAAGTTTGACTATACCAACAATAGTGTTTACATTTGGAAAAAGAGCAATAGGGGGCAGTACAGGGCTAATCACCCCAGATTTGGTAGGAGAAGGAGGAATAACAGGAATAGGAGTAGAAACCGTAGTAATAACAATAAAAATGGGAATACTTCTAAAAATGTAACTTTTTCAGGTAGCGAGTCAGAGGGCTCCAGTGAAGGTGATACATTAACTTTGCATAATCCAAGTACTTCTGTTATTTCTGATAATCACACTGCTGGTACCTCTCTACCCACTGCAACTGTAGCTTATACCCCCAGCACTACACCTGGTAACCCGATCAACAGACCTATACTGAATGCATATGTTGAATCTAAACCTAACTCATTTTCTTCTAATGTATCTGAACATCATATGTTCAATCAGGTTTTTCCCCAGGAATTGGATGCCAATGCAGGGGGAGGGGGCACTATGATCAAGAGCAATACACTGACCAATCAAGACAGATATCAACTGAGGGAGCCCAGACCACAGACAAGATACATATAATGGACTCTAGGATAGTTGGTAATGTTGTGAATCTTTCTAGTAAGACGTTTAACACCACACAATATCATGTTTTAAATCGGGGTTTAAATTTTGCACCCACTAATGACTTTGACTTATTCAGAACCATTTTGGATGTGAATAAATTGGTACGGAACTTTACTCTAAAAAAACATTTTTCAGAACAGAGTAATATTGAACAAATGGGTGGACCTTCTGGTGAAACAGTCAATGATCCTTTGAGTTTTTCACAATGTTGTGATGTTGTTACACTCCAACAGCTTCAAATGGAAGCAGGGATCATTGGAGGAGACACCGGTAAAGGCCCAACATTCAAGAAACGTTCCACATTTTATCCCATACAAAATCGTGGTTCAGTGATAGAGACATTCTACAACAGAATAGAGAGAGATTTAATCCATCTCAAAGAGCATAAATCCAACCCAAGATATAATTTATCCCTTGCTGAAAAGGAAGCACTTCTTTCTCTTAGAGAGGATACAACGTTGGTCATTAAGAATTCTGACAAGGGGGTATGGTGGTAATTATGGATATACAACAGTACATCGATGAGGCCCTTAGGCAATTACAACAACCACATGATTATACTGTCTTGTCAAGGGATCCAACCAGCATCTTTCAAGTTGAATTGTAACAACTACTAGATGATGGTTTGGAAATGGGGGTTTTGGATCAATCCACCGTGGCCTATCTTTTGGTGGAATATCCAAAAAAGCCACTTTTTCACCACCTCCCCAAGACACACAAAACACTTGATTCAGTCCAGGGCAGACCCATTGTGAACGGGGTTGATTCCTTCTGGGAAATTTGTCTGAATGGCTAGATTGTGTTTTACAGCCATTAGTAGTTGCCCTCCCCTCCTATGTCAGAGACACTAAACACATCCTTAACATCTTGGAAAGAGTTGAATGGTCGTCATCGTCCCAATGGTTAACAATAGACGCTGTTTCCTTGTACTCAAGTATTCCCCACACCAAAGGTTTAGAAGCTGTTCAATTCTTTCTTGAAAGGCAAACTGATTTTTCCACCACATTCATTGGTTTTATTCTCAGGGTCACCAGTTTCCTTTTGTCACACAATTTTTTCAGATTTGAGGGGGTCTACTATCTCCAGAGATGTGGTACAGCCATGGGGGCGAAATTTGCGCCATCCTTTGCGAACTTGTTCCTGGGATAGTGGGAGTTTTACCACATCTTTGGAGATAGTAGCCCTTTCCAGCAATATATCTCCTTTTATAGGAGATATATAGATGATCTTCTTTTCATCTGGACTGGTGACCCTGAGACTGCCCGATTTTTTGTTGATTCTCTCAATAAGAACAATGTGGGCCTAAAATTTACCTTTGAATTAAAGGAGAGATGTATCAACTACTTAGATCTATCCTTGGTAGGTGGCACTGATGGTAAAGTCAAATCGACTATATACAGAAAACCCATCTCTGGTAATTCACTTTTACTGGGAACTAGTTGTCATCCAAAACATGTCCCCTTTGCCATCGCAAAAGGGGAATATATCAGGCTTAAAAGGAATTGTACTGATCAGTCCGAATTTGAAAGGGAGTCTATTATTTTAGATAAAAGATTCATGGACAGACAATTTCCTGTAAAGGCAATCAAGAAAGCGAAGCACCAGGTTCAGAATCTATCCAGACAAGATTTACTGATTCCAAAAACTAGGGAGACAGGTAAACAACAGAATGTCACATTCGTGACAACACATAGTGCCCAGTATACACAAATCTGTAATATAGTGAAAAAACATTTTCAGATATTACGGGCAGAGGACAAATTAATTGACACTGTACAAAGGGGACTCAGATGTTCTTATCGGAAAAGTCCCACTTTGGGATCGATACTTTCTCCCACTTTACTTAGACCAACCCAGAAAGAGAAAGCCTTGTGGCCTAAACACATTGGCATGTATTAGTGTGGGCATCGCAAATGTAAACCCTGTGAATACACACAAATTACCAAGGAATACACAAGTGTGGTGACTAGCAAAACATACAAAATAAGTTCTTGTATGAACTGTAGGACTGAATCAGCCATATATCTAATTGAGTGTACCCTGTGTAAACTCCAATACATTGGACTCACCTCTCGTGACCTCAATTCCCGTATTAGAGAACATTTGTCATCTTTTTCTACTAAAAGGGCCACTACTCCCATTGTTCAACACTTTGGCACATACCATGATAATGATCTCAGAGGTTTTAAATGGTGTGTTATTGAGAGGGTCACGGTACCTATTAGGGGAGGTGACATTAACCAACTTCTTGCCAGACGCGAGGCATACTGGATTTTTACCATGGGTATGCGTTTGCCCAATGGTTTAAATTCCAGATATGATGTTATGAATTTGTGGGAATAACTACTTCATTATATTGCTCCCCATGTGTTGTGGTTTATCTCTATACTCAGACTTTTATCGGGTATAGTATACAGTCTTTCTCTCTATGATGGGTATATCAATATACAATAGTGTTTCAATTCTTTCCTCTTAGAGGGTTGTGATATATATCTTATTTACCTATGGGTGTATATATCTATATCCATTTTTCCCCTTAGAGGGTAGTTATATTGCATTTGTCTTTACCATTAGGTACATTCTGATATATCTATCCTCCAGAGTGTCAGTATAGGTCTTATTGGTGTTTATTCCAACCTGTTTGTGCTTTTCTTATATATTATATGCATTAAAAAATTATATGTAACTTTGTAACGAATAATAAGTACAGCCGTATGAAATATCATTTTTTATTTTTTCATATTGTATTTGAAACAACTTTGTTTGGATAAACATGAATATTGTTTGCTACACAGGTGAATAACAATGACTAACATTTCTGAGTGGGTAGAGTAGGTGGGCGTGTTTTTTATCTTTTGCCAATCACATTTGTTCTTAAGGTATTTTAACAGGTGTGAGGCACAACACTGTAGGCTATGACTACGGAGTAGATCCGAAACATGTAAGCCATTCAGTGCTGCGCCCTCTACACCGTCAGTATTTGCTGTTTGCTGCTTTCTATATGTAGCTTTTAATGGACTCAATAAAGATTTTTGTTTTACCCAAGGATAGCTGGACTTTCTTCTTTTGAATTATTTATACAGACAGACAGAATAAGTGGCATATGCCTAGTCGGAGTTCCCCTTAAGTTTTACTCTAAAAGGGTGGACATTATGTTAAGAAATTGCTATCACAAGAGCTGCTGGAGCAACACCACCCCCTGCAGACTCGCGGCAAATCAGCGCCAGCAGGGGTTTATTTCCGGTGATTCCTGTCCGCCTCATCAGAGCAGGTGGACAGGGTTATGGAACAGCAGTCTTTGTGACCGCTGCTTCATAACTGCTGTTTCTGGCGAGTCTGAAGACTTGCCAGAAGAACGGTCCCACAAGCTCCGTTCGGAGCTTGATAAATGGGCCCCATAGTGTTAAATTTATAGGGCTAGATTACAAGCGTCACGCTAACTTTTACTTTCACTCTAGAACTAATGGACGGGTTAAAGCACATATTATAAGTTGAAAGTACAAAGGTAGCTCACTTATTTCAGAACGTTTGATATTGCAACTGCATTAACTTATTTTCCCATATACTTAAATAGAAAACCTAACGCATATCACTTGTGTGCTAACCCAACATCACGTTAGACTAGCTGCACTAAAGCCTCACGGCTAGATTACGAGTTTTGCGTTATGAGTTATGCGGTGCTAACGATCAATTTTTTCTCACCGCTTACTTACATGCAGCACTGGTATTGTGGATTTTTACAAACCCGGCGTTAAAAGGCAGAAGTGAGCGTTGAGCAAAATTGTGCTCCTTACTTTATACTGTTAGGTAAGGTCGGGCAGACTTGCTGGGCCTATGGCTCTTATCTGCCGTCAATATCTATGTTTCTATGTTTCTATGTTACCGCACTTCAATACCAGCGCTGCTTAAGTCAGCGGTGAGCTGGTCATACGTGCTTGTGCACTATTTCCCCATAGACATCAATGGGGAGAGCCGACTGAGAAAAAGTCTAACACCTGCAAAAAAGCAGCGTAAAGCTCAGTAACGCAGCCCCATTGATTCCTATGGGGAAATAAAAATTATGTTTACACCTAACACCTTAACATGAACCCCAAGTCTAAACCCCCCCTAATCTTACACTTATTAACCCCTAATCAGCCAATTGAATGTGAGCTCAATCCTATTGGCTGATTGCATCAGCCAATAGGATTTTTTCTACTTTAATTCGGATTGGCTAATAGAATTCTATCAGCCAATCGGAATCTAAGGGACACCATCTTGGATGACGTCATTTAAAGGAACCATCATTTAGTAAGAAGACTCCAGATGAAGAAGATGCTCCACGTCGGATGTCTTGACGATGGACCCACTCCGCGTCGGATGGATGAAGATAGAAGATGCCGTCTGGATGAAGACTTCTGCCCGTCTGGAGGACCACTTCACCCGGCTTGGATGAAGACTTCTCCTGGCTTCGTTGAGGACTTTCGGCCCGGTTGGATGAAGACTTCTGCTGCTTCTATGAGGATGGATGTCCGGACTTCAGAACAGTAAGTCGATCTTCAGGGGGTTAGTGTTTTTTTAAGGGTGTATTGGGTGGGTTTATTTTTTAGGTTAGGGCTGCAATAGAGCTAAATTCCCTTTTAAGGGCAATGCCCATCCAAATGCCCTTTTCAGGGCAATGGGGAGCTTAGGTTTTTTTTAGTTAATATTTTATTTGGGGGGTTGTTTGTGTCGATGGTGGGCTTTACTGTTGGGGGGGTTGTTTGTATTTTTTTTTTACAGGTAAAAGCTGATTACTTTGGGGCAATGCCCCGCAAAACACCCTTTTAAGGGCTATCGATAGTTTAGTTTAGGCTAGGTTTTTTTTTATTTTGGGTGGCTTTTTTATTTTGATAGGGATATTAGATTAGGTGTAATTAGTTTAAAGATCTGTAATATGTTTTTTATTTTCTGTAATTTAGTGTGTTTATTTTGTTGTGATTTAGCTAATTTAATTTATTTAATTGTTTTTAACTTAGTTAATTTATTTAATTGTAGTGTAATGTTAGGTGTTAATGTAACTTAGGTTAGGTTTTATTTTACAGGTCAATTTGTATTTATTTTAGCTAGGTAGTTATTAAATAGTTAATAACTGTTTAATAACTATTCTACCTAGTTAAAATAAATACAAACTTGCCTGTAAAATAAAAATAAACCTTAAGATAGCTGCAATGTAACTCTTAGTTATATTGTAGCTATCTTAGGGTTTATTTTATATGTATTTAGTTTTAAATAGGAATAATGTAGTTAATTATAGTAATTTTCTTTAGATTTATTTAAATTTAATTTTAAGTTAGGCGGTGTTAGGGTTAGACTTAGATTTAGGGGTTAATACATTTAATATAGTGGCGGCGACATTGGGTACGGCAGATTAGGGGTTAATAAGTATAATGTATGTGGCGGCGATATTAGGGGTGGCAGATTAGGGGTTAGTAATATTTAACTAGTTTTTGCGATGCGTGAGTGCGGTGCTTTAGGGGTTAATATGTTTATTATAGTGGCGGTGATGTCCGGAGTGGCAGATTAGGGGTTAATCATTTTATTTTAGTGTTTGCGATGAGGGAGGGCCTTGGTTTAGGAGTTGATAGGTAGTTTATGGGTGTTAGTGTACTTTTTAGCACTTTAGTTATGAGTTTTATGCTACGGCGTTGTAGTACCTACTGACGTTAGAATGCGTTACGAATCTTGGAGGTAGAGGGTGTACCGCTCACTTTTTGGCCTCCCAGGACAGACTCGTAATACCAGCGCTATGGAAGTCCCATAGAAAAAAGGGTTTACAAAGTTTACGTAAGTCGTTTTGCGGTAAGGCCAAAGAAGTGTGCGGTGCCCCTAAACCTGCAGGTCTCGTAATAGCAGCGGTAGTGAAAAAACAGCGTTAAGACCTGTTAACGCTGCTTTTTCAGCTTAATGCAAGACTTGTAATCTAGCCGAAAGTTTGTTATGAATTTTTAACATTTAGATTCATTAATCAGTAGAATATTTAATGAAGTCCATAGTGTTTAATGGGATTCACACAGGTTAAATAATCCCTTCCCTTAAGTATTCATGCACAATGATGAAGGTAGGAGAGAGAAAAATAAACAGGAAACAGTTGAAGAGAAAAAAACTCCACAATAAACCAAGTTTAAATAAAAGAGTTTAATATAAATTTTAAAACTTTGCAGCCCCCTTATGTAACAAGAAAGTGAAAAATGGAGGAGCACAGACCGGGAGGAATGCAAATAAAAAGGGTTTATTGAAACCAGGCGCCGTAGCGCGGCATGAGAGTAGACAAATTTACAAATAATCAACAAAAAATATATTGGTGGAGGGGATAAACACCTCGGGTTAAACACGGAATAACAAAGTGCTGGGGCTGAAAAAGTCAGGTAAACACGTTTCAGCGTGAAGCCTTACTCATTACCTAATCTAAAAATAGTACACTGTGCACTATAAAACCATCAGCCCCATTTCTCATTGGTCAGAGGGTACACACCCTCCTCCTTAACCTGACCAATTGATTTCTCAATGCAAAGCCAGCCCTTAGCTGCCAGGTTAACAGAACAGCAAGGAGATCAGTATGAGCATAGGAGTTACATTCTATACTGCAGTAGATATAATATGTAATGATAATAATTAGCTAAGTGGAGAAAATGTGTATACATATACAGTGTGGGAAATGCATATACATAAATATGTATAAGGAAGGCACCGTACAAGAAATTATAATAATAATAACATGTTCACCTCCGCTGCCCTCAAATTCTCACTTTGACTACAAAGCAACTATAGACAGTTGCAGGAAAAGTGTACACATATTAGCACTCATACCTTGTAAGATTCAATTCTATGAGTTTATGCAGTGGTTAATTAGTACATAAGAAAAACACATTAAAATATAACCTTTATTATGATTATTTAAAAATTGGGCTCACTTTAAAAACCCTAGACGGCTAGTGTACAGTATCAATAATATATAAGATTCTGGTAGAGTTCAATATCAGTATAGAAAATGTGTGGTTGAATAGTTGTGTTCACATCATTTCCTTGTGTTATAAAATGTGACACAATATGTAAAGGCTCCCAGACCGTAGACTAGTGATCAGTACTTCAGGATAAAAATTATTATGTTGGCTGTGTTGCAGAGCTAGAAAGTAGTTCTCTTAAGTTATTATTCCAAGTAAATATTGGAACAAATATACAGATTTGTCAGCTTGTACACTTGAAGATATAATAGTCTATAATTGGTGTGAGACAAGTCTATGTAATGTGTTACTTTAGAGAAACATAGATGTATTCTTTGTTACCAACTAAAGTGATACTATGTATCTGTTATAATAAAACAAGAACTAGTTTGTATTGCTGTTTGAATATCGTAATAAACAATTCACTTGGATACAGTAATGTTGTTGCTTAATGTATCTGTTATATTAGTTAATATTAACAGACCCCGCCGATTGAGCTATTCAGTATTATAACTCTATGATTTGGCATAAGTTGATGTTTCAACGGTAGTATTGTTAGTCATGTGACGATTCTCTGTATATGTATATGGAATCGGCAGATTTAGTTAGTGTACCGTGCAGACCTCTAATTGGCCAGTAAACATTGACCTGATCGTAATGATCATAGATGTATGAGCTCTATAATGCAGCAAGGGTTGAAGTTAGACGGTAACAGTATGTAAAGGCTCCCACACCGTAGACTAGTGATCAGTACTTCAGAATAAAAATTATTATATTAGCTGTGGGGCAGAGCTTAAAAGTAGTTCTCTAAAGTTATTATTCCAAGTAAATATTGGAACAAATATACAGATTTGTCAGCTTGTACACTTAAAGCTATAACAGTCAATAATTAGTGTGAGACAAGTCTATGTAACGTGTTACTTTAGAGAAACATAGATGTATTCTTTGTTACCAACTATGGTGATACTATGTATCTGTTATGATAGAACGAGAACTAGTTTGTATTGCTGTTTGTATATCGTAATAAACAATTCACTTAGATACAGTAATATTGTTGCTTAATGTATCTGTTATATTAGTTAGTATTAACAGACCCCGCCGATTGAGCTATTCAGTATTATAACTCTATGATTTGGCATAAGTTGAGGTTTCAACGGTAGTATTGTTAGTCATGTGACGATTCTCTCTATATATATATGTAATCGGCCGATTTCATTAGTGTACCGTGCAGACCTCTAATTAGCCAATAAACATTGACCTGATCGTAATGATCATAGATGTATGAGCTCTATAATGCAGCAAGGGTTAGAGTTAGACGGTAACACATTATAGCTATTGCAAACACAGCTCGAGTATAACAAATAAGAGTCCGAAGATGAACAGTTTACTGAATCGCTAGGTTAGAGAAATAATTCTCTGCTTCAGTACTATGTAGCTGTTCATCCATCTAAGTAACTGACTAGCTAATCTGAGTATATGATGAACATCAGCTCAGATATCAAATTTGTTAACGTTAACTAGCACATACTAGATTAAAACTGAGGGGTCCCAATATCCCCTGCTCCTGACATGTTTCGCCGGGTATACCGGCTTTTTCGAAGGCGGGGCGCCGCGGTTTCCGCGGTCTTTTATTTAGTTGTAACCACGCCTGTGGGTTTTAATTGACGAATCAAATTAACATTTGTTGGTGCATTACATCCTGATAGGTTCTACTTGTTCAATGTTAACTATCCTTTGATAGTATTATATGGAGTAATTTCCCAAATGAAATAAGGGATTAAAGAGTTGTTATTTATACAATGTTTATTTTTACCAGAATGTTGTATTCGCTTATCTTGCAAAGAGATCAGAGATTGCGCTAATATATATTGTATGTTGTCTCCAATTTTCTGTGCATTATGATAACCTTAATAATGGCTATCTGTTATTCATGCATGATTTTTGCATAGTGAAATAGTTTTTGACATCTTTTATAACAAATAGTTGTATTATGCCATTTGTTTGAAAGGATCGAGAATTGCAGTAGTATTTTTTTTATTTTGTTTTCACAGTAAGTGCTCACATTACATGTTGTTTTGCATATATTACGTTGTGGTGATTTCTAGTAGTGAATGAATATCCTATATGCAGTTTGTACCAATATCATTTGTTAAGCATTTATTAATTTGATGTATCAATATTGGATGGAACAAAATATAATAAAGGAGGGGGGAAAAAAATAATTTGTTTATAGTTATAGAGCCTAGTTGCTGGTTTGTCTGGGTGTTTCTTCCACTGACAATAATTGTGATCCTATAGTGTATGATAATGAATTGCTTCAATTGTTTTTGATATCTATTCAAAATTAAACAGACCATCACAGAATTGATAAATATATACATGAGAGAGGGATACTGGCGGTTCGTTTCTTCCTTGAGAGACAGTATGGCACCACAACAAATTTTGTTGAATTTGTATTAGAAGTTACCCAATTTCTTCTCAGTCATAACTATTTCGAGTTCGGGGGGGATTTCTTTCTCCAGAGGCGTGGGACGGCTATGGGGGCCAAGTTTGCCCCCTCTTTCGCCAACCTATTCATGGGTTGGTGGGAGCTGTCCCACGTCTATGGAGAGGGAAATCCCTTCCGGAAGAACATCATCTGGTACAGACGATTTATTGATGATCTCCTGTTCATCTGGGGGGGCAATATGTCCGATCTCCAGTACTTCATCAAGAATCTGGATGATGAGGGCATGGGACTTCAGTTCACCACTGAGATTCAATCTGACACCATTAACTTTCTGAATGTCACCCTGAAGGGTACTACTAGCAAGGGTATATGCTCTGAGACATATCGGAAGCCTTTTTCGGGTAACTCATTGTTGCACGCAGACAGCTGCCACCCACAGGGAGTATTCCAAGGTTGCCAAGGGTTGCCAAGGGTCAATTTATTCGACTAAAAAGAAACTGTAGTGAGCCCAGTACCTATGAGAACCAAGCGGATGATCTTACTAAAAGACTCCGGGATAGAGGCTACAGAACTTCTGTCATAAATAGTGCCAGATACAGTGTGCAAAATATCCCCAGGACCAAACTCTTGGAATCCAATAAGGACGGAACCAAGAAAAAAGGTCCAAGTGAGGGTCCCAAGGATAGGGTCACCTTTTTGACTGAATACTCTAGGCAGTATCGGGCCATTTGTAATATAGTAGGTGAACACTTTGGATTATTGGCAGCTGATGACGGTTTGCAGGGGTTGGTAAGAAGGGGGGATCAGGTGCTCCTATAGAAAGAACAAATCTATAGGCAATTTAGTTGCTCCAACCAGGTTAAAAAAGGCGGAGGGAGTAACATCATCATGGCTAAGTGTTAAAGGCACATTCCGTTGTCATCATCGGACGTGTGTGGCCTGTGAGAGAATAGTGACAGGGGATACATTCTATTCCCTCAACACTGGACAAGAGTTTAAGATAAATTGTTGTCTCAATTGTAGGTCCACATTTATTATCTATGTGATTAGCTGTGAGGAATGCTCTGTCCAGTACGTAGGGCTCACCACGAGAGAGGCCAGAACACGTATAAAGGAACACCTTGCAGACATTAGAGCAGGTGTCCTTACCACCCCGCTTGTAAACCACTTTTCAGGTTTTCACTCAAAGGATGTCTCAACATTCACATGGACCATCATTGAACGGATACCTCCACTAAAGAGGGGACAGGATAGAAAACGTAAGTTGGGGGAGAGGGAGGTCTTCTGGATCTTTAAGCTCAAAACTAGAGTTCCAGGGGGCCTCAATTCAGAGTATGACCTCATCAACTTTTGGTGACTGTCTATGGTTATTATACCTGTCCTCCCCTCTGCTTCACTCTCTGGTCTCCCCTTGTACCCTCTTAATTAATTGGTTATTCTAGATTGACACTCTTAGCTACAGCCAAATTATTTATTTATTTCCTTATGTAAACCTTCTTACTTACTTGTTAACCTTAGTCCTTTACTTGGCATATCTTTACCTACTCACGTATATATTTATCAATTCTGTGATGGTCTGTGAGGTGTTGACACATCTCCATTACCCGACTTCCCCTACTAGTGCTCCATGATTATACTGGTGTATCTTAGATATAGCTTATATCACATTAGGACATGTTAACTAGTTACCGATGGTCTAACTGTCTAATTCTTTTTTCATATAGGATGTCCTGCTGTCCTCTGAAGTGTATGCTCCATGTAGAACTCTACTTAATCTCCGTATCTATTTGCAGTGCTGTATACTTAATCGCCACTCTATCCATCTGCTGTCCCGTGGGTGGTCTATCTATTTATTTATTCATATAGCCATTTAGTATATTCACTAGCAAGCTCAGTCTAGTTTAGTGGAGACTGAGTATCCTGTGCTTATTAATATTTGCTGGCAAGTGAGAATTTGAGGGCAGGGGAGGTGAACATGTTATTATTATTATAATTTCTTGTACGGTGCCTTCCTTATACATATTTATGTATATGCATTTCCCACCCTGTATATGTATACACATTTTCTCCACATAGCTAATTATTATCATTACATATTATATCTACTGCAGTATAGAATGTAACTCCTATGCTCATACTGATCTCCTTGCTGTTCTGTTAACCTGGCAGCTAGGGGCTGGCTTTGCATTGAGAAATCAATTGGTCAGGTTAAGGAGGAGGGTGTGTACCCTCTGACCAATGAGAAATGGGGCTGATGGTTTTATAGTGCACAGTGTACTATTTTAAGATTAGGTAATGAGTAAGGCTTCACGCTGAAACGCGTTTACCTGACTTTTTCAGCCCCAGCACTTTGTTATTCCGTGTTTAACCCGGGGTGTTTATCCCCTCCACCAATATATTTTTTGTTGATTATTTGTAAATTTGTCTACTCTCATGCCGTGCTACGGCGCCTGGTTTCAATAAACCCTTTTTATTTGCATTCCACCCGGTCTGTGCTCCTCCATTTTTCACTTTCTTGTTGCATAAGGGGGCTCACACATGTTTTTGGCCAGGAAGTGAGCACTTACCTGGGGTGAAGACCGTAATTACACACACACTGCTTTGGCGCTTACAACAGGAGGAGGCTTCAGGATTGATCTAACCGCCGTGGAGGGCGGACACAGGACTCAGCTGTGATATCGAACAGGACGTAACAAGCATCAAGCATGAAGGTAAAGAGACTGATACATAGTCTGCCTATTTGTATGCTATGTTTATATGATCCGGATAAGGACAGGTTTGATTCCTGTGGTTATTGTGTACTATATGCCACTTTGAACTAATACCATATGAACTCCGGCTATAGAAGCACTGTTAATCCTACGCTCTTTTCGTCACCACCAGCGTTGCTGTGGGAAACGTGTGGTGGGTATACTCCTGTCAGTGGACTCCTACCTGTGATTATATATTACTTAGTCCTATACACATCCATTGGAGTAGTGAAGATTGTCGAGTAATTATATTAACTATTTACATACATGTGAGGAGTCCCTGCTATTACACTTTCTACCACCCCATTTCATGCTTTCACAGTGTAGAGCGTAGAGCTTCACAGTCCGGGAAACAGAGGCTCACATCACAGGGGAAAGCCAAGCTGACTAGGGAGGCGAAATATACTATGGAGGAGAAGGAGGCCCTCATAGAGGCTTATATGGAGAGGGCTAGAAGGCTGCAGGCTCAGAAGGCCACCACTAAGGAGAAGAGGAAGCTATGGCTGGAGATCAGGGATGCCGTTAATACAGTGGGGGTCCAGAACAGGGATGTCGAGTCTATAAAGCATCGCTACAGGGACTGCAAAATGGAACTCAAAAGAAAGCTCTCGAGGGAGAACCAATATCTAACAGGGACTGGTGGTGGTCCTGGAATGATTGTGGAATATTCATGTTGCGTCCCAGCATCTCCGAGGTGGCCATAGTCGGTATTGGAGGAGTCGATACCGGGAACCTGCCACTCTCATCTGCCGGTAAGCTCATTTAATAATCTCTTTACATCAAAAATATAGACTGTATTTAAGGATATGAGTAACGCAATTACGCTTTTTTAGACATTATTACGTAAACACATTCACAATTACCTTGCGAAAATTGCATTTCACGAAAAGCCATAACATTAGTATCTCGTCTACAGGTTAGGTGTGCATTTAATCAGACTGAAAACAAACTCAAAAACACATTCAGATTGACCATATAGATATCAGAAACACGGTTAGGAAAATGCAGAAATCATATTGATTGTTGTATTTGAAAGTGTATTAATGAGGCTGCATTTGTAATTCTATTGTAAGCAAAAACATTTACATCTTTATTTGGAACTGTGCTAATATCTCAATTTCTTTCTTTTTACAATATACAGAGTCTGAGCCCAGGGAGGAGGCAGCACAGCACCCACAGGCTCCTCCTTCACCCAGGTATGAGAGTGGTGGAGATGACTCACCACCTCGGGGAGACATGAAAGACATCCCTCTATCCTCATCCTCTGAAGAAGCCCCAATTGCACCAGCAGCCCCTCCTGCACCAGCAGCCTGCCGTGCACCAGCAGCTACTCGGGAGGAGATAGCAGAGCTGCAGATGTTAAGAGATTTTCTTGAAGAGATGCATGCCTCTCGGATGGAAAATGCGGAAAGCAGAATCCAGCTGACGGAAGCAATTAATGAGATTCAACAAGACCAAAGAGAGCTTATCAAAGACCAAAGAGAGCTTATCCAAGACCAAAGACATCTTATCCAAGACCAAAGAGAGATCTTGCATAATCTGAAAGATATATTGCAGGTCCTCCGGGAGGTGCATAACGCACCATCTGCTGCTGGGCCATCTGATCCTGGCCCTCCTCCATCTCATCCTCAATCTCCTCCTCAGCCGGGTGATCCCAGTACTCCTCCTTCCCCTCTTCCCCAAACATCTCCAATGAGAACTCGTCGGAGGGGGCAGTCGCCCCCTCCCCCAGAGCCTCAGTCTCGTGGGAAGAGGGGAAGGAAGAGGAAGTATTTTTATATATATATATATATATATATATATATATATATATATATATTTAGTTATTTAATGTGTAATGGATAGGTATGTGATGATGTGGTCTTCTTACACTTGTGGAGCACACTCTGTATATAATCTGCACCCACAGGCTCCTCCTTCACCCAGGTATGAGAGTGGTGGAGATGACTCACCACCTCGGGGAGACATGGAAGACATCCCTCTATCCTTATCCTCTGAAGAAGCCCCCACTGCACCAGCAGCCCCTCCTGCACCAGCAGCCCGCCGTACACCAGCAGCCCGCCTAGCACCAGCAGCTACTTGGGAGAAGATAGCAGAGCTGCAGATATTAAGAGATTTTCTTGAAGAGATGCATGCCTCCCGGATGGAAAATGCGGAAAGCAGAATCCAGCTGATGGAAGCAATTAATGAGATTCGACAAGACCAAAGAGAGCTTATCAAAGACCAAAGAGAGCTTATCCAAGACCAAAGACATCTTATCCAAGACCAAAGAGAGATCTTGCATAATCTGAAAGATATATTGAAGGTCCTCTGACAAGGTGAAATAGTCTATCACAGTACTTGGAGGGAGTTGACAAGGGCCAACACAGCCCCATTGGAGCCATTTAACAAGGTGAAATACTGCATCACAGTCCTTGGAGGGAGTTGACAAGGGCCAACACAGCCCCATTGGAGCCATCTGACAAGGTGCCATAGTGTATCACAGTCCTTGGAGGGAGTTGACAAGGGCCAACACAGCCCCATTGGAGCCATCTGACAAGGTGCCATAGTGTATCACAGTCCTTGGAGGGAGTTGACAAGGGCCAACACAGCCCTATTGGAGCCATCTGACAAGGTGCCATAGTGTATCACAGTCCTTGGAGGGAGTTGACAAGGGCTAACACAGCCCCATTGGAGCCATTTGACAAGGTGAAAGAGTGCATCACAGTCCTTGGAGGGAGTTGACAAGGGCCAACACAGCCCCATTGGAGCCATTTGACAAGGTGAAAGAGTTCATCACAGTCCTTGGAGGGAGTTGACAAGGGCCAACACAGCCCCATTAGAGCCATTTGACAAGGTGAAAGAGTGCATCACAGTCCTTGGAGGGAGTTTGATAAGGGCCAACACAACCCCATTGGAGCCATCTGACAAGGTGCCATAGTGTATCACAGTCCTTGGAGGGAGTTGACAAGGGCCAACACAGCCCCATTGGAGCCATTTGACAAGGTGAAAGAGTGCATCACATTCCTTGGAGGGAGTTGACAAGGGCCAACACAGCCCCATTGGAGCCATTTGACAAGGTGAAAGAGTGCATCACAGTCCTTGGAGGGAGTCTGAGCTCAGGGAGGAGGCAGCACAGCACCCACAGGCTCCTCCTTCACCCAGGTATGAGAGTGGTGGAGATGACTCACCACCTCGGGGAGACATGGAAGACATCCCTCTATCCTTATCCTCTGAAGAAGCCCCCACTGCACCAGCAGCCCCTCCTGCACCAGCAGCCCGCCGTACACCAGCAGCCCGCCTAGCACCAGCAGCTACTTGGGAGAAGATAGCAGAGCTGCAGATATTAAGAGATTTTCTTGAAGAGATGCATGCCTCCCGGATGGAAAATGCGGAAAGCAGAATCCAGCTGATGGAAGCAATTAATGAGATTCGACAAGACCAAAGAGAGCTTATCAAAGACCAAAGAGAGCTTATCAAAGACCAAAGAGAGCTTATCCAAGACCAAAGACATCTTATCCAAGACCAAAGAGAGATCTTGCATAATCTGAAAGATATATTGAAGGTCCTCCGGGAGGTGCATAACGCACCATCTGCTGCTGGGCCATCTGCTGCTGGGCCATCTGATCCTGGCCCTCCTCCATCTCATCCTCAATCTCCTCCTCAGCCGGGTGATCCCAGTACTCCTCCTTCCCCTCTTCCCCAAACATCTCCAATGAGAACTCGTCGGAGGCGGCAGTCGCCCCCCCCCCCCTCCCCCAGAGCCTCAGTCTCGTGGGAAGAGGGGAAGGAAGAGGAAGTATTTTTTTTATATATATATATATATATATATATTTAGTTATTTAATGTGTAATGGATAGGTAGGTGATGATGTGGTCTTCTTACACTTGTGGAGCACACTCTGTATATAATCTACTTTTATGGGACAGGGTCCATGGAGGCAGATTGCTTGCAGAGTGTTTTTTACAAGTGTGTGGACACCACATCATCACATACCTATCCTTGTTGATTACATTGATTGGTTTCTGTGATGTGATGTCCAAACTGTTTCCCTAATCTCAAACAAAATGACCATTACAATTATACATGATGGCATATCACTGTTTTGATGCCAACAACACAGCTTAAAGGGACAGTCATAACATTAATTATTGTTGGTTACAAAGAAAACACTTTATTACAAATTATCAAGTTTTGAAAAACCAGACTTAGAGAAATACACGTTTTACTTCTGTGATTATCCTTGTATCTAAACCTCTGAAAAATGACCATTTATTTCAGTTCTTTTGACAGACCGCCATTTCAGCCAATCACTGATCAATACAGGGTAACTATACTGCATGAGCTTAATGTTTTCTATATGACACACAAAAAATAATGCCCTCTAGTGGTCAAAATGCATTCAGATTAGATGCACTCTTCAAGGTCTGAGAAATGAGAAGATGAACCCTTCTAGGTTTAACTATAAACTAAGAATACCAAGAGAAATAGCATAAATTGGTGATAAACGTTTGAGATATATTGTATAAAAATTGCATTTTTGGAGATTAAAATCATTACTGTTTTGCTTGACTTGAATGTCCCTTTAAACAAGAACATATGCTAACATATACTAATCATTAGGGATTGTTGGTATATCTACATGTACTTGTTCAAACAAGAAAATATTTGAATAGGATACTAAGCCTGTATGCCATATTTCTATCGATGTGATAAATAAAGTCTATTTTATTAAAGATACATTATTAGTGTTTGAATTATTTAAGAAAGACATTTCATTTAGAAGGAATATGGTTTCATGTCCTTTTAAGAGTTACATTAGAAATATATCCTCACAGTAATATATTTGGAGATTAACAATGTGGAACTCATACATGACACAATACTGAGCATTTACATTAAAGGGACAGTATACACTCATTTTCAGAGAACTGCATGTAATAGACACTATTATAAAGAGCAAGATGCCCAGATACTGATATAAAAATCTATGATAAAACGGTTTAAAGACTTACTTAGAAACTCTCAGTTTAGCTATGTTGAAAAGTTAGCTGGAAAGCCCATTGCAAGTGGGAAATAAGACAATCCCCCCTTCTTTTGCATATGAAAAGACCCTTTACACAAACAGGAGCAAGCTGGAGAAGGTAGCTGATGGTACTCACATCAAACTTTGAGACTTGGTTAGGAGTCAGAAAATCACAACAATGGTATTTAAACATAAGCAAAACTATACATTTAAATTATATTACGGCCTATATAAATAGATCATCTACAAAACATATATGCTAAGAAAAAATGAGTATATAATGTCCCTTTAAGAAAAAATAACACAACATAACATCTAGAATAAGTAGGCATCTCATATATTTAGCATATGATAAAGGTCAATGCATATTGATTACTTGATTCAAATACAATAACGCATCTTTAGGAATTAGATATGTAGAAAATTCAACACAACACAGTAATTATTTATAAACATGAAAATATTGTTGACAAACATATTAAACAAGATGGAGTATATTCATGGATTTGCACTTGCCTCAAATTATATTATGCATGAAAACATATTGCTTTCATTCGTTTCTTCAACGAAACAGCCATAAAAAGAGATTTTTGTGTTCTTTATCAGCTATGGTTCAACAATGTACATGATTGACACAATCCATACTCGTCATGGTTTTAAACTTGTCTTCTCATTCACAAATGTGGGTTACGTGCAAAATCAAATATTGCGGGACTACGTAAGCAAATCAGACTGATTTAACACCTTGGCATATGACGTCTTAAGCAACATGGCGCATCTGAGATCGCGTAAAAACGCGAGCCAATCAAAGGCGCATCCGAGATCGCATAAATACGTCAGCCAATACAAGGACTCATTTTACAGTATGGCATGTGACGTGTTAAGCAACATGGCGCATCCGAGATTGCGGAACAACGTGAGCCAATCAAAGGCGCATCTGAGATCGCGTAAAAACGGCATCCAATCCAAGGACTCATTTTACAGCTTTGCATGTCAATAAGAAACGTATTTATATTTTAAAAACTAGTATGTGCTATATTGTTAGCTATAAAGGTCACGCTAGATAACATAATACTGTGATATATGAAATAGAATCCATTGTTGGTAATAAGGATATATTTCATTAGAATCAGAGGATTATTAACTATTTAGCAAGCATTTTATCTTATACGATTATGTACGACCTTGCAATTTGAACTTCATTTTCAAATTTAAGTTTAATCTTTTGATGACATGTGTTTAGAGGTAATCTCAAGAGCATAAAAATACGATGTTCTAAATGCTGATTGGTGGCTACATATATATACCGATTGTCATTGGTTTGCCTATGTGTTTATTTCGAAAACAGTAGTGCCCTGCTGCTCCTTAAACAAATGATACAAAGAGACTTAAGCAAATATGTGAATTTATGGAAAGAAACTTCTTAAAAAATAGTATGTTATATATAAATGAGAAAATAGATTGTGTTTCATGTCCCTTTAAATCAGAGATAATGCTACGAGATACATTATGAAAATAGGGATTGGCTAGACATTATATGTTACCTATAGCTATGGTGTTCCATCGTTATGCTTTAAAAAGGGACACATGAGAAATACATATGTCAGGGATGTTTTCAGATATGTTTAAATATTTATTTGGAATAAGAATAATGACATGTATTTATCAGATGTGTCACTTATTCAAGTTGAAATATGGTCAGCCTTCCTATAGCAATATATTGTTGGATCATTAAACAGAAACAATAATAAGAGAAAGATATTAATCAGCCAAAATATGTGCATTACACACAGTGATTGCTTTTGTTAGACTACTACAATAAGATATAAGTGAAATTGGAATACATGTGCTGGCAACATTCAAAAAATAGTCTTTTGTAAAAATATATATCTATGTTGATGTAAAAAGGACAAAAATACATTAGAAATGAATATACATTCCTTAAGAATTGTGGTCAGCATCACTTAAAGGGACATGAAATACAAACAATTAAGTTCAAGATTCACAGAGAGGATACTATTTCCATCAAATTCGTAATTTACATAGATTATCTCATTGTAATAATCCTGGGATCATTTGTTAAAGGTGAATCAATTTACGAATAGTTTATAAATTAACACAAGGATGTTCCCAAAAAAAAAAAAAAATAAAAATATATATATATATATATATATATATATATACAACCAACAATATACAGCTAGAACCTCAGTTCTCTAATCATGATCTAATCATGATCTTGCAAAGATAAACCTTTCAGAAAAGTAGATCAAGAAAATGAAGCAAATTAAATTTGAGATAAATAATAAATGTATTGACAATTGTATTATATATATGAATCATGAAAGACCATTTTTTTGTTTCAGGTCCCTTTAAGGAATAACAACATAAAATATAGATTTTAATAAATGACATGAATAAAGAGGACAAATAATATATTAATGACATTTATTTTATTATTATGTCATAAAACATAAAGAAATAAGATAACGTTACAAAAAGTCATATTGATAAATCAGCCCCATTGGTGCCATCTGACAAGGTGAAATAGTCTATCACAGTACTTGGAGGGAGTTGACAAGGGCCAACACAGCCCCATTGGAGCCATTTAACAAGGTGAAATACTGCATCACAGTCCTTGGAGGGAGTTGACAAGGGCCAACACAGCCCCATTGGAGCCATCTGACAAGGTGCCATAGTGTATCACAGTCCTTGGAGGGAGTTGACAAGGGCCAACACAGCCCCATTGGATCCATCTGACAAGGTGCCATAGTGTATCACAGTCCTTGGAGGGAGTTGACAAGGGCCAACACAGCCCTATTGGAGCCATCTGACAAGGTGCCATAGTGTATCACAGTCCTTGGAGGGAGTTGACAAGGGCTAACACAGCCCCATTGGAGCCATTTGACAAGGTGAAAGAGTGCATCACAGTCCTTGGAGGGAGTTGACAAGGGCCAACACAGCCCCATTGGAGCCATTTGACAAGGTGAAAGAGTTCATCACAGTCCTTGGAGGGAGTTGACAAGGGCCAACACAGCCCCATTAGAGCCATTTGACAAGGTGAAAGAGTGCATCACAGTCCTTGGAGGGAGTTTGACAAGGGCCAACACAACCCCATTGGAGCCATCTGACAAGGTGCCATAGTGTATCACAGTCCTTGGAGGGAGTTGACAAGGGCCAACACAGCCCCATTGGAGCCATTTGACAAGGTGAAAGAGTGCATCACATTCCTTGGAGGGAGTTGACAAGGGCCAACACAGCCCCATTGGAGCCATTTGACAAGGTGAAAGAGTGCATCACAGTCCTTGGAGGGAGTCTGAGCTCAGGGAGGAGGCAGCACAGCACCCACAGGCTCCTCCTTCACCCAGGTATGAGAGTGGTGGAGATGACTCACCACCTCGGGGAGACATGGAAGACATCCCTCTATCCTTATCCTCTGAAGAAGCCCCCACTGCACCAGCAGCCCCTCCTGCACCAGCAGCCCCTCCTGCACCAGCAGCCCGCCTAGCACCAGCAGCTACTTGGGAGAAGATAGCAGAGCTGCAGATATTAAGAGATTTTCTTGAAGAGATGCATGCCTCCCGGATGGAAAATGCGGAAAGCAGAATCCAGCTGATGGAAGCAATTAATGAGATTCGACAAGACCAAAGAGAGCTTATCAAAGACCAAAGAGAGCTTATCCAAGACCAAAGACATCTTATCCAAGACCAAAGAGAGATCTTGCATAATCTGAAAGATATATTGAAGGTCCTCCGGGAGGTGCATAACGCACCATCTGCTGCTGGGCCATCTGCTGCTGGGCCATCTGATCCTGGCCCTCCTCCATCTCATCCTCAATGTCCTCCTCAGCTGGGTGATCCCAGTACTCCTCCTTCCCCTCTTCCCCAAACATCTCCAATGAGAACTCGTCGGAGGCGGCAGTCGCCCCCCCCCCCCTCCCCCAGAGCCTCAGTCTCGTGGGAAGAGGGGAAGGAAGAGGAAGTATTTTTTAATATATATATATATATATTTAGTTATTTAATGTGTAATGGATAGGTATGTGATGATGTGGTCTTCTTACACTTGTGGAGCACACTCTGTATATAATCTGCTTTTATGGGACAGGGTCCATGGAGGCAGATTGTTTGCAGAGTGTTTTTTACAAGTGTGTGGACACCACATCATCACATACCTATCCTTGTTGATTACATTGATTGGTTTCTGTGATGTGATGTCCAAACTGTTTCCCTAATCTCAAACAAAATGACCATTACAATTATACATGATGGCATATCACTGTTTTGATGCCAACAACACAGCTTAAAGGGACAGTCATAACATTAATTATTGTTGGTTACAAAGAAAACACTTTATTACAAATTATCAAGTTTTGAAAACCAGACTTAGAGAAATACACGTTTTTCTTCTGTGATTATCCTTGTATCTAAACCTCTGAAAAATGACCACTTATTTCAGTTCTTTTGACAGACCGCCATTTCAGCCAATCACTGATCAATACAGGGTAACTATACTGCATGAGCTCAATGTTTTCTTTATGACACACAAAAAATAATGCCCTCTAGTGGTCAAAATGCATTCAGATTAGATGCACTCTTCAAGGTCTGAGAAATGAGAAGATGAACCCTTCTAGGTTTAACTATAAACTAAGAATACTAAGAGAAATAACATAAATTGGTGATAAACGTTTGAGATATATTGTATAAAAATTGCATTTTTGGAGATTAAAATCATTACTGTTTTGCTTGACTTGAATGTCCCTTTAAACAAGAACATATGCTAACATATACTAATCATTAGGGATTGTTGGTATATCTACATGTACTTGTTCAAACAAGAAAATATTTGAATAGGATACTAAGCCTGTATGCCATATTTCTATTGATGTGATAAATAAAGTCTATTTTATTAAAGATACATTATTAGTGTTTGAATTATTTAAGAAAGACATTTCATTTAGAAGGAATATGGTTTCATGTCCTTTTAAGAGTTACATTAGAAATATATCCTCACAGTAATATATTTGGAGATTAACAATGTGGAACTCATACATGACACAATACTGAGCATTTACATTAAAGGGACAGTATACAATCATTTTCAGAGAACTGCATGTAATAGACACTATTATAAAGAGAAAAATGCCCAGATACTGATATAAAAATCTATGATAAAACGGTTTAAAGACTTACTTAGAAACTCTCAGTTTAGCTATGTTGAAAAGTTAGCTGGAAAGCCCATTGCAAGTGGGAAATAAGACAATCCCCCCTTCTTTTGCATATGAAAAGACCCTTTACACAAACAGGAGCAAGCTGGAGAAGGTAGCTGATGGTACTCACATCAAACTTTGAGGCTTGGTTAGGAGTCAGAAAATCACAACAATGGTATTTAAACATAAGCAAAACTATACATTTAAAATAAATTACGGCCTATATAAATAGATCATCTACAAAACATATATGCTAAGAAAACATCAGTGTATAATGTCCCTTTAAGAAAAAATAACACAACATAACATCTAGAATAAGTAGGCATCTCATATATTTAGCATATGATAAAGGTCAATGCATATTGATTACTTGATTCAAATACAATAGCGCATCTTTAGGAATTAGATATGTAGAAAATTCAACACAACACAGTAATTATTTATAAACATGAAAATATTGTTGACAAACATATTAAACAAGATGGAGTATATTCATGGATTTGCACTTGCCTCAAATTATATTATGCATGAAAACATATTGCGTTCATTCGTTTCTTCAACGAGACAGCCATAAAAAGAGATTTTTGTGTTCTTTATCAGCTATGGTTCAACAATGTACATGATTGACACAATCCATACTCGTCATGGTTTTAAACTTGTCTTCTCATTCACAAACGTGGGTTACGTGCAAAATCAAATATTGCGGGACTACATAAGCAAATCAGACTGATTTAACACCTTGGCATATGACGTCTTAAGCAACATGGCGCCTCTGAGATCGTGTAAAAACGTGAGCCAATCAAAGGCGCATCCGTGATCGCATAAATACGTCAGCCAATAAAAGGACTCATTTTACAACATGGCATGTGACGTGTTAAGCAACATGGCGCATCCGAGATCGCGGACCGACGTGAGCCAATCAAAGGCGCATCTGAGATCGCGTAAAAACGGCATCCAATCCAAGGACTCATTTTACAGCTTTGCATGTCAATAAGAAACGTATTTATATTTTAAAAACTAGTATGTGCTATATTGTTAGCTATGAAGGTCACGCTAGATAACATAATACTGTGATATATGAAATAGAATCCATTGTTGGTAATAAGGATATATTTCATTAGAATCAGAGGATTATTAACTATTTAGCAAGCATTTTATCTTATACGATTATGTACGACCTTGCAATTTGAACTTCATTTTCAAATTTAAGTTTAATCTTTTGATGACATGTGTTTAGAGGTAATCTCAAGAGCATAAAAATACGATGTTCTAAATGCTGATTGGTGGCTACATATATATACCGATTGTCATTGGTTTGCCTATGTGTTTATTTCGAAAACAGTAGTGCCCTGCTGCTCCTTAAACAAATGATACAAAGAGACTTAAGCAAATATGTGAATTTATGGAAAGAAACTTCTTAAAAAATAGTATGTTATATATAAATGAGAAAATAGATTGTGTTTCATGTCCCTTTAAATCAGAGATAATGCTACGAGATACATTATGAAAATAGGGATTGGCTAGACATTATATGTTACCTATAGCTATGGTGTTCCATCGTTATGCTTTAAAAAGGGACACATGAGAAATACATATGTCAGGGATGTTTTCAGATATGTTTAAATATTTATTTGGAATAAGAATAATGACATGCATTTATCAGATGTGTCACTTATTCAAGTTGAAATATGGTCAGCCTTCCTATAGCAATATATTGTTGGATCATTAAACAGAAACAATAATAAGAGAAAGATATTAATCAGCTAAAATATGTGCATTACACACAGTGATTGCTTTTGTTAGACTACTACAATAAGATATAAGTGAAATTGGAATACATGTGCTGGCAACATTCAAAAAATAGTCTTTTGTAAAAATATATATCTATGTTGATGTAAAAAGGACAAAAATACATTAGAAATGAATATACATTCCTTAAGAATTGTGGTCAGCATCACTTAAAGGTACATGAAATACAAACAATTAAGTTCAAGATTCACAGAGAAGATACTATTTCCATCAAATTCGTAATTTACATAGATTATCTCATTGTAATAATCCTGGGATCATTTGTTAAAGGTGAATCAATTTACGAATAGTTTATAAATTAACACAAGGATGTTCCCAAAAAAAAAAAAAAAAATATATATATATATATATATATATATATATATATATATATATACAACCAACAATATACAGCTAGAACCTCAGTTCTCTAATCATGATCTAATCATGATCTTGCAAAGATAAACCTTTCAGAAAAGTATATCAAGAAAATGAAGCAAATTAAATTTGAGATAAATAATAAATGTATTGACAATTGTATTATATATATGAATCATGAAAGACCATTTTTTTGTTTCAGGTCCCTTTAAGGAATAACAACATAAAATATAGATTTTAATAAATGACATGAATAAAGAGGACAAATAATATATTAATGACATTTATTTTATTATTATGTCATAAAACATAAAGAAATAAGATAACGTTACAAAAAGTCATATTGATAAATCAGCCCCATTGGTGCCATCTGACAAGGTGAAATAGTCTATCACAGTACTTGGAGGGAGTTGACAAGGGCCAACACAGCCCCATTGGAGCCATTTAACAAGGTGAAATACTGCATCACAGTCCTTGGAGGGAGTTGACAAGGGCCAACACAGCCCCATTGGAGCCATCTGACAAGGTGCCATAGTGTATCACAGTCCTTGGAGGGAGTTGACAAGGGCCAACACAGCCCCATTGGAGCCACCTGACAAGGTGCCATAGTGTATCACAGTCCTTGGAGGGAGTTGACAAGGGCCAACACAGCCCTATTGGAGCCATCTGACAAGGTGCCATAGTGTATCACAGTCCTTGGAGGGAGTTGACAAGGGCTAACACAGCCCCATTGGAGCCATTTGACAAGGTGAAAGAGTGCATCACAGTCCTTGGAGGGAGTTGACAAGGGCCAACACAGCCCCATTGGAGCCATTTGACAAGGTGAAAGAGTTCATCACAGTCCTTGGAGGGAGTTGACAAGGGCCAACACAGCCCCATTAGAGCCATTTGACAAGGTGAAAGAGTGCATCACAGTCCTTGGAGGGAGTTTGACAAGGGCCAACACAACCCCATTGGAGCCATCTGACAAGGTGCCATAGTGTATCACAGTCCTTGGAGGGAGTTGACAAGGGCCAACACAGCCCCATTGGAGCCATTTGACAAGGTGAAAGAGTGCATCACATTCCTTGGAGGGAGTTGACAAGGGCCAACACAGCCCCATTGGAGCCATTTGACAAGGTGAAAGAGTGCATCACAGTCCTTGGAGGGAGTCTGAGCTCAGGGAGGAGGCAGCACAGCACCCACAGGCTCCTCCTTCACCCAGGTATGAGAGTGGTGGAGATGACTCACCACCTCGGGGAGACATGGAAGACATCCCTCTATCCTTATCCTCTGAAGAAGCCCCCACTGCACCAGCAGCCCCTCCTGCACCAGCAGCCCGCCATGCACCAGCAGCCCGCCTAGCACCAGCAGCTACTTGGGAGAAGATAGCAGAGCTGCAGATATTAAGAGATTTTCTTGAAGAGATGCATGCCTCCCGGATGGAAAATGCGGAAAGCAGAATCCAGCTGATGGAAGCAATTAATGAGATTCTACAAGACCAAAGAGAGCTTATCAAAGACCAAAGAGAGCTTATCCAAGACCAAAGACATCTTATCCAAGACCAAAGAGAGATCTTGCATAATCTGAAAGATATATTGAAGGTCCTCCGGGAGGTGCATAACGCACCATCTGCTGCTGGGCCATCTGCTGCTGGGCCATCTGATCCTGGCCCTCCTCCATCTCATCCTCAATCTCCTCCTCAGCCGGGTGATCCCAGTACTCCTCCTTCCCCTCTTCCCCAAACATCTCCAATGAGAACTCGTCGGAGGCGGCAGTCGCCCCCCCCTCCCCCAGAGCCTCAGTCTTGTGGGAAGAGGGGAAGGAAGAGGAAGTATTTTTTTATATATATATATATTTAGTTATTTAATGTGTAATGGATAGGTATGTGATGATGTGGTCTTCTTACACTTGTGGAGCACACTCTGTATATAATCTGCTTTTATGGGACAGGGTCCATGGAGGCAGATAGTTTGCAGAGTGTTTTTTACAAGTGTGTGGACACCACATCATCACATACCTATCCTTGTTGATTACATTGATTGGTTTCTGTGATGTGATGTCCAAACTGTTTCCCTAATCTCAAACAAAATGACCATTACAATTATACATGATGGCATATCACTGTTTTGATGCCAACAACACAGCTTAAAGGGACAGTCATAACATTAATTATTGATGGTTACAAAGAAAACGCTTTATTACAAATTCTCAAGTTTTGAAAACCAGACTTAGAGAAATACACGTTTTTCTTCTGTGATTATCCTTGTATCTAAACCTCTGAAAAATGACCACTTATTTCAGTTCTTTTGACAGACCGCCATTTCAGCCAATCACTGATCAATACAGGGTAACTATACTGCATGAGCTCAATGTTTTCTTTATGACACACAAAAAATAATGCCCTCTAGTGGTCAAAATGCATTCAGATTAGATGCACTCTTCAAGGTTTAACTATAAACTAAGAATACCAAGAGAAATAACATAAATTGGTGATAAACGTTTGAGATATATTCTATAAAAATTGCATTTTTGGAGATTAAAATCATTACTGTTTTGCTTGACTTGAATGTCCCTTTAAACAAGAACATATGCTAACATATACTAATCATTAGGGATTGTTGGTATATCTACATGTACTTGTTCAAACAAGAAAATATTTGAATAGGATACTAAGCCTGTATGCCATATTTCTATCGATGTGATAAATAAAGTCTATTTTATTAAAGATACATTATTAGTGTTTGAATTATTTAAGAAAGACATTTCATTTAGAAGGAATATGGTTTCATGTCCTTTTAAGAGTTACATTAGAAATATATCCTCACAGTAATATATTTGGAGATTAACAATGTGGAACTCATACATGACACAATACTGAGCATTTACATTAAAGGGACAGTATACACTCATTTTCAGAGAACTGCATGTAATAGACACTATTATAAAGAGCAAGATGCCCAGATACTGATATAAAAATCTATGATAAAACGGTTTAAAGACTTACTTAGAAACTCTCAGTTTAGCTATATTGAAAAGTTAGCTGGAAAGCCCATTGCAAGTGGGAAATAAGACAATCCCCCCTTCTTTTGCATATGAAAAGACCCTTTACACAAACAGGAGCAAGCTGGAGAAGGTAGCTGATGGTACTCACATCAAACTTTGAGGCTTGGTTAGGAGTCAGAAAATCACAACAATGGTATTTAAACATAAGCAAAACTATACATTTAAAATAAATTACGGCCTATATAAATAGATCATCTACAAAACATATATGCTAAGAAAACATCAGTGTATAATGTCCCTTTAAGAAAAAATAACACAACATAACATCTAGAATAAGTAGGCATCTCATATATTTAGCATATGATAAAGGTCAATGCATATTGATTACTTGATTCAAATACAATAGCGCATCTTTAGGAATTAGATATGTAGAAAATTCAACACAACACAGTAATTATTTATAAACATGAAAATATTGTTGACAAACATATTAAACAAGATGGAGTATATTCATGGATTTGCACTTGCCTCAAATTATATTATGCATGAAAACATATTGCGTTCATTCGTTTCTTCAACGAGACAGCCATAAAAAGAGATTTTTGTGTTCTTTATCAGCTATGGTTCAACAATGTACATGATTGACACAATCCATACTCGTCATGGTTTTAAACTTGTCTTCTCATTCACAAACGTGGGTTACGTGCAAAATCAAATATTGCGGGACTACGTAAGCAAATCAGACTGATTTAACACCTTGGCATATGACGTCTTAAGCAACATGGCGCCTCTGAGATCGTGTAAAAACGTGACCCAATCAAAGGCGCATCCGTGATTGCATAAATACGTCAGCCAATAAAAGGACTCATTTTACAGCATGGCATGTGACGTGTTAAGCAACATGGCGCATCCGAGATCGCGGACCGACGTGAGCCAATCAAAGGCGCATCTGAGATCGCGTAAAAACGGCATCCAATCCAAGGACTCATTTTACAGCTTTGCATGTCAATAAGAAACATATTTATATTTTAAAAACTAGTATGTGCTATATTGTTAGCTATGAAGGTCACGCTAGATAACATAATACTGTGATATATGAAATAGCATCCATTGTTGGTAATAAGGATATATTTCATTAGAATCAGAGGATTATTAACTATTTAGCAAGCATTTTATCTTATACGATTATGTACGACCTTGCAATTTGAACTTCATTTTCAAATTTAAGTTTAATCTTTTGATGACATGTGTTTAGAGGTAATCTCAAGAGCAGAAAAATACGATGTTCTAAATGCTGATTGGTGGCTACATATATATACCGATTGTCATTGATTTGCCTATGTGTTTATTTCAAAAACAGTAGTGCCCTGCTGCTCCTTAAACAAATGATACAAAGAGACTTAAGCAAATATGTGAATTTATGGAAAGAAACTTCTTAAAAAATAATATGTTATACATAAATGAGAAAATAGATTGTGTTTCATGTCCCTTTAAATCAGACATAATGCTACGAGATACATTATGAAAATAGGGATTGGTTAGACATTATATGTTACCTATAGCTATGGTGTTCCATCGTTATGCTTTAAAAAGGGACACATGAGAAATACATATGTCAGGGATGTTTTCAGATATGTTTAAATATTTATTTGGAATAAGAATAATGACATGTATTTATCAGATGTGTCACTTATTCAAGTTGAAATATGGTCAGCCTTCCTATAGCAATATATTGTTGGATAATTAAACAGAAACAATAATAAGAGAAAGATATTAATCAGCCAAAATATGTGCATTACACACAGTGATTGCTTTTGTTAGACTACTACAATAAGATATAAGTGAAATTGGAATACATGTGCTGGCAACATTCAAAAAATAGTCTTTTGTAAAAATATATATCTATGTTGATGTAAAAAGGACAAAAATACATTAGAAATGAATATACATTCCTTAAGAATTGTGGTCAGCATCACTTAAAGGGACATGAAATACAAACAATTAAGTTCAAGATTCACAGAGAGGATACTATTTCCATCAAATTCGTAATTTACATTATCTCATTGTAATAATCCTGGGATCATTTGTTAAAGGTGCATCAATTCACGAATAGTTTATAAATGAACACATGGATGTTCCCAAAAAAAAAAAAATAATAAAGAAAAAAAAAAATACAGGGAGTGCAGAATTATTAGGCAAGTTGTATTTTTGAGGATTAATTTTATTATTGAACAACAACCATGTTCTCAATGAACCCAAAAAACTCATTAATATCAAACTGAATAGTTTTGGAAGTAGTTTTTAGTTTGTTATTAGTCATGGCTATTTTAGGGGGATATCTGTGTGTGCAGGTGACTATTACTGTGCATAATTATTAGGCAACTTAACAAAAAACAAATATATACCCATTTCAATTATTTATTTTTACCAGTGAAACCAATATAACATCTCAACATTCACAAATATACATTTCTGACATTCAAAAACAAAACAAAAACAAATCAGTGACCAATATAGCCACCTTTCTTTGCAAGGACACTCAAAAGCCTGCCATCCATTGATTCTGTCAGTCTTTTGATCTGTTCACCATCAACATTGCGTGCAGCAGCAACCACAGCCTCCCAGACACTGTTCAGAGAGGTGTACTGTTTTCCCTCCTTGTAAATCTCACATTTGATGATGGACCACAGGTTCTCAATGGGGTTCAGATCAGGTGAACAAGGAGGCCATGTCATTAGATTTTCTTCTTTTATACCCTTTCTTGCCAGCCACGCTGTGGAGTACTTGGACGCGAGTGATGGAGCATTGTCCTGCATGAAAATCATGTTTTTCTTGAAGGATGCAGACTTCTTCCTGTACCACTGCTTGAAAAAGGTGTCTTCCAGAAACTGGCTGTAGGACTGGGAGTTGAGCTTGACTCCATCCTCAACCCGAAAAGGCCCCACAAGCTCATCTTTGATGATACCAGCCCAAACCAGTACTCCACCTCCACCTTGCTGGCGTCTGAGTCGGACTGGAGCTCTCTGCCCTTTACCAATCCAGCCACGGGCCCATCTATCTGGCCCATCAAGACTCACTCTCATTTCATCAGTCCATAAAAAAAATCAGTCTTGAGATATTTCTTGGCCCAGTCTTGACGTTTCAGCTTGTGTGTCTTGTTCAGTGGTGGTCGTCTTTCAGCCTTTCTTACCGTGGCCATGTCTCTGAGTATTGCACACCTTGTGCTTTTGGGCACTCCAGTGATGTTGCAGCTCTGAAATATGGCCAAACTGGTGGCAAGTGGCATCTTGGCAGCTGCACGCTTGACTTTTTTCAGTTCATGGGCAGTTATTTTGCGCCTTGGTTTTTCCACACGATTCTTGCGACCCTGTTGACTATTTTGAATGAAACGCTTGATTGTTCGATGATCACGCTTCAGAAGCTTTGCAATTTTAAGAGTGCTGCATCCCTCTGCAAGATATCTCACTATTTTTGACTTTTCTGAGCCTGTCAAGTCCTTCTTTTGACCCATTTTGCCAAAGGAAAGGAAGTTGCCTAATAATTATGCACACCTGATATAGGGTGTTGATGTCATAAGACCACACCCCTTCTCATTACAGAGATGCACATCACCTAATATGCTTAATTGGTAGTAGGCTTTCGAGCCTATACAGCTTGGAGTAAGACAACATGCATAAAGAGGATGATGTGGTCAAAATACTCATTTGCCTAATAATTCTGCACTCCCTGTATATATATATATATATATATATATATATATATATATATATATATATATATATATATATACAACCAACAATATACAGCTAGAACCTCAGTTCTCTAATCATGATCTTGCAAATATAAACCTTTCAGAAAAGTATATCAAGAAAATGAAGCAAATTAAATTTGAGATAAATAATAAATGTATTGACAATTGTATTATATATATGAATCATGAAAGACCATTTTTTTGTTTCAGGTACCTTTAAGGATTAACAACATAAAACATAGATTTTAATAAATGACATGAATAAAGAGGACAAATAATATATTAATGACATTTATTTTATTATTATGTCATAAAACAGGATATATTTCATTAGAATCAGAGGATTATTAACTATTTAGCAAGCATTTTATCTTATACGATTATGTACGACCTTGCAATTTGAACTTCATTTTCAAATTTAAGTTTAATCTTTTGATGACATGTGTTTAGAGGTAATCTCAAGAGCAGAAAAATACGATGTTCTAAATGCTGATTGGTGGCTACATATATATACCGATTGTCATTGGTTTGCCTATGTGTTTATTTCGAAAACAGTAGTGCCCTGCTGCTCCTTAAACAAATGATACAAAGAGACTTAAGCAAATATGTGAATTTATGGAAAGAAACTTCTTAAAAAATAGTATGTTATATATAAATGAGAAAATAGATTGTGTTTCATGTCCCTTTAAATCAGAGATAATGCTACGAGATACATTATGAAAATAGGGATTGGCTAGACATTATATGTTACCTATAGCTATGGTGTTCCATCGTTATGCTTTAAAAAGGGACACATGAGAAATACATATGTCAGGGATGTTTTCAGATATGTTTAAATATTTATTTGGAATAAGAATAATGACATGTATTTATCAGATGTGTCACTTATTCAAGTTGAAATATGGTCAGCCTTCCTATAGCAATATATTGTTGGATCATTAAACAGAAACAATAATAAGAGAAAGATATTAATCAGCTAAAATATGTGCATTACACACAGTGATTGCTTTTGTTAGACTACTACAATAAGATATAAGTGAAATTGGAATACATGTGCTGGCAACATTCAAAAAATAGTCTTTTGTAAAAATATATATCTATGTTGATGTAAAAAGGACAAAAATACATTAGAAATGAATATACATTCCTTAAGAATTGTGGTCAGCATCACTTAAAGGGACATGAAATACAAACAATTAAGTTCAAGATTCACAGAGAGGATACTATTTCCATCAAATTCGTAATTTACATAGATTATCTCATTGTAATAATCCTGGGATCATTTGTTAAAGGTGAATCAATTTACGAATAGTTTATAAATTAACACAAGGATGTTCCCAAAAAAAAAAAAAAAAAAAAAATATATATATATATATATATATATATACAACCAACAATATACAGCTAGAACCTCAGTTCTCTAATCATGATCTAATCATGATCTTGCAAAGATAAACCTTTCAGAAAAGTATATCAAGAAAATGAAGCAAATTAAATTTGAGATAAATAATAAATGTATTGACAATTGTATTATATATATGAATCATGAAAGACCATTTTTTTGTTTCAGGTCCCTTTAAGGAATAACAACATAAAATATAGATTTTAATAAATGACATGAATAAAGAGGACAAATAATATATTAATGACATTTATTTTATTATTATGTCATAAAACATAAAGAAATAAGATAACGTTACAAAAAGTCATATTGATAAATCAGCCCCATTGGTGCCATCTGACAAGGTGAAATAGTCTATCACAGTACTTGGAGGGAGTTGACAAGGGCCAACACAGCCCCATTGGAGCCATTTAACAAGGTGAAATACTGCATCACAGTCCTTGGAGGGAGTTGACAAGGGCCAACACAGCCCCATTGGAGCCATCTGACAAGGTGCCATAGAGTATCACAGTCCTTGGAGGGAGTTGACAAGGGCCAACACAGCCCCATTGGAGCCATCTGACAAGGTGCCATAGTGTATCACAGTCTTTGGAGGGAGTTGACAAGGGCCAACACAGCCCTATTGGAGCCATCTGACAAGGTGCTATAGTGTATCACAGTCCTTGGAGGGAGTTGACAAGGGCTAACACAGCCCCATTGGAGCCATTTGACAAGGTGAAAGAGTGCATCACAGTCCTTGGAGGGAGTTGACAAGGGCCAACATAGCCCCATTGGAGCCATTTGACAAGGTGAAAGAGTTAATCACAGTCCTTGGAGGGAGTTGACAAGGGCCAACACAGCCCCATTAGAGCCATTTGACAAGGTGAAAGAGTGCATCACAGTCCTTGGAGGGAGTTTGACAAGGGCCAACACAACCCCATTGGAGCCATCTGACAAGGTGCCATAGTGTATCACAGTCCTTGGAGGGAGTTGACAAGGGCCAACACAGCCCCATTGGAGCCATTTGACAAGGTGAAAGAGTGCATCACAGTGCTTGGAGGGAGTTGACAAGGGCCAACACAGCCCCATTGGAGCCATTTGACAAGGTGAAAGAGTGCATCAAAGTCCTTGGAGGGAGTTGACAAGGGCCAACACAGCCCCATTGGAGCCATCTGACAAGGTGCCATAGTGTATCACAGTCCTTGGAGGGAGTTGACAAGGGCCAACACAGCCCCATTGGAGCCATCTGACAAGGTGCCATAGTGTATCACAGTCCTTGGAGGGAGTTGACAAGGGCCAACACAGCCCTATTGGAGCCATCTGACAAGGTGCCATAGTGTATCACAGTCCTTGGAGGGAGTTGACAAGGGCTAACACAGCCCCATTGGAGCCATTTGACAAGGTGAAAGAGTGCATCACAGTCCTTGGAGGGAGTTGACAAGGGCCAACACAGCCCCATTGGAGCCATTTGACAAGGTGAAAGAGTGCATCACAGTCCTTGGAGGGAGTTGACAAGGGCCAACACAGCCCCATTGGAGCCATTTGACAAGGTGAAAGAGTGCATCACAGTCCTTGGAGGGAGTTGACAAGGGCCAACACAACCCCATTGGAGCCATCTGACAAGGTGCCATAGTGTTTCACAGTCCTTGGAGGGAGTTGACAAGGGCCAACACAGCCCCATTGGAGCCATTTGACAAGGTGAAAGAGTGCATCACAGTCCTTGGAGGGAGTTGACAAGGGCCAACACAGTCCCATTGGAGCCATCTGACAAGGTGAAAGAGTGCAACAGGCACAACAAAAAAACTAAAAAGGCCAAATGGCAACAATAAATACAAACAAATAAACTAACATGTGGATGGAATATTTGTATCTGCACCCTCCGAGCATCTCCGGATCCTCATCAGCATCACCCTCATCGTCCTGTGCATTACCAGCTGCGGATTCACGCATTGACTCTAGACGCAGATCGGACTGTAGAGTCAAGCGCTGCATTCACAACTGGTTATGCATGGTGTCGTGTATCCTTCCAAGCAACAGACTGTTCCTCAGCATGGTCTGCTCTATACGTGCTAGAGCCTCTAGCGTTAACCATGCTGAGTCACAACCTAAACAAAAAATAAAGTAAGAAAATTATTGTTCATTCAAGCACATAATAAAAAGAGCAAAGAGACATTGCAATAATAAAACGACAAATCATTATTATTATTATTATTATTATTATTAAATATTGTATATAGAATATTTACTCATTAAATATCTTCTTCATAGATAAACCATTAAAGGGACAGTTTACTCAAAAATGTTCTCCCCTTTAATTGGTTCACAATGATCCACTTTACCTGCTGGAGTGTTTTAAATTGTTTATAAGTATTTCCATTGTCCTGATATTGGCATCTGAAATAGTTTATTTAGCCTGTGGTATCCACACCTATTCTTAAATATTTTTGCCTCAAGGCCAAGCTGTGTAAACACAGCAAGCAGAAGAAATTACACTCCCAGTGGGTTATAGAAGAGATAAGGTAAGAAAAAGTTAATTTACAATTGTTCTATCCAAGTATTGGTGATTAGTATATGAAGTGATAAGAGATAAGGAAGCATGTATATTTTCTAAATGCGATAAATTAATGAGATCTGATAATACCTACACGTTAAAACCATTTGATTAGGTTGTGGCTTCAAAAAACATAATTTATGTAAGAACTTACCTGATAAATTAATTTCTTTCATATTGGCAAGAGTCCATGAGCTAGTGACATATGGGATATACAATCCTACCAGGAGGGGCAAAGTTTCCCAAACCTCAAAATGCCTATAAATACACCCCTCACCATACCCACAATTCAGTTTAATGAATAGCCCAGCAGTGGGGTGATAAAGAAAGGAGTAGAAAGCATCAACAAAGGAAATTTTGAAATAATTGTGCTTTATACAAAAAATCATAACCACCATAAAAAGGGTGGGCCTCATGGACTCTTGCCAATATTAAAGAAATGAATTTATCAGGTAAGTTCTTACATAAATTATGTTTTCTTTCATGTAATTGGCAAGAGTCCATGAGCTAGTGACATATGGGATATCAATACCCAAGATGTGGAGTCTTCCACTCAAGAGTCACTAGAGAGGGAGGGAATAAAAAAAAAACAGCCATATTCTGCTGAAAAAAATTAATCCACAACCCAAAAAAATAAGTTTATTTTCATTTGAAAGAAAAAAAACTTAAAACAAAAGCACAAGAATCAAACTGAAACAGCAGCCTGAAGAACATTTCTACCAAAAACTGCTTCCGAAGAAGCAAAGACATCAAAACGGTAGAATTTAGTAAATGTATGCAAAGAGGACCAAGTCGCCGCTTTGCAAATCTGATCAACTGAAGCTTCATTCTTAAAAGCCCACGAAGTGGAGACTGATCTAGTAGAATGAGCTGTAATTCTCTGAGGCGGGGCCTGAGCCGACTCCAAATAAGCTTGATGAATCAAAAGTTTCAACCAAGAAGCCAAGGAAATAGCAGAAGCCTTCTGACCTTAGCATTTGACGCACCCGCTGGCCTAATACCCACAATAGCAAGAAGTAGTCAATTGAAAAAAAGACTAAACCCCAGGTAAGAAAAAATTTCTTAAAAATGTTTAAATTCACCAAATATATACTGACAGTCTGCTGAAGGAAATACATGAACCTGACTCAAGGCAAATATAAGTACAATACATATATTTAGAACTTTATATAAATGCATAAAGTGCCCAACCATAGCTGAGGTGTCTTAAGTAATAAAAAACATACTTACCAAAAGACACCCATCCACATATAGCAGATAGCCAAACCAGTACTAAAACAGTTATTAGTAGAGGTAATGGTAAATTGAGAGTATATCGTCGATCTGAAAAGGGAGGTAGGAGATGAATCTCTACAACCGATAACAGAGAATCTATGAAATAGACCCCCGTTAGGGAAATCATCGTATTCAATAAGCAATACTCCTTTCACGTCCCTATGACATTCGCTGTACTTTGAGAGGAATCGGGCTTCAACAATGCTGGGAAGTGCATATCAACGTAGAAATCTTAGTACAAACTTACTTCACCACCTCCATAGGAGGCAAAGTTTGTAAAACTGAATTGTGGGTGTGGTGAGGGTTGTATTTATAGGCATTTTGAGGTTTGGGAAACTTTGCCCCTCCTGGTAGGATTGTATATCCCATATGTCACTAGCTCATGGACTCTTGCCAATTAAGTGAAAGAAATCAAAATCAGCTAATTCATATACACAAAGAAGCCTTAACAAGCAAATTGCATACATTTTATACTCTGCAGCTGGTACAAAAAAGAATTGTAAACACATTAAGGGAAAAACTATTTTATAGTATACTGTCCCTTTAAGATCTTAACACAAATCAAAACCCTCTAAATCTTGAACAAAATATTTCTTTGGTTTATGACAAACTGTGAAAAGGGCAGTGATAACAAATCCAAAATATTGTCATATATACAGAATACATATACAACATCTAAGCAATATCATTTCTATATTCGAAAATGTGGATGTTGTTTTCTCAAAACTGAAGATCGGAAACATTTAGATTAATGAAATAAAGAAAATATTTTAAAAAAATATTGATGTAAATTATCAATTTATGTCTAATTATATCACTATAATGTCCCTTAAAGAAATTATGTTATAATGTGGATTTGTAATGATACTTACATCTGTGGCTGGGAAGGATAATCCGACACCCAGGACAATGAAGGTGGGGACTGAGGTAAAAGTCTGGAGCGGGAGGGGAGGGATGGGATTGGGCTTCCGCTCTGGGACAGCCCGTACAGCTGGGGAGTCAGGGGCCTGGCGAGTTGGGGGCTGGGCAGGTGGGGGAGCGGTACGGGTGGCAATATGGGGAGAGTGGCGAGGGGGGCAAAGGGGTGTTTTTTGGGAGGGACAGGACAGGAGGAATGGGAAGGGCCGGGAGGGTTTTGGGGCTGGGGAGGCGCTTCTGACTGGGGAGGGGCTTCTGACTGAGAAGGGGCAGGAGGCTGAGGCCCAGAAGTGGAAGGTCCATCTGAAATATAGAAAAAATAGACAGATATGATATCAATAAATATTATTATCTTAAAAAAAATAAAGATTATACATTAGTTAAAGTCTGGATTATTGTTATCATAAAATATTGATAGAAAGTCACAATAATGACTATGTTTTAAGTTATTGATTGATTGATTTGAATCAAATATAATTACTTAGAAGATTGAATAGATCCTTTAAACTCAGAAATGTTAACTGTTATTTTTCATGTAACATTTCATGAATATATTAAAAATCATATTTATAAAAGGCAACATTATGTGCTAATATTTATGAATTGATAACATATTTATCTTTTGTCTAATTTATCGGTATACATGTATGCATTTGAGATTGAAATTTAATAGAGTTCTTTTAGACACATGCCCGTGGATTGATCTCAGAATATTCAAACATTGAATAATATGGGAGTGTGCAATATTATGAAATTGAAATGGCCACTCCACCTTGCATTTTAAACCATGTAAACACTGATTTACATATATATTTTGGTGATTGCCTTTGTAATCTTTAATGGTCTCATTTTAAGCTTGATGCTTTAATCAATTACTCTTCATAATATATACACAGTAGATACTACCATTCATATTATCGATTAATAATATAATCTTCTCTATCTGATTCAAATTTCTGATTAATGTTGTGAATCTCTCTTTTACATTAGGATTAAATGTATGTCATACCAATATTAATAGACACATTCATCAATGCATGCTTTAATTTTGAGAAATATTAATGTTTGTTGGATTGAAATGGACAGTCTACACATAAATATATTTTAAATATATTTACATCTCATACATCATGAAATTAAAGCAAGGATTTTAAACATGATTATGTTTTATGTATACTTAGAAGTGGTTTACAATTTATAAACAATGATGACATAAGGATATGGTCTGCATCTAGGCACTCAGATGAATAGCAATGACTGTCTGGAAAATCAGAAGCAGATTATTGTGGTTTTGCATGGAATATGCATGTGACATCATGATGTCATTAATGACAAATCATACATAAATTTAAGAAATATACAAACATATGTTCATGCTGCATGATATAGAAAGGGGGGCAGTAGTGTATTTGAAAAATAATGGAATAATATATTTTAAAGGGACAAAGCTGTAGACTTTATAAACAATAATACATGTTCTATACATGTTCAATATATTTGACATACCATCAGACTCCAAGGGAGCCACTTCCTCCTCCATCTCACATGTTAAATCAATCTCTGTAAAACATAACATGTTGGTACATGTTAAAATCCGATATGCTAACATATGTTACTGTTGCTTAAGGACACACATCAATGTTGCATTAAAGAGATACTGATCAAAATTTAGGAATTACATCATTTTGATGGAGCATACAAATGAAATTAGATTTGTAATTATTGATGAGTAATAATTACATTTTAGTGTCTGTATTTTTTAAATATTCTTAAAAGCTAAGTACATTGAACATTTAAGTTCTCATGTGTGTATCACTTGATGATTGTTGTCTAAATTTATACTAAAAAGATACATATGCTAGCCACGTTCTGAAGCACAAAGGTGTAGACTAAGAAGCTTTGAAAACTTAATCTTAAAAAAATGAAAAAATATATATAATCAGATAATCAGAGGAGTAAATTATGTTTGATTCAAATGGAATGCTTCATCAGAATCATGATCATAATATTTATTAAAAATACACCTTCAATGACATATGAATGAGTCAATGGACTTACCATTATCCTGCAAAGGCAGGTCACCATTGCTGCTGGATCCCTCTATGCTCGTCACAACAACATCTACTAATAATATTAAAATATATTAGTGAACACAGTTTGGACATCACTAAACCACATTGGTCCAGAATCTAACAAATAATATACTTAGAAATGTGAAGAATAGAGCACAAATATGAACCAAAAATTTATGAGTTAAGGTGATTGTAAAGAAAATGATGTATTTCACATATGTTTGATTTCTTACTATATTTGACAGCCAATTCTTCACATATGATTCTATGGCACATATAAGTATTGATCCATGTTTTAAAAAAAATTCACACATACAACACTTGGAATAACAACTGGTGACAAATCTAACCGAAGCCTTGTGGCACATTGATCCATTAGTGCAGTGCACAGTAATCTGTTTTAGGACACAACACATATTTATCACAATGCAAAACAGAAAATATTTTTAAAAAATGTCATCATGGTACTGTTAGAGTATGCTTATATATATAAAGGAAGTCCAAGAGGGAATATGTGATATAGACATCAATATTGGTTAATCCAAACAGTGTAAGGATTAATGAATATATTTATTATTAAAGGGACACTGAATCCATATCTTTAATTTTGTGATTCACATAGAGCATGCATTTTTAAGCATAATTCTAATTTACTCCTATTATCAATTTGTCCGCATTCTCGTGCTTTCTTTCTTTGAAAAAGAAGGCAGCTAATCAATATTTTGTTTCAAAACCATGAAAAGCACTTGTTTATTGGTGGGTGAATGTATACACTAATCAGCAAGAACAACCCAGGTTGTTCCCCAAAATGGACCAGCATCTAAACTTACATTCTTGCATTTCCAATAAAGATACCAAGAGAATGAAGAAAATTTGATTATAGGAGTAAATGAGATAGTTTATTAATAGTGAATGCTCTATCTGAATCACAAAAGAGAAAATTAGTGTTCAGTGTCTCTTTAATATTAAATATTAAAATATCTTTATTTGACAATGTCACTGTTAATGAATTGTCTAGTCCATATGTTGATGTAATGAATGGGATGGAGCATGCAATTACAATCAAATATGTAATTTAAGGATATCATCAGGATTCTTTAATTATCCTTTGCTCTTAAAGGAACATGAAACTCCAAATGTGTAATTGTATTAATTTGCATGATTCTAATCCAGCGTGTGATTTTTACAAAATATCAAATATACTTTTTGTTTTCTAGTTTGTCTTTAAAAGTTGTATTAAGGTGCAACTATGCACTACTGTTATCTTAAGACATGTGTTGAACAAATGAAAATAGGCAATTTTGTGCATCAAACCATCAGCAGGTTACTCCCAGTAATGCATTGCTGATCCTGAGCCTACCTAGATATGATTTTCAACTAACAATAGACTGAAGCAAGGTAGATAATAGAAGAAAAATATAATGTTTTTGAAAATCACATGTTGTGTCTAAATCATAAAAGTAAATGTTTGTTTTCATGTCCCTTTAATGATAAAAATAAATTATCAATGCATACGAGAAGTATATTTCTCGAATCTGCACATATGTAAAAATGTATTGATGTTGTGTAAATGTAGACAAAAAATGTAAAACACTACCCAGGACAGAATAAAAAATGGCCATGACCCTAAGATTACATTAAAATGAAGATATCAAGAATTGAAGGAATATCTTCAAATACTTATAAATTGATATTTGGATTACAATGGAATCCCAACTCTGATTCATGATTCTTCTTTGAAAATAACAAGAAAAGAGAATTTGAGTATCCCTATGAATATAGATCAATGTGAATGGATTATGTAATGTTATGTCCAAGTTTGTAAAACAAAGGTAAATTAAAATGAGACATACCATGCTGTGACGAACACAGGCTCAAGGTTCCAGCAACAACATCCATATCTGTAAAATATTCTATCAGGATTGGCTATCATTAATACAAATCAGGCCATGGACACGAACAATCAGATTTTTATATTCTAATTGACAAACTAAAATGATATTTGTATTCAAGAGAGTTCATTGTTTACTAAATTAATGGATAAATAAAGAGATCATGTATTCTTATTTTCTCTCTTTTATGTTGTTGACTGTGGCTTTAAGTCATTTTGGCCTCTAGTTATCAAGGTCTTTTGGACCTGATCCGACAGTGCGGATCAGGTCCGACAGACCTTGCTGAATACGGCGAGCAATACGCTCGGCGTATTCAGCATTGCACCAGCAGCTCACAAGAGCTGCTGGTGCAATGCCGGCCCCTGCAGACTCGCGGCCAATAGGCCGCCAGCAGGGGGTGTCAATCAACCCGATCGTACTCGATCGGGTTGATTTCCGGCGATGTCTGTCCGCCTACTCAGACAGTCTTTGTGACCGCTGCTTCATAACTGCTGTTTCTGGCGAGCCTGCAGGCTTGCCAGAAACACGGGGCATCAAGCTCCATTTGGAGCTTGATACATATGCCCCTTTGTGTCTTCTTGCATTGTCATCAACTGATCGAGATTGTTCTATTTTTTTTTTATCTTGCTAGTATACCTTTTATAATGTAGACTATTGTAAATAAGGATACTGTATTCTTCACATATATACTAATTAAAGTACACATTTTAACAACCAGTCTAAAGTTATGCCACTGTTACAGCAAACACATGTTCACGTGTGTGCGCAATTCTATCTTTCGTGATCATTGCGCATTGATTCAAAGCGGAATTGCGCATCCGTGATTTGACCAACATGTCTAAAGTGATGCCACTGTTACAGCAAACACATGTTCACGTATGTGCGCAATTCTATCTTTTGGGATCATTGCCAAATGATTCAAAGCGGAATTGCGCATCCGTGATTCTGAATTGATTTGGATATAGTAGTGTGATGAGTATCATTTCTAAAGACTTATATTTCCAATTGGGTGTATTACGAGATTCCAATCGTATATTTGTTAATATTGAATGATAACAATTAATATTTAGAACTGGGGTATGATTCGATAGTCAATGTATGAAATGGTAGATGATAGGGATTTCATGGATGAGCAATTTCATTTTCGCTCTGTGACGCATATTCTGGAGAGCGCAAGAAACATCATTCATATTTCATGTGTGACGATTCTAAATTCAGATATCTAAACATCATATGTAGCGTATGTTGTGAGATCTTATACTGTAGGTTGAATATATGATGACTATATACACATTGCTTAAATATATACTCAAATATTAATATATAATATGAAGTCTGATATTTACCTGGTTCAGCCTCTCAACTTTAATCTTCCAGGCCCCCGGACGGAGAAGCAGCTGCACTGGCCTCCGGGGATTGAGGAGGTCGCATAAAGTCCCCTCATAAGTTAGTAGGTACAGTGTCCGTGGGGGTGGAACTTTCTTTCCATCCCTCCGATGGGCTTGTACCCACTCCCTTATGAGGTTGACTTTCTTACTTAGACGCAACCTCATATACCGAACCTCTGCATGATTTGATCCATGGTCCTCTGGATGCCACACACCAAATTAACATCATTGGTGATAGAAACCAAGAGGGTCTACTTTGTTGACTTCTTCTTGTTCCCAAACAGCTGCGGATTGAAGTCCTCAACGGCGTTGACCAGTGCTGCACTCTCCGGCTTGGTGAACCTGGGAGACGTCATGCCTGCTAGGTTGTCTAATATAATATAATATTAATATTAATATCTTCCAGCAGGCATAAGAGAACTGACAAAAATGACAACGTGTAATGGACTTTTATATGGTGAAGTAAACATGAGATGCACCATGGGACATGGTATCTGTACATCTGATTGGATAAAATATTGAAATTTTGTTATCATTTCAGTGAGACCATACTGACTCAAGTTATGTTTGTGTGATGAACTCTGATTGGCCGTTCCTTAATGTTTCATATCTTAGTAACTTCCATACACATACCTCCTGGGGATGCTGTTACTACATTTTTCATGTAGACTTATTTGTAATTAATGGGACTGTTATGCGGATATGTGTGACGCAGATGTAATATACGTGATCCATTAAATATTAATATATTAAGTCTACATTTGTTTTTTTGTAAATATAATCCAGTCACATTAGTAAATGTTTTACACATTTCGATGTTTAATATCGATCAGGTTCTTTAATACCAATAATTTTTATTAATAAAAATTAAACATTGTATGTATTTATTGTTTATTAAATACATTTTGTGACTTATTGTTATTGATTAGTCACAAAAATCAGCCAATAGGATTTTTCTTACCTTAATTCCGATTGACTGATAGAATTCTATCAGCCAATCGGAATTCAAGGGATGCCATCTTGGATGATGTCATTTAAAGGAATATTCATTTGTCGGATAGTCGTCGGTCTGGATGGATGCTCCGCATCGGATGTCTTCAAGATGGACCCGCTCCGCTTCGGATGGATGAAGATAGAAGATGCCACCTGGATGAAGACTTCTGCCCGTCTGGAGGACCGCTTCTGCCTGGTTGGATGAAAACTTCGCCCGGCTTCGTTGAGGACTTAGGCCCGGTTGGGTGAAGACGTCTCAAGGTAGGGTGATCTTCAGGGAGTTATTGTTAGGTTTTTTTAAGGGAGGTTTGGGTGGGTTTTAAAGTAGGGTTGGGTGTGTGGGTGGTGGATTTTAATGTTGGGGGGTATTGTAATTTTTTTTACCGGTAAAAGAGCTGATTACTTTGGGACAAAAGGCCCTTTTAAGGGCTATTTGTAATTTAGTATAGGGTAGGGATTTGTATTATTTTGGGGGCCTTTTTTATTTTATTAGGGGGATTAGATTAGGTGTAATTAGTTTAAAATTCTTGTAATTATTTTTTTATTTTCTGTAATATAGTGTTTGTTTTTTTATTTTTTATTTAATTGTATTTAATTTTATTTAATTGTAGTTAATTTATTTAATTATTTTAATTATAGTGTAGTGTTAGGTGTAATTGTAACTTAGGTTAGGTTTTATTTTACAGGTACTTTTGTCTTTATTTTAACTAGGAAGTTATTAAATAGTTAATAACCATTTAATAACTATTCTACCTAGTTAAAATAAATACAAAGTTGCCTGTAAAATAAAAATAAACCCTAAGCTATATACAATGTAACTATTAGTTATATTGTAGCTATCTTAGGGTTTATTTTATAGGTAATTATTTAGTTTTAAATAGGAATAATTTAGTTAATTGTAGTAATATTTATTTAGAGTTATTTAAATTATATTTAAGTTATTGGGTGTTAGGTTTAGGGTTAGACTTAGGTTTAGGGGTTAATATGTTTATTATAGTGGTGGCGATGTAGGGGGGCAGATTAGGGGTTACTAAATATAATGTAGATGGCGGTGGGCTCCGGGAGTGGCAGTTTAGGGGTTAAACAATTTATTTAGTTGTGGCGGGGTCCGGGATCGGCAGGATAGGGGTTAATAACTTTATGTAGGTGGCGGCGGTATAGGGGCGGCAGATTAGGGGTTAATAGGTATAATGTAGGTGGGAATGGCGGTTTAGAGGTTAATAATTTTAATGTAAGTGGCGGCAGTGTAGGGGGGGCAGATTAGGGGTGTTTAGACTCATGGTACATGTTAGGGTGTTAGGTGTAGACTTTTACCATAGGAATCAATGGGATATCGGGCAGCAGCGAACATGAGCTTTCGCTGCTGTCAGACTCACATTGATTCCTATGGCATCGGCTGCCTCCAGGGCGGCGGATTGAAAACCAGGTACGCTGGGCTGGAATAGTGGCGAGTGATATAAGCATTGATCTGTGTCAGACTGAGCCTGGCGGATCGTATGTTACGTCACTATATTCTACTTTTGCCGATCTGTAGGGTTTGATAACTATGGCGAATCAGGCACGCCACAAATACGTTGCGGAATTCCAGCGTATTTGCGGTTGACAGCTTGATAAATAGAGGTCATGGTCTTTGAAAGGCAATTATCCTTAAAATAACAGTTTATCTTCATTAGGTTTCTTATTCATCATTTCCAAGATAGAGGATTGTGAAATACCATCTAAAAAAATAAAATAAATCTTAGTGTCTCCAATAGGATGCATCCACAGTTTGGTCCATAAAATTGTTGCCACTTACCATGTGAACGTGTCTTTCAATGGTTTTCAAGGTCAGCATATTTGAAAGACAATGCCAGACATGATCACATTGGTATTCATCACTTTCAATCTGGTATTCTTCACTTTCAGTCTGGGATTCTTCACTTTCAGTCTTGAATTCTTCACTTTCAGTCTTTAGATGAAGTCATCTCCCTAATGTCAGAAAATGTGTAAATCAAATAATTAATAGAAGTGTGTGACTTAGTTCTGCACCCCCCCATTTCTGAAACTATTTATATCACTAGCTTGCTAAGCATGTGTAGAATATTGTGTTATGTTCTATCAATCAAGTGTGAAGATGAGTTATACATTGTGCAGACCTAACCTCTGATGTATGACTTTTAATATGACTTGGAAGCATATAGTCTTGCTAGAGGATCCCTTTCTGAGTATCCAAAAATTTAGTAATGTGTAAACTAAATACTACTTTTTAATATGTATGCCATATGATGGCTGATTGTGCAAAATTTCCACCAGCCACAGTCCATATATTGTTTATACTTACCAGCTGATGTTGTCTTTGAAAATCAGGTGGCAAAGTTATTACAGGACCCAATGCCAGAATCATCTGATGTATGAATTACCTATAATAATAATAATAATAATAATAATAATAAATTCCTTTTTTATAATAATTTGATGAACAATCCTAACATGTTTGCACAATTCTCTACTTCTCATTTCCCTAAAATTCACACATATTCGCAATGCTCCTATCTAACTTCTAGTATTTACCGTCTGAAGTGGCGGTTGATGATGTTTGCTCTGACATTGAACCCCTTGTCCCGGAATGGCCCCTCTAGAACAGGCTCATCCTCCTCATCTTGGAGGAGGTCTCGGGGAGCCTGGACAGCCTGCAGCATCCCAGCCCGCTGTGCAATGTTATGCAGGACGCTGCAGGCTATAACGATCTTCGCCACCTTACTAGGGCTGTATTGGAGGGCTCCTCCAGACCTGTCCAGGCATCTTAGTCTCATTTTGAGGAGCCCAAACATCCTCTCCACTACAGCCCTAGTCCGCTTGTGTGCCCAATTGTAGCGCTCCTGGGCCTTGTCCGTGGGGTTACGTAATGGCGTAATGAGCCAAGGCCGGCTCATGTAACCCGAATCACCTATAAATAATTAACATAACAACATGACAATTAAAAATATCGTTAAAATTATTATATTAAAATGCAATTCATTTGTGTACACGAAAATCCCCTAAAATAAACATTTTCATAAAAACAAATTATATGTTTAAATCGCATTCTCTATCTGCGTATTTCGCATAAACGAGACATTTGCTAAAAGAAAAAGAAATGGTTAAATTGCATGCTAAGACATGCTACATATCTGTTTGTTGCTAAAACTAGACATTTGCGGAAAGAGACAATTTCATGGTTAAAGCGCATTCTCTATCTGCCCATTTAAGCTAGTACATGCTACATATGCGTATTTTGCATAAACCAGACATTTGCTAAAAAAGAGAAAGAAATGGTTAAATTGCATCACAGAGCTGCCCATTTAAGCTAAGACATGCTACATATCTGTTTGGAGCTAAAACTAGACATTTGCGGAAAGAGACAATTACATGGTTAAAGAGCATTCTCTATCTGCCCATTTAAGCTAAGACATGCTACATATGCGTATTTATTGCATAAACCATACATTTGCTAAAAGAAAAAGAAATGGTTAAATTGCATCCTAGAGCTGCACATTTTGCACATTACTCAAACAACTGTTTTTTAAGACTACAGTGGCAATTGTCTAACTAATTAACCATGTTGTGCACAGGTACTCCCCAACGAGCCACCCAGGGGGAAACTGTATGCCCTCAAACTGGTGCCACAGGGACGACTGTCTGAGGATGCGGGCATCATGACAAGCCCTGCCAAAATTCACACACACCTGCATAATCCACATCCGTGCGTCACAAACAAACTGCACATTGAGACTATGGAAGTGTTTGCGATTTCAGAAAGGGCAAGTCATCTTCTGGAGCACGCAGCGCAATGTGGGTGCAATCTATTGCTCCCAAGACATTGGGCATTCAAGCTATTGCAAATAATTCCCTCTTCAGGCGCCTCCAATCACCATTATTTTGAGGGAATCCTATGTAACGCTTACTGACTTATACTTTGGCGTCCAGAAAGTTGTCAAAAACCACAGAGAAGGTATCCTGATACAGCCCATGCATGTACCCCTCTCCAGATTGAAAACTCCCGGAGGCCAGGATGTGTATGAAATTTAGCATCTTGGTCATACCAGGGATTGCAGCAGTCTGCATACATCTACGTGGCTCCATATGAGGTTTAAGTACATCGTAAAGGCTAATGAGCTGTTCGTGACTGAGCATCATAAACCTTGAAGTCGCTCATGTTATCCAAGGTGGGCAACACCCTGTGAACAGGAGGACCTCTAACCAGACGAGCCCTATGTCTCTCTTGGAGGAGCCGAGACGCCTGATTCTATTAAACACCACTCGAGCAACAGCACCAGCAGCAACTAACTGAGGATTAGCCATATTTGCCAAGCTAAGCAGCACAAAGCCAAACAGCAGAGCAAACACACAAGGAGTAACAAGGTATGCAAAAACACAAAAGTGATTTGATACAATGTCGATCACAAGGGATGCTTTGGCCATGTTGTTTGGGGGATTTATAGTGCAATATGTCCAATGGTAGTGAATTCGTAATGATTGCTGATTGTATACACTTGATTGTATGTGAGCAGCGTGAATGCTTTCAAAGTGGGCATTTGTTTTTAGGTGTTTGCTTAAATTTTTTCCCCCCCAATGAATCGGAATGTGAAAGTGTAAAATATAACATATACAATGCATCTTCGTAATGTTTGTTCATATGCGTAATAAATACTTATTAAACGCAATGTTATAGTAAAAAGCACACGTCCACGCTAACATGAAAGTGCATACTTGTGTGTAATGTGCATAGACATGGCATAGAATCTGATCGATCAATGTTGCTGCAATATTGTTTGTAAATGATAAAGTAACAGCTGACATCTATAATATTGTATATATAAGTGATTGGCGAGATGTTAATATTGTACGCGTCCTATTGAAATCGTAATAACAATGAAGATCTTCCGGCTGACATCCGTAGTATTGTATATATAAGTGATTTGCGAGATGTCAATATTGTACAGGTCCCATTGAAATCGCAATAATAATGACGATCTTCCAAACACTCGTTTACATATATGTAGTATTGTAGTACATTCTTCTTGTGTGCTGATTAAAAATATAAATGTGTGCTTTGCTGTTGTGTGATGCGTGTTATGTACATCTATGTATGTATGGTGATTCTCTCCCACATATGCTGACTTATATGAAGCAGTATAGCATTGTTGTTCCTTCCAAAAAAGTGACAGCTGTAATCTGTTCTAATGATGTTCTTATTGTACGTAATTCCTAATGGTATATTCTGAGTGAATCATGATATTAAAGGGACACTAAATCTATATTTTATGTTTCATGATTCATAGAGAGAATCTAATGTTAAGCAACCTTCCAATGTAGTTGTATGATGCAAATGTGTTCATTGTTTAAATGTGTTTTTTGGCCAGAATATCAATGCACATGTATGAGTCAAAGACAAAAGTCATGTATGTGTATCCATTAATGATCATGTGTTAACCCTATGTAGATATGCTGTTCATGCAAGCATATGAGTTGAATAAATTAAATGCTATAATAGAGGTAAATGAGAAGTGTTTCCAATTGTCTACTCTTTGTGAATAATGAAATGTAAAAATTATTTTTCTGGTGATTTGTAGTTGATGTAATGTAAATTGATATAACAATTTGATGTTGTAGTGAATTACACACAAGTAAAAGACATAACTCCGTAGGGAAATAGTAATTTCTTGATCTATTTGTCATAGCGGGAGTAACGCAAGAAAGAATGAGTCAGTTTCACAACGCTGGTATTACGAGTTCTCTTGTCTATGCCTTTTACGTGCGTTAGGTAAATCTGCCAGTCGCGTGCACGAGCACGTCTTTCCCATAGAAGTCAATGGAGGATCAAAATTTGTTGAGAAATAAAATCCAACACTTGTTTTGAGTGTAAAGTGAGTGACATGTTCTTGTGTGAAAAAGTAGCTAAATCATGTTTATTTCCTAATAAAAATCTGATTTGTGTAGGAAATGTGCTGTATATTGTTTGTATGTATCTCATTGTGTATGTATGTGATAATATTTATAGTTAAAAGTAACTATATGAGTGTATGTTCCCATCTGTCTATGTAAGTCAATGGAAAATGGATTTGTATGGCTTTTTTTTCAAACACCCGAGATCTCGTAACTTTGATCTGTTCTATTTTGACATGAAAATGTAAAATCTTAAAAATAAATATTGTGTAGTGCTTGTATGAGTGTAAGTGTAGTTTGTGCAATGTTTTTGGAGTGATTCGTGGATGTTTTTGTTAGCGGTATATGATTAACTAATGGGTCTGGGTTTACGTTAATGATTTGCGCGGAGATGGATATTTTTGTGGCGTTACGTAAACTTGTAATACCAGCGATAGGAAAAAAGCAGCGTTAGGAGGCTTTTCACGCATAAAGCACAACTTGTAATCTAGCCGAATGTCTACAAACAGTTCTGCTGCTGTTGCTAAGTGACTAATACACCCACAGGGTGTGAGGATGGGAAGAAAATACACTGGGAACAAAATCCTTCTCTGTGTGGTAAACCTTTGAAAGTGTCTAAAACATAAACCATGTAGTAAACAGTTAAAACATATTCTGTTCATCATGTCTATTTATCTGCACATAACAAAGTTTAGAAAAATAATATTTTATAGTTTATTGGAAAAAGCTTTGTATACAACTAATTTATTATTAAGAGGTTCAGTCTCCCTTACTGCTTCAGCTACATTGTTTACAGCATTCTACAAATGGATGTGTTTGAAAACTAAAAGACTTGTAAGCAAATGTAAAGCAATTTTTTGTTAGAAATTGCAAAGAAGACCTTGAAATAAGAAAATCTTGTTTGAGACATAAAGCTGTTCCTTGCGATTTTATACCAGTGTTTCATCTTGTGCTTCAGGCTCTGCAGAATGAGATTGTAAGTTCTTGTAAGGAGTCACTGAAGCTGTATTTTATGTGTACACCACCGCACACAATGTCAGTTTTACAGAAAGCATAAACAAGGTCTGCTATTATTAGAGAGAAGATCCTTATTGTAATAGGTGTGCTGGGCTCTGGAAAATAATTCTGCATTTTGCGTGAATAATAAATTAACTAGAAAGAACTGGCCATGAACTATAAGATACTGCTAGCAATAGAAAATAAATATGATTTTACATCTATGCACATGGAATACAGAATTAGTTTTACCAAGGGAAGAAATATGATCCGTCCCATCATAAAGATTGTTTTCCCAAAACATTTAGGTGATTTCAGACAACATAAATTATATGCTAATTTGTCGTCAGCTTTTTAAAAATGATTTTCATGAATTCAGCTTATGATGACTCAAATCTTGAATGAAAGGAGGAGAACATAGGTAAACAATGTGGCATTTAATTTTTTATCAATAACTGCCATGACTTGAACCTTGAAGCTTCTGGGCTAAAGTTAATAATAGATTTTGCCACAATCTCACCTAGTTTCCGGTTTTAGTGACTGACGATCTAAAGCTCTCTAGTCTAGTGAGACTATCTATGAAGTCTTGTCAGTACTGCAAGGTCTGTCAAACAATTTTATAAAGGCAAGTTGTAGCATGAGGACTTCTTATCTCACTATAAACTAGATTATGGGTGGATTTTGCGCACAAACACGATTGCTGTATTTTTTCTTAGTCAACTTCATATTGCAAGAGGAGTGGATTTTAAATTACTGCGTTTATTCGTGCAAATTTGTAATAATTTGCTCTCCCTACACTTTCAATGGGCCCAATCAAGTACAAAAGTGTGCTTTTATTACAGGCTGAAAGTAAATGCATTTGCTCAAATGCAATTGCATTGTATGCTCAAACTTTTTACGCAACTTGAAAATTTGTTAAAAAGTTGTAATGAAACAAAAAAAGGGCTTCCACCTACACTATCCACCCCTACACTATTAAAACCTAAATTGCCACTCCCCCCCCCCCATTGCAATTAACCCCACTACACTATTAATTGATGAATCACCACACCCCCTATTGCAAATGAATCCCCTAACCTATTAACACCTAAACCGCCATACCCCTCATCACAAACTACCCGGCTACACTATTAAAGGGACAGCCTTTATTACCCATTCCCCATTTTTGCATAACCAATGAAGTTACAGTGGGGCAAAAAAGTATTTAGTCAGCCACCAATTGTGCAAGTTCTCCCACTTAAGAAGATGAGAGAGGCCTGTAATTTTCCTCATAGGTATACCTCAACTATGAGAGACAAAATGTGGAAACAAATCCAGACAATCACATTGTCTGATTTGGAAAGAATTTATTTGCAAATTATGGTGGAAAATAAGTATTTGGTCAATATCAAAAGTTCATCTCAATACTTTGTTATATATCCTTTGTTGGCAATGACAGAGGTCAAACATTTTCTGCAAGTCTTCACAAGGTTGTCACACACTGTTGCTGGGGTATGTTGGCCCATTCCTGCATGCAGATCTCCTCTAGAGCAGTGATGTTTTGGGGCTGTTACTGGGCAACACAGACTTTCAACTCCCTCCAAAGGTTTTCTATGGGGTTGAGATCTGGAGACTGGCTAGGCCACTCCAGGACCTTGAAATGCTTCTTACGAAGGCACTCTTTCATTGCCCGGGCTGTGTGTTTGGGATCATTGTCATGCTGAAAGACCCAGTTACATTTAATCTTCAATGCCCTTGCTGATGGAAGGAGGTTTGCACTCAAAATCTCACGATACATGGCCCCATTCATTCTTTCATGTACACGGATCAGTCGTCCTGTTCCCTTTGCAGAGAAATAGCCCCAAAGCATGATGTTGCCACCCACATGCTTCACAGTAGGTATGGCATTCTTTGGTTGCAACTCAGCATTCTCTCTCCTCCAAACACGACGAGTTGTGTTTCTACCAAACAGTTCTACTTTGGTTTCATCTGACCATATGACATTCTCCCAATGCACTTCTGGATCATCCAAATGCTCTCTGGGCCCGGACATGTGCTGGCTTAAGCAGGGGGACACGTCTGGCACTGCAGGATCTGAGTCCCTGGCGGCGTAGTGTGTTACTGATGGTAGCCTTTGTTACGTTGGTCCCAGCTCTCTGCAGGTCATTCACTAGGTCCCCCCATGTGGTTCTGGGATGTTTGCTCACCGTTCGTGTGATCATTTTGACCCCACGGGGTGAGATCTTGCGTGGAGCCCCAGATCGAGGGAGATTATCAGTGGTCTTGTATGTCTTCCATTTTCTAATTATTGCTCCCACAGTTGATTTCTTCACACCAAGCTGCTTTCCTATTGCATATTCAGTCTTCCCAGCCTGGTGCAGGTCTACAATTTTGTTTCTGGAGTCCTTCGACAGCTCTTTGGTCTTCACCATAGTGGAGTTTGGAGTGTGACTGTTTGAGATTGTGGACAGGTGTCTTTTATACTGATAACAAGTTCAAACAGGTGCCATTAATACAGGTAATGAGTGGAGGACAGAGGAGCCTCTTAAAGAAGAAGATACAGGTCTGTGAGAGCCAGAAATCTTGCTTGTTTGTAGGTGACCAAATACTTATTTTCCACCATAATATGCAAATAAATTCTTTCCAAATCAGACAATGTGATTGTCTGGATTTGTTTCCACATTTTGTCTCTCATAGTTGGGGTATACCTATGATGAAAATTACAGGCCTCTCTCATCTTCTTATGTGGGAGAACTTGCACAATTGGTGGCTGACTAAATACTTTTTTGCCCCACTCTATATTAATACACCTATTAACTCTGTGATTACCTTGTATCTAAGAATCATCTGACAGCCCCCTGATCACATGACTATTTATTATCTATTGACTTGCATTTTAGCCAAATAATGCTGTGTTGTGCTGACTCTTAAATAACTCCCTGGTCCAGGGATAGGTACGGACCAAGGCTGTTGCGGACATTTCCAAAGTACAGACCTTATATGAAAGACAACAAAGTACATTTCAAATTAAAAACATAAAAAAAAATGCTCTCTTTACTGAGAGGATAGTAGATGCATGGTGGAATAGCCATCCAGCAGAAGTGGTAGACATAGTGAAGGAGTTTAAACATGCATGTTGGACTAGTCTAGTTCTACATGTACAAACTAGTCATCTAATCAAACAAGTTTAAAATACAATTTATATAAAGACTGCTTGTGGTATTCTGGTATAAAAAGTTTTCAAAATTCTTACCTTTTTTGTTATATTGAGAGTCTACAACTCCTGACCAAACCCACCCACCTTGATGTTAATCACATGATCATCATGGTTTGTTACTTACTTGGTTAGGTTTGTCAGAGTAGGCAGCAGTCTTCTACACACAGACACAATCCCTATGCTGCCACACAGATCATGGACTGCACTGCAGGCAGCTTGCTTCTTCCCTCTCGCTCACTCACTTTCCCGCTACTGAGCATCTGTCCTACTACTCCCTCCCCACCACAAAAACGTGTGGCGGACACTGCAAGGGCCAGTCACGGACACCAGTGTCTGTGTACGGACACCTTGCCTATCCCTGCCCAGGTCATGAACACAATGTTATCTATAGGGCCCACATGAACTAGCAGTCTCCTGTTGTGAAAAGCTAATATGATAAGAGTCTGTTTTTAGTGGCTTAGAAACAGGCAGAAATTTAGAGGTTTGCATGTTATAAAGTATATTAATATAACAATGTTGGTTGTGCAAAGCTGGGGAATGGGTAGTAAAAGCATTATCTATCTTTTTAAACAATAACAATTTTAGTGTAGACTGTCCCTTTAATACCTAAACCTCCACAATCCCTATTGCAAATTACCTCTCTACACTATTAACACCTACTAAACCACCACATCCCATCGTAAAATACCCTGTGACACTATTAACACCTAAACTGCTATTACCCCAATCGCAAACTACCTCCTAACCTTTTAACCCCCTAATTGCCACAAACCCCATCACAAAATACCCCCTAACCTCCTAACAGCTAACCCCCCAAGACCACTAACCTAAGACCCCCTAAATTACAAAAAATGATATAAACACTAGCATTACAAAAAACTAAAATAAATCGACAAAAACTATAAAAAACAACCAGTAAGTCCTTCCCTAAAACTAGAGACCCCTTAAAACAGCTCAACCCTAAAGAAACCTTAAACTAACACTAAAACTTACTCTAAAAATTGCCCTGAAAAGGGCATTTGTCAGGCAGTGTCCTAGTGATTAGTTGTTTTGCATAAAAGGGAGTTTTAGATTAGTGGTCTTTGGGGGTTAGCTCTTAGGAGGTTGATAGGTTAGTGGTTATTGCAATGGGGGTTGTGATGCTTAGAGGGTTAATAGGTTAGTGGTTATTGCGATGTGGGGTGGGGTGGTTTGGGTGTTAATAGTATAGCGAGGTAGTTTGAGATGGGTTTGTGGTGGTTTAGGTGTTAAAGGTCTAGCGGGGTAGTTTGCGATGGGGGTTGTAGCAGTTTAGGTGTTAATAGTGTAGCTTGCTAGTTTGAGTTGGGGGTTATGGCGGTTTCGGCGTTAATAGTTAACGGTGGTGAAAATAGTAGGGGGATGTCACAGTCTAGGAGTTTTTAGAGTACAGGGCATATTGTGATGGGGGTTAACGCGCGAGTATAGGTGTTTTTTTAACATAACTGCATTACTGTGATATGGCAATCACAATATCCTCTGGTTAACTTGTTGCACGTGCAAAATGTAACTTATAGCAATGTTAAGGCTCGAGTGGGAGTGGTATTTACCACTCCACTTCTAATCTACCCTATGTACTGTAGGTTTTTGTATGCAAAGCAGATACTTTACACTTTAATGGTAAAATTGCAATGAAAGTTGCTGCAAATGTGCAAACAGAATTTAATGAAAGCAATATTTCAATATGGAAGCTACCATGACTAAAGGGAGGCGGGAAAATAAACCTTAAAGTGGATCTAAAGTCAATGCTATCGCCCAATCTCATATTGTTTAACAATCAAAATTAAGTGGACTTTAATTCATATTTTTTTTTTAATCTACCATTTAATCGATATATATACTTATTTATTCAGAATTGTCTTACTCGCTTCCTCCGCCTGCCATTTTGGACCGCATATCCAACGTTGATTGACACTCTTTTCTACTAATAATCTTTCAAACCCCGTGGCGTCCAGCCCCTTTTTGGAGACGTCAGAAATACTTTATGCGCATGCGTTCCCAGCACTCGTTTAGATGATAATACATCGGTGCCGATAGATATTTAGTAAACAGTACTAACGCATGCGCATATTAGACACTGAGTGTTAAACGCATGCGCAAAATAACTAATAATCTTGAACGAGCTTTTCAAATACGTAATAGAGCAGGAGGGGCCGCTCTATAAGAAATGTGGCCGAAATACCAGAATAAATGGATGGGAGGAGTTAGAAACGAAAACGGAGCTAAGTTTACATATAAAATATAAATAGATATTTTGAATTTTTTGTAAAAAAAATAATGCGTTTTAACTAATGCAATGATTGTGAATTGATATTGAGTACTAATTAAGAGAAAATGTACATTCACTTTAATATGATGCTTATAGAATATAAGTTTAATGTCCCTTTAATGCTAAAGCTGGCTATTAATTATTTTTCAATTTCAAAAAATACAAAATCATTAATGGATATGAGATATAATATTTGTGCTATTCTTTTCACAGTCAGGCAATTCTCAAGAATAACATATAATTATAAATACCTTATTTCATTCTATATACAACTTATTTCACTATATACATCACTTAAACAGTAATGTATATAGTATGTGTGTAACGATTTTTGTTCAGTTTGTTCATTAAAATTAAAGGATCAACTGTCAAGCTCTAAAAGGAAGAAGACATGGAAATAATGATGTTCTATTATACCATATACTGTTAGTTAATAAAATTTTTGAAGTGTTAATTACTGTATCATGTTCTTCATCGCTTGTCCCGTTGTTGGCAATGGGATTTCCTACTTTCTTTTCGATGCCTTTCTGCGCTCCGATCTGCGCACATCGTTCTCCATGCCTTTGGTGTTTGCGGCCTGCCCTACGCCTCCTGCGTTCTCCTCACCGCTGGACGACTCCAAAAGGGGAGGATCCTTGCGATGATGTCTCGGGATCACTGGAATCCCCTGTTGCTCCTCCGTGACGTTGCTTACGTTGGTTGTATCTGCGTCTTCCCCTGGGTCCTTGTGTGCGCCGGCTACCATAGCTGCCGGAACACCAATGGTAAACATTGCCTGACCGATAGTCCTCCTCATCTCTCTGAAACTTGGACCTCTTCGTCTCTTTGATTACTTTCTGCTCTTCTTGAATCTTAGAGTCGATCCTCTTTTACTATATAACAGCTTTCACCCTTGGACACTGGTTGATTCATTACCTAGAAGCCAGTTCCTTAGAGTTAACAGAATAGTAAGCAGCAAGGAGAAACAAACAACTAGATTAAAGGAAATGACAAAGAAATTTTCTGATAGGGGTTACCCAAGAAAATTATTGGACAATACTATAGGCTCTTTGGATAATGTAGTTACTAAAACATCTAAAATGAAAGAGAATAGGATAGTATTCGCAAGCCAGTATAACCCATTAAGTAATCAAATTTCTAAACTCATCCGCAAAAATTGATACAGTAAAGAATGTAATGAGGATATAGTTCAGTTTAAGGATCCTCCTCTTATGGCTCATAAAAGGGTGAAAAGTCTAAGAGACCACCTTATAAGAACAGATATAGGTCTGAGTAAAGGATTGAAAAAATTTGTATTGGGTAGTAAGAGGAGGGGGACTTTTCCCTGCTTAAACTGTATGAGTTGTAACTCTATTATTAAGAGTACCAATTTCCATCACCCACATAGTGGGAAGAAATATAATATAGGGTTTTTTTATACTTGCGATACCACACATGTTGTTTATCTTATTAAGTGTCCTTGTTCCATGGTCTATATCGGGGAGACGACCCGTAAGGCCAGGGACCGCATGAGCCAACATCGATCTAATATCAGATGTAAGAACTTAGAGGCTCCTCTCTCTAGCCATTTCCTGGAAAAAAAGGCATAGCATCAGCCAACTTAGGTGGCAGATTATAGATCATGTTGAACCCAACAGGACTGGCTTAGATATAGAAAACATTCTAAAACAAAGAGAGATGTGGTGGATTTACACATTGGGGACATTAAAACCAAGGGCCTTAATAAGGACTATGATTTGTCCTGTTTATTTTGAATATTTAGCACACAATTTCAAATTCAAATGAATTATTAGTTATATATTTATATCTAGCTGTCTGTGAAGTACCAAATATCAGTATTTTAGTATATTAAGTGATGAATTTGTAAATATACAGTTTTTATATACAATTATGGGTGCAATGACTTATGGCTGCCACTAGATGGAACTAGGTTTCCATTCTGGGCACAATAGCGCCAAATTGAAAAGATTTAAAAGCTACTCTGTGTTTGTAATAATGATAAGCATGAATAAGGGTCTGTGACCCCGAAACATTGCATTTTTTGAGCAAATAGACTAGCTGAAAAGACTTTGTGAGTGCTTGGGATTTCCTTTCTTTTATCTTAATAAAACTTTATAGAGCTAAGGCTTAGCTCTACATTTTAAAAGCACAATGCTATCCTTATCCAGATAATACAGCACAACATTAATATTATTCAAACATTTAAAAACAACTGACCATCACAGAGTAATCAAGCAGGACTTGTACATTACAATGCTGCACAACTCAATACTGCTTTCCACAGACCGAAAGGCACCGACTCTCATTTGGGGTCTTCCGGTTGTGCCATAGGATAATTTCAGTTAGCTTGGTTAAGAACAACAGCATACATGTTACAAATATGAATTAACTAATAAGTTAACCCTCATTGAAATATATTTTTTTTTGTGGCTTTAAAATATATCTTATATTACATGGTATTATATTTCTAGTTTTGCATGATACGCTTCTAAATTTGAATTGCTATTTTTTTTATTGTGAGCTAAGATAAATAATAATAATAATTCAAATAGTTTGTGTTTATTAAAGGAGTAAAATGTTAAACTATCTCACATGGTTCTGTTTAAAATAATTGTAAAAATAATCTTTTTTTTAATTTTAGATGGTGGCTAAGACCTTATACAATGTATAAAAACATGACTATCACTAGATCTCCAATGGACAATTACTTTTTTTTTTTTTTAATGAATCCAACTTCCAGCCTTCATTTTAAGGACACCAACACTACTTTAAAAAATGTGTTTAAAACAGATATACAATATTTAAATACAATATTCTGTTTCACATAAAAGTCAATAAAATTTGTATTTGAGACAACTTCCCCAGCTTTAAAAGGGCAATGACACATCACAGGTTTTTATTGTATTGAACTGTAGTGATGTCGCGAACCTAAAAATTTTGGTTCGCGAACGGCGGACTCGAACTTCCGCAACTGTTCGCGAACCTGCTTCAATAGGCAGGCGAACTTTAAAACCAACAGGGACTCTTTCTGGCCACAATAGTGATGGAAAAGTTGTTTCAAGGGGACTAACACCTGCACTGTGGCATCCCGGAGGGGGATCCATGGCAAAACTCCCATGGAAAATTACATAGTTGATGCAGAGAGGGGTAGTTATCAAGGTGTCTACTTTACCTGCTTTCGCAGGTCCAATACGCCCGCCTAAGCTCGCCTCACATCGCCGCCGCGGACCTCAATACGTTCGCCTAAGTTATCAAAAAAGCTGTCAAAAAGCCGTCCACCAAGTACGGGCCATGAGCAGCGGATTGTGACAGTTATCACTCATCCGATCTCGCGGCTCTTCAGCTTTTTCCCAGCTTTATTGATACCCCTGTCACTAAGCACTCACACTAACTACACTGTTCTACCCCCTATACCGGTGCCCCTGGAGCCCCCCGTAACTAAATAAAGTTACTAACCCCTAAACCGCCGCTCCTAGACCCCGCCGCAACTCTTATAAATGTATTAACCCCTAAACCGCCACTCCTGGACACCGCCGCAACCTATATTAAACTTATTAACCCCTATCCTGCCCCCCCCACACCGTCGCCACCTATAATAAAGTTATTAACCCCTATCCTGCCCCCCCTACACCGCCGCCACCTATATTAAACGTATTAACCCCTATCCTGCCCCCCCTACACCGTCGCCACCTATAATAAAGTTATTAACCCCTATCCTGCTGATCCCGGACCCCGCCGCAACTAAATAAATACTTTAACCCATAAACCGCTGCTCCCGGACCCCGCCGCAACCTATCTTAAACTTATTAACCCCTAATCTGCCCCCCCTACACCGTCGCCACCTATAATAAATTTATTAACCCCTATCCTGCCCCCCCTACACCGCCGCCACTGTAATAAATTATTAACCCCTAAACCTAAGTCTAACAGTAACCCTAAAACCCCCCTAACTTAAATATTAATTAAATACATCTAAATAATATTTCTCTTATTAACTAAATTAATCCTATTTAAAACTAAATACTTACCTTTAAAATAAACCCTAATATAGCTACAATATAAATAATAATTATATTGTAGATATCTTAGGATTTATTTTTATTTTACAAGCAACTTTCAATTTATTTTAACTAGGTACAATAGCTATTAAATAGTTATTAACTATTTAATAGCTACCTAGCTAAAATAAAGAGAAATTTACCTGTAAAATAAATCCTAACCTAATTTACAATTACACCTAACACTACACTATACTTTAATAAATTATACCTATTTAAAACTAACTACTTACCTGTAAAATAAACCCTAAGATAGCTACAATGTAATTAATAATTACATTGTAGCTATTTTAGGATTTATATTTATTATATTTATATTTATGATTGGTTCAGCCAATCGGATTGAACTTGAATCTGATTGGCTGATTCAGTCAGCCAATCAGATTTTTCTACCTTAATTCCGATTGGCTGATAGAATCCTATCAGCCAATCGGAATTCGAGTGACGCCATCTTGGATGACGTCACTTAAAGGTACCGTCATTCGTCGTTAGTCGTCGGGAAGAAGAGGATGGATCCGCGTAGGCTCCTCTGAAGATGGCTCCGCTCCACTCTGGATGGATGAAGATTGAAGACGCCTCCTGGATGAAGACTTCTATCGGATGGAAGATTTCTTCAGCGCCGCCTGGATGATGACTTCATCGGATGGAAGATTTCTTCAGCGCCGCCTGGATGATGACTTCATCGGACGGAAGATTTCTTCAGCGCCCCTTGGATGATGACTTCTGCCGCTCAGGATCTCCTCTTCGGTTCCATCGGTGGTCGGCTGGCTGAACACGACTCAAGGTAGGATGATCTTCAGGGGGGTAGTGTTAGGTTTATTTAAGGGGGGTTTGGGTTAGATTAGGGGTATGTGGGTGGTGGGTTTTAATGTTGGGGGGGTTGTATTTTTCTTTTACAGGCAAAAGAGCTGTTTTATTTGGGGCATGCCCCGCAAAAGGCTCTTTTAAGGGCTGGTAAGGCAAAAGAGCTGTTTACTTTTTAATGTAGAATAGGGTAGGGAATTTTTTTATTTTGGGGGGCTTTGTTATTTTATTAGGGGGCTTAGATTAGGTGTAAGTAGCTTAAAATTATTGTAATATTTGTTAAATGTTTGTAAATTTTTTTTATTTTTTGTAACTTAGCTTTTTTTATTTTTTGTACTTTAGTTAGTTTATTTAATTGTAGTTATTTGTATGTAATTAATTGAATTAATTTAATGATAGTGTAGTGTTAGGTTTAATTGTAACTTAGGTTAGGATTTATTTTACAGGTAATTTTGTATTTCTTTTAGCTAGGTAGTTCTTAAATAGTTAATAACTATTTAATAACTATTCTAACTAGCTAAAATCAATACAAAGTTACCTGTAAAATAAATATAAATCCTAAAATAGCTACAATGTAATTTTTAATTACATTGTAGCTATCTTAGGGTTTATTTTACAGGTAAGTATTTAGTTTTAAATAGGAATAATTTATTAAAGTATAGTGTAGTGTTAGGTGTAATTGTAACTTAGGTTAGGATTTATTTTACAGGTAAATTTCTCTTTATTTTAGCTAGGTAGCTATTAAATAGTTAATAACTATTTAATAGCTATTGTACCTAGTTAAAATAAATTGAAAGTTGCCTGTAAAATAAAAATAAATCCTAAGATAGCTACAACATAATTATTATTTATATTGTAGCTATATTAGGGTTTATTTTAAAGGTAAGTATTTAGTTTTAAATAGGATTAATTTAGTTAATAAGAGTTAAATTTATTTAGATTTATTTAACCCCTTAACGACGCATGTCGTACAGGGTACATCTTACACAAGCTGGTCTTTAAAGACCAGCGACGTACCCTGTACATCGTTAAGGGTTTCAAGCGACTGGAAGCGATCCTGATCGCTTCCAGCCGCTTTCAAGGTATTGCAGTGATGCCTCAATATTGAGGCATCACTGCAATACCTTTTTAGGCACACCGATGCAGAGAGAGCCACTCTGTGGCCCTCTCTGCATCGGCCAGTGATGGTGCCAATCGTTGGTGGGTGGGAGCCATTGCAGGGAGGTGGGTGGGTGGCCCATCACTGGGGAACTTCCTTCCGGCTGTTTACTATGCCAGGTGCGCGCGGGAGCGCGCGCTGGAGGTGAGGGGCGGATGCGCGTTCGCACGTGCGCAATCGCGATCTAAGGCAATTGTGATGTGAATTTTTTTGCTGGAAGAGGGTGGTGGGTACAGAGGAGGGGTGATCAAGGAGTGATCTGGGGGTGATCTGGGAGGGGGAGGGTGTAGGGTATGGAGGGGGGCAGCTACACTACAGAAAATGTTAGGTTTAAAAAATAAAAAAAAGTTATTTTGCAAAGTGGGTACTGGCATTTAGCGGCCTTCTAATTACCAAAAAACAATGCCAAAGCCATATATGTCTGCTATTTCTGAACAAAGGGGATCCCAGAGAAGCATTTATAACCATTTGTGCCATAATTGCACAAGCTGTTTGTAAATAATTCCAGTGAGAAACCCAAAGTTAGTGAAAAAGTGAACATTTTTTTTTATTTGATCGCATTCGGCGGTGAAATGGTGGCATGAAATATATCAAAATTGGCCTAGATCAATACTTTGGGTTGTCTACTACACTACCCTAAAGCTAAAATTAACAATACAAGCTCCATACAAGCTACCTAATTAACCCCTTCACTGCTGGGCCTAATACAAATGTGGTGCACAGCGGCATTTAGGGGCCTTCTAATTACCAAAAAGCAACGCCAAAGCCATATATGTCTGCTATTTCTAAATAAAGGGGATCCCAGAGAAGCATTTACAACCATTTATGCCATAATTGCACAAGTTGTTTGTAAACAATTTCAGTGAGAATCCTTATATTTGTGAAAAATTTGTGAAAAAGTGAACAATTTTATTTATTTGATCGCATTTGGCGGTGAAATGGTGGCATGAAATAGACCAAAATGGGCCTAGATCAATACTTTGGGATGTCTACTAAAAAAAAAATATATACATGTCAAGGGATATTCAGGGATTCCAGAAAGATATCAGTGTTCCAATATAACTATCGCTTATTTTGAAAAAAAAATGGTTTGGAAATAGTAAAGTGCTATTTGTACTTATTGCCCTATAACTTACAAAAAAAAAGCAAAGAACATGTAAATATTGGGTATTTCTAAATTCAGGACAAAATTTAGAAACTATTTAGCATGAGTGTTTTTTGGTGGTTGTAGATGTGCAACAGATTTTGGGGGTCAAAGTTAGAAAACGTGTGTTTTTTTCCATTTTTTAATCATATGTTATAATTTTTTTTATGGTAAATTGTAAAATATGATGAAAATAATGGTGTCTTTAGAAAGTCCATTTAATGGCAAGAAAAATGGTATATAATATGTGTGCGTACAGTAAATGAGTAAGAGGGAAATTGCAGCTAAACACAAACACCGCAGAAATGTAAAAATAACCTTGGTCCTTCAGGGAAAGAAATTGAAAAATGGCCTTGTCCTTAAGGGGTTAATTAATATTTAAGTTAGGGGGGTGTTAGGGTTAGTGTTAGACTTAGGTTTAGGGGTTAATCATTTTATTAGAGTTGCGGCGGTGTAGGGGGGGCAGGATAGGGGTTAATAATTTAATTACAATGGCGGCGGTGTAGGGGGGGGCAGGATAAGGGTTAATAAATTTATTATAGGTGGCGACGGTGTAGGGGGGGCATATTAGGGGTTAATACGTTTAAGATAGGTTGCGGCGGGGTCCGGGAGCGGCGGTTTAGGGGTTAAACTATTTATTTAGGTGCGGCGAGGTACAGGATCGGCAGAATAGGGGTTAATAACTTAATTCTAGGTGGCGGCGGTATAGGGGGGCAGGATAGGGGTTACTAGGTATAATGTAGGTGGCGGCGGGGTCCGGGAGCGGCGGTTTAGGGGTTAATACATTTATAAGAGTTGCGGCGGGGTCTAGGAGCAGCGGTTTAGGGGTTAGTAACTTTATTTAGTTGCGGGGGGCGCCGGTATAGGGGGTTAACATGTTTAATATAGTTGCAGTGGGCTCCGGGAGTGGCGGTTTAGGGGGTAATACATTTATTTAGTTGCGGCGGTGTCAGACGGCAGATTAGGGGTGTATAGACTCGGGGTACATGTTAGGGTGTTAGGTGTAGACAGCTCCCATAGGAATGAATGGGATGTCGGGCAGCAGCGAACATGAACTTTCGCTATGGTCAGACTCCCATTGATTCCTATTTTTCTGATAGGGGTTACCCAAGAAAATTATTGGACAATACTATAGGCTCTTTGGATAATGTAGTTACTAAAACATCTAAAATGAAAGAGAATAGGATAGTATTCGCAAGCCAGTATAACCCATTAAGTAATCAAATTTCTAAACTCATCCGCAAAAATTGATACATTAAAGAATGTAATGAGGATATAGTTCAGTTTAAGGATCCTCCTCTTATGGCTCATAAAAGGGTGAAAAGTCTAAGAGACCACCTTATAAGAACAGATATAGGTCTGAGTAAAGGATTGAAACAATCTGTATTGGGTAGTAAGAGGAGGGGGACTTTTCCCTGCTTAAACTGTATGAGTTGTAACTCTATTATTAAGAGTACCAATTTCCATCACCCACATAGTGGGAAGAAATATAATATAGGGGTTTTTTATACTTGTGATACCACACATGTTGTTTATCTTATTAAGTGTCCTTGTTCCATGGTCTATATCGGGGAGACGACCCGTAAGGCCAGGGACCGCATGAGCCAACATCGATCTAATATCAGATGTAAGAACTTAGAGGCTCCTCTCTCTAGCCATTTCCTGGAAAAAAGGCATAGCATCAGCCAACTTAGGTGGCAGATTATAGATCATGTTGAACCCAACAGGACTGGCTTAGATATAGAAAACATTCTAAAACAAAGAGATATGTGGTGGATTTACACATTGGGGACATTAAAACCAAGGGCCTTAATAAGGACTATGATTTGTGCTGTTTATTTTGAATATTTAACACACAATTTCAAATTCAAATGAATTATTAGTTATATATTTATATCTAGCTGTCTGTGAAGTACCAAATATCAGTATTTTAGTATATTAAGTGATGAATTTGTAAATATACAGTAACTTTTTATTATATTGAAATGTATTATAGGGTAGAATTTAGGAAGTTTTTTTATATACAATTATGGGTGTAATGACTTATGGCTGCCACTAGATGGAACTAGGTTTCCATTCTGGGCACAATAGCGCCAAATTGAAAAGATTTAAAAGCTACTCTGTGTTTGTAATAATGATAAGCATGAATAAGGGTCTGTGACCCCGAAACGTTGCATTTTTTGAGCAAATAGACTAGCTGAAAAGACTTTGTGAGTGCTTGGGATTTCATTTCTTTTATCTTAATAAAACTTTATAGAGCTAAGGCTTAGCTCTACATTTTAAAAGCACAATGCTATCCTTATCCAGATAATACAGCACAACATTAATATTATTCAAACATTTAAAAACAACTGACCATCACAGAGTAATCAAGCAGGACTTGTACATTACAATGCTGCACAACTCAATACTGCTTTCCACAGACCGAAAGGCACCGACTCTCATTTGGGGTCTTCCGGTTGTGCCATAGGATAATTTCAGTTAGCTTGGTTAAGAGCAACAGCATACATGTTACAAATATGAATTAACTAATAAGTTAACCCTCATTGAAATATATTTTTTTTGTGGCTTTAAAATATATCTTATATTACATGGTATTATATTTCTAGTTTTGCATGATACGCTTCTAAATTTGAATTGCTATTTTTTTTATTGTGAGCTAAGATAAATAATAATAATAATTCAAATAGTTTGTGTTTATTAAAGGAGTAAAATGTTAAACTATCTCACATGGTTCTGTTTAAAATAATTGTAAAAATAATCTTTTTTTTTTATTTTAGATGGTGGCTAAGACCTTATACAATGTATAAAAACATGACTATCACTAGATCTCCAATGGACAATTACTTTTTTTTTTTTTTAATGAATCCAACTTCCAGCCTTCATTTTAAGGACACCAACACTACTTTAAAAAATGTGTTTAAAACAGATATACAATATTTAAATACAATATTCTGTTTCACATAAAAGTCAATAAAATTTGTATTTGAGACAACTTCCCCAGCTTTAAAAGGGCAATGACACATCACAGGTTTTTATTGTATTGAACTGTAGTGATGTCGCGAACCTAAAAATTTTGGTTCGCGAACGGCGGACTCGAGCTTCCGCAACTGTTCGCGAACCTGCTTCAATAGGCAGGTGAACTTTAAAACCAACAGGGACTCTTTCTGGCCACAATAGTGATGGAAAAGTTGTTTCAAGGGGACTAACACCTGCACTGTGGCATCCCGGAGGGGGATCCATGGCAAAACTCCCATGGAAAATTACATAGTTGATGCAGAGAGGGGTAGTTATCAAGGTGTCTACTTTACCTGCTTTCGCAGGTCCAATACGCCCGCCTAAGCTCGCCTCACATCGCCGCCGCGGACCTCAATACGTTCGCCTAAGTTATCAAAAAAGCTGTCAAAAAGCCGTCCACCAAGTACGGGGCAATGAGCAGCGGATTGTGACAGTTATCACTCATCCGATCTCGCTGCTCTTCGGCTTTTTCCCAGCTTTATTGATACCCCTGTCACTAAGCACTCACACTTACTACACTGTTCTACCCCCTATACCGGTGCCCCTGGAGCCCCCCGCAACTAAATAAAGTTACTAACCCCTAAACCGCCACTCCTAGACCCCGCCGCAACTCTTATAAATGTATTAACCCCTAAACCGCCACTCCTGGACACCGCCGCAACCTATATTAAACTTATTAACCCCTATCCTGCCCCCCCACACCGTCGCCACCTATAATAAAGTTATTAACCCCTATCCTGCCCCCCCTACACCGCCGCCACCTATATTAAACGTATTAAACCCTATCCTGCCCCCCCTACACCGTCGCCACCTATAATAAAGTTATTAACCCCTATCCTGCTGATCCCGGACCCTGCCGCAACTAAATAAATACTTTAACCCCTAAACTGCTGCTCCCGGACCCCGCCGCAACCTATCTTAAACTTATTAACCTCTAATCTGCCCCCCCTACACCGTCGCCACCTGTAATAAATTTATTAACCCCTATCCTGACCCCCCTACACCGCCGCCACTGTAATAAAATTATTAACCCCTAAACCTAAGTCTAACAGTAACCCTAACACCCCCCTAACTTAAATATTAATTAAATACATCTAAATAATATTTCTCTTATTAACTAAATTAATCCTATTTAAAACTAAATACTTACCTTTAAAATAAACCCTAATATAGCTACAATATAAATAATAATTATATTGTAGCTATCTTAGGATTTATTTTTATTTTACAGGCAACTTTCAATTTATTTTAACTAGGTACAATAGCTATTAAATAGTTATTAACTATTTAATAGCTACCTAGCTAAAATAAAGAGAAATGTACCTGTAAAATAAATCCTAACCTAAGTTACAATTACACCTAACACTACACTATACTTTAATAAATTATTCCTATTTAAAACTAAATACCTGTAAAATAAACCCTAAGATAGCTACAATGTAATTAATAATTACATTGTAGCTATTTTAGGATTTATATTTATTATATTTATATTTATGATTGGTTCAGCCAATCGGATTGAACTTGAATCTGATTGGCTGATTCAGTCAGCCAATCAGATTTTTCTACCTTAATTCCGATTGGCTGATAGAATCCTATCAGCCAATCGGAATTCGAGTGACGCCATCTTGGATGACATCACTTAAAGGTACCGTCATTCGTCGTTAGTCGTCGGGAAGAAGAGGATGGATCCGCGTAGGCTCCTCTGAAGATGGCTCCACTCCGCTCTGGATGGATGAAGATTGAAGACGCCTCCTGGATGAAGACTTCTATCGGATGGAAGATTTCTTCAGCGCCGCCTGGATGATGACTTCATCGGATAGAAGATTTCTTCAGCGCCCCTTGGATGATGACTTCTGCCGCTCAGGATCTCCTCTTCGGTTCCATCGGTGGTCGGCTGTTTACTTTTTAATGTAGAATAGGGTAGGGAATTTTTTTTTATTTTGGGGGGCTTTGTTATTTTATTAGGGGGCTTAGATTAGGTGTAAGTAGCTTAAAATAAAATAAAATAAAATAAAACTTAGCTTTTTTATTTTTTGTACTTTAGTTAGTTTATTTAATTGTAGTTATTTGTATGTAATTAATTTAATTAATTTAATGATAGTGTAGTGTTAGGTTTAATTGTAACTTAGGTTAGGATTTATTTTACAGGTAATTTTGTATTTCTTTTAGCTAGGTAGTTCTTAAATAGTTAATAACTATTTAATAACTATTCTAACTAGCTAAAATCAATACAAAGTTACCTGTAAAATAAATATAAATCCTAAAATAGCTACAATGTAATTTTTAATTACATTGTAGATATCTTAGGGTTTATTTTACAGGTAAGTATTTAGTTTTAAATAGGAATAATTTATTAAAGTATAGTGTAGTGTTAGGTGTAATTGTAACTTAGGTTAGGATTTATTTTACAGGTAAATTTCTCTTTATTTTAGCTAGGTAGCTATTAAATAGTTAATAACTATTTAATAGCTATTGTACCTAGTTAAAATAAATTGAAAGTTGCCTGTAAAATAAAAATAAATCCTAAGATAGCTACAATATAATTATTATTTATATTGTAGCTATATTAGGGTTTATTTTAAAGGTAAGTATTTAGTTTTAAATAGGATTAATTTAGTTAATAAGAGTTAAATTTATTTAGATTTATTTAACCCCTTAACGACGCATGTCGTACAGGGTACGTCTTACACAAGCTGGTCTTTAAAGACCAGCGACGTACCCTGTACATCGTTAAGGGTTTCAAGCGACTGGAAGCGATCCTGATCGCTTCCAACCGCTTTCAAGGTATTGCAGTGATGCCTCAATATTGAGGCATCACTGCAATACCTTTTTAGGCACACCGATGCAGAGAGAGCCACTCTGTGGCCCTCTCTGCATCGGCCAGTGATGGTGCAGATCGTTAGTGGGTGGGAGCCATTGCAAGGAGGTGGGTGGGTGGCCCATCACTGGGGAACTTCCTTCCGGCTGTTTACTATGCCGGGTGCGCGCGGGAGCGCGCGCTGGAGGTGAGGGGCGGATGCGCGTTCGCGTTCGCACGTGCGCGATCGCGATCTAAGGCAATTGTGATGTGAATGGTGGGTACAGAGGAGGGGTGATCAAGGAGTGATCTGGGGGTGATCTGGGAGGGGGAGGGTGTAGGGTATGGAGGGGGGCAGCTACACTACAGAAAATGTTAGGTTTAAAAAATAAAAAAAAAGTTATTTTGCAAAGTGGGTACTGGCATTTAGCGGCCTTCTAATTACCAAAAAACAATGCCAAAGCCATATATGTCTGCTATTTCTGAACAAAGGGGATCCCAGAGAAGCATTTACAACCATTTGTGCCATAATTGCACAAGCTGTTTGTAAATAATTCCAGTGAGAAATCCAAAGTTAGTGAGAAAGTGAACAATTTTTTTTATTTGATCGCATTCGGCGGTGAAATGGTGGCATGAAATATATCAAAATTGGGCTAGATCAATACTTTGGGTTGTCTACTACACTACCCTAAAGCTAAAATTAACAATACAAGCTCCATACAAGCTACCTAATTAACCCCTTCACTGCTGGGCCTAATACAAATGTGGTGCGCAGCGGCATTTAGCGGCCTTCTAATTACCAAAAAGCAACGCCAAAGCCATATATGTCTGCTATTTCTAAACAAAGGGGATCCCAGAGAAGCATTTACAACCATTTGTGCCATAATTGGACAAGTTGTTTGTAAACAATTTCAGTGAGAAACCTGATATTTGTGAAAAATTTGTGAAAAAGTGAACAATTTTATTTATTTGATCGCATTTGGCGGTGAAATGGTGGCATGAAATAGACCAAAATGGGCCTAGATCAATACTTTGGGATGTCTACTAAAAAAAAAAAAACATATACATGTCAAGGGATATTCAGGGATTCCAGAAAGATATCAGTGTTCCAATATAACTATTGCTTATTTTGAAGAAAAAAAATGGTTTGGAAATAGTAAAGTGCTATTTGTACTTATTGCCCTATAACTTACAAAAAAAGCAAAGAACATGTAAATATTGGGTATTTCTAAATCCAGGACAAAATTTAGAAACTATTTAGCATGAGTGTTTTTTGGTGGTTGTAGATGTGCAACAGATTTTGGGGGTCAAAGTTAGAAAACGTGTGTTTTTTTCCATTTTTTAATCATATGTTATAATTTTTTTTATGGTAAATTGTAAAATATTATGAAAATAATAGTGTCTTTAGAAAGTCCATTTAATGGCAAGAAAAACGGTATATAATATGTGTGCGTACAGTAAATGAGTAAGAGGGAAATTGCAGCTAAACACAAACACAGCAGAAATGTAAAAATAACCTTGGTCCTTAAGGGAAAGAAATTGAAAAATGGCCTTGTCCTTAAGGGGTTAATTAATATTTAAATTAGGGGGGTGTTAGGGTTAGTGTTAGACTTAGGCTTAGGGGATAATCATTTTATTAGAGTTGCGGCGGTGTAGGGGGGGGCAGGATAGGGGTTAATAATTTTATTACAGTGGCGGCGGTGTAGGGGGGGAAAGGATAGGGGTTAATAAATTTATTATAGGTGGCGACGGTGTAGGGGGGGCATGTTAGGGGTTAATACGTTTAAGATAGGTTGCGGCGGGGTCCGGGAGCGGGGGTTTAGGGGTTAAACTATTTATTTAGGTGCGGCGAGGTACAGGATCGGCAGAATAGGGGTTAATAACTTAATTCTAGGTGGCGGCGGTATAGGGGGGCAGGATAGGGGTTACTAGGTATAATGTAGGTGGCAGCGGGGTCCGGGAGCGGCGGTTTAGGGGTTAATACATTTATAAGAGTTGCGGCGGGGTCTAGGAGCAGCGGTTTAGGGGTTAGTAACTTTATTTAGTTGCGGGGGGGCGCCGGTATAGGGGGTTAACATGTTTAATATAGTTGCAGTGGGCTCCGGGAGTGGCGGTTTAGGGGGTAATACATTTATTTAGTTGCGGCGGTGTCAGACGGCCGATTAGGGGTGTTTAGACTTGGGGTACATGTTAGGGTGTTAGGTGTAGACAGCTCCCATAGGAATGAATGGGATGTCGGGCAGCAGCAAACATGAACTTTCGCTATGGTCAGACTCCCATTGATTCCTATGGGATCTGCCGCCTCCAGGGCGGCAGTTTGAAAACCAGGTACGCTGGGCCGGAAAAGTGCCGAGCGTACCTGCTAGTTTTTTGATAACTAGCAAAAGTAGTCAGATTGTGCTGCACTTGTGTGCGGAACATCTGGAGTGACGTAAGAAACGATTTGTGTTGGACTGAGTCCGGCGGATCGAAGCTTACGTCACAAAATTCTACTTTTGCTGGTATCTAGGGCTTGATAACTAAGGCGAATCAGCCTCGCCTCAAATACGCTGTGGAATTCCAGCGTATTTGAGGTAGACGGCTTGATAACTACCCCCCTATGTCTGGTTTTAAGCCATAAAGGGAATAAATCACCTGACATTCCTAAATTGTTTGGAATAATGTGCTTTAAAACATCAGGTATGATGTTGTATCGATCATGTAGTGTAAGGGTTACACCCGCTTCACAGTGACAGACCAAACTCCCCATTTATAGGTACAGTCTACACCAGAATTTTTATTGTTTTAAAAGATAGATAATCCCTTTATTACCCATTTCCCAGTTTTGCATAACTAACACATTTATAATAATATACTTTTAACCTCTGTGATTATCTTGTATCTAAGCCTCTGCAAACTGCCCCTTTTTTCAGTTCTTTTGACAGACTTGCAGTCTAGCCAATAAGTGCCTGCTCACAGATAACTTCTCGTGCACGAGCACAGTGTTATCTATATGAAATACGTGAACTAAATATGATTGGTGGCACTAGTTGGCAAGTGGGCCTGGCACACACGCTGGCAGACAGGCAGGCAGGCAACTGCAATTAGATTACACTAGCAGACTGATGTTTCACAGTCAAAAAAGTTTTTTTTTAAAATATTTACACTAATGTTACAACAAATATGAGTGGTGCCACTAACTTGGCAAGTGGGCCTGGCACACATGCTGGCAGGCAGGCAACGGCAATTAGATTACACTAGCAGACTGATGTTTCACAGTCAAAAAGTTTTTGTTTTAAATATTTACAATACTGTTATAACAAATATGATTGGTGGCACTAGTTGGCAAGTGGGCCTGGCACACACGCTGGCAGACAGGCAGGCAGGCAACTGCAATTAGATTACACTAGCAGACTGATGTTTCACAGTCAAAAAAGATTTTTTTTTTAATATTTACACTACTGTTATAACAAATATGATTGGTGGCACTAGTTGGCAAGTAAGCCTGGCACACATGCTGGCAGGCAGGCAACTGCAATTAGATTACACTTTCAGACTGATGTTTCACAGTCAAAAAAGTTTTTTTTTTAAATATTTACACTACTGTTACAACAGATATGAGTGGTGGCACTTAGCAAGTGGGCCTGGAACACACGCTGGCAGGCAGGCAACTGCAATTAGATTACACTAGCAGACTGATGTTTCACAGTCAAAATTACACAGGCAAAAAAAAAAAAGATGTTCTAGCCCTAAAAAGGGCTTTTTGAGGTGCTGTCCTTACAGCAGAGATCAGATGAGTCTTTCAGGACTGTAGTGGACACTGAATACACTAGCCTAGCTATGAATTTCCCTAAAAAATCAGCAGCAGCTACACTATCCCTCCTCTCACTAAGAATGCAGGATCAGAATGAATCTAAAATGGCTGCTGTCCAGGAGCTGGGAGGGTCTGGGAGGGAGTGTCTGCTGCTGATTGGCTGAAATGTGTCTGCAGACTGTGAGATACAGGGTCAAAGTTTACTCAATGATGACGAATAGGAGGCGGACCGAGCATCGCATATGTTCGCCTGCCGCGGCAAACGCGAACAAGCTATGTTCGCCGGGAACTATTCGCGGGCGAACTATTCGCGACATCACTATTGAACTGTTAGTGAGACAACCCAAAATATTCTAAGGAACATCTTGTTCCACCAATTAATGAACACTGTAAAAAACATTTTACATTGCTAAATTTACATATATATGTCTATATACTGTATATACACACACACAGACACACACACATATATATATATGTAACTATTTACCTTGGGTTTCCTTCCTACTGTAGTCACAAACTCCAAATCACATTATAGTGATTTCACTTTGTATTATAGTTATTGGAATACAGTTCTCTATGAAATGTGTGTTTTATTCCCTTTATAATGCAAATGGATGTTACCTGCAAGTACTGTAAAAAGGAAAATAAATCTAAATTGTAACAATAATACACACAGGCATGGTAAAATGTTATACAAAATACAATTTAACCATTTAATATAAATAAACAAAATACAAGTGATTATACTCACATTTAGAATCATAGTGAATACCACCAACCACAGTTTTCTTCTTTTTTTCCTTTATGAATTTCACAGACATCATGAGGCAGCCTATTTTTTAGGTGAACTTTATTAAATCTGGCCCATTGTGTCTCTATGCTTTTGCCTTTTACTATTTAATGAGAAATTGCATTTTTTTTTAAATTGTTGTCACATGGATGGGTATTTATTAGAAATGTGTAGTTTATGCTGATTTGGCAAGATGTCCGTATCATGAACAGACAAATACATTGGACGAAACATATGAAAAATAAATGATTGCTTGACCAAATCAATTTGTTCACACATGTGTGTTGTTTGGCTTCAAAGCAGGTGTAGGAATGAGCATAAAGGGAGGAAGGAGCTAAATTGTTTGGCAAATTACCTTCTTTGTAATGACTGCAGAAGGTCTCACGATTCCAATGCCTATAGTCCCCTGTCCAATCCTGACATAGTATTAATAATAATTGATGTTACAAATAGCTAGTAAGGTACTAAATGCTGGGTTTTAATCATACAGTCTTATCCAATCAAACATTAACCTACTATAGGGAGTTGGTAGACTAGGGGAAGTTCAGACATATTTAATCACTTTGACTAGAGCTATCGGAAGGTGCAGTGTGACTTCTGTGCCTCTGTGAGCTAGTCATTGACTCAAATTCAAGTGAGTTCTATGTTCTGAGAGCAGTGAAAGATATTATTTTAATTGAGTTCTATAATTTAAGATTTTTGTTAAAATTAGTTGAGTATATTCGCTGTTCTCTATAGAAATAACTTTAAGAATACTGAATCCAATATCCTGGTAAAACAAATACCCACATAAACAAAATTTGGCTGAACCGAACATTGGGATAAAATCTGAAATTGATCTTTTGGACAAAACAACATTTTGGCCAGTGCGTATCTCTAGTATTTATCTTTTAATTGCAAAGTATATGTCATATTATAACAAATATTCAAGCATTTGATGTGTTTAAGGTTTATACAACACAAGAAACCAATAAGGTTACATATATGTTATAACTTTCTGTTATTTTCAATATTTTATTGTTATCAGATCATGACCATGTGCACATGACTATGCTTCAGTCATGGTTGTAATTCCAGATCAGTATGCTTGTGGCATATATACAAGACCAGTCACAGCTATACCCTAGTGTAAAACTGAACCCAGCTTCCAATAAATAGTTGTATTGCTTCGTATAACAAACAGAACAAACAGACACAAGCAACTTACATATTGTGACACCAATCATAAATAAAATAAAAGGTTAGAGCAGAAGGGAATCTGCTGGCTGAGAAGAATATAGCTAACTGACTATCACTCAGACTTATACTGTGACCTAGCAAACCCCAAAGCAAGAGAAATCACTGAGCATCTATATATACAGCTTAACCCAATGGCTGCCAGATATAATCTAAATGCATTAATGCATTGAACAGAAAGGTGTTATTCTTTTCCATCTGGCAGCTAAGGTGTTAAAGAATGCTCACAGGATGTGTGCTATCCCATATATATATATATATATATATATATATATATATATATATATATATATATATATATATATATATATATATATATATATATATATATATCTCCTGATTTTGTTTAAATATAGAAAAATACTCCAATCTTCCTTTAAGCAGTATTTTGCACTAAGATTTGCAAATTAATATTAACTCAAGATAAAATAAACTTTTGAAATGCATTGCAGGCAACCAATGAGTTAAGAATCCTTAGCTGCTGCACAAGCACTGGGGAATTGTTGAAATGTATTATTTTATTCATTTTTTATATAATTTTTGAGTGTTTTTGAGTGATGATTACAATGAGGGCTTACCATTGTTGAACTGTGTACCTGCATCAATGCTTTAACTTTCTTTATAGCTTATAAAAGGAAAACTATTTGAAGATTTAGTTTTTGGATCATGTCTATTACTTTCACTGATTCATTTACTTAACTACTACGGGTCTGAGGAGATGCAGTTCAGTGCATAGTCTGAAGGTGTCATCGTGTCACCACATTAAAGAACAGCTGCAGTACATGTTTCTATTCAAGCATTTAATACATTATTTTGTAATTTTTGTCTTGGAAGTAATGAGGCCTGACAGCTTTGGCTTGTGCATGATAACAATCCCACACTGGTATCTTTAAAATTCTGCGTTGCCAAATTCATAAGGGAAGAAATGACTTCTGCAAAATGACAGTAAACATGCTTCATTTTATAAGACATTTGTGGTTAACAACCTGAAACAATTGAGTGTTTTCTGAGCTATAGCTAAACTAATTTGGTTTGCATTAAAAGTACTGATCTGGAAGCTAAACCTCCCTTTGTAGACAATCATGACCACATTTACTATTTCATTCTCATATACTGATGCTGAACTATCATTCTTTCAAGATGTTTAAATATAAACATGTTTATATGTTAAAAAGCACAGTATGAAACACTTAGGTGATATTATTATTATCATTTATTTGTATGGCGCCGCCAAATTCCATAGCGCTGGGTACAATGATAGGGGTATACAATGACAAAGATTTGTGATAAAATACAAAACATAACAAGACTAAACAAATTTAGCACAGGAGGAAGAGTGCCCTGCTCCGGAGAGCTCACAGTCTATAGGTTTAGGGTACAGAGACATAAGGTTGGGGTAGCTTGTTACATCGGTTGTATTTGCAGCAGTGAGTCAGGCAGTTCATGTACATGTATTAGCTTGTGGGATGGAGGAGAGATGGTAAGCCTCTCTGAATAGGTGGGTTTTCAAGGATCTTCTGAAGCTATACAAGGTTGGAGACAGTCTGATGGAGCGGGGTAGAGAGTTCCAGAGGACAGGAGCAGCACGTGCGAAGCCTTGGAGGCGGGAGTGGGATGTAGAGATAACAGGAGTGTAGAGACGTAGGTCAGAGGTTGATCGAAGAGGACGGGATGGGGAATATTTCACGATGAGAGAGGAAATATAGTTGGGAGTTAGACTGTTGAGTGCTTTGTAGGTTAGGGCTAATACTTTAAATTGTATTCGGGAGTGTATGGGGAGCCAGTGTAGAAACTGGCAGAGCGGAGCAGCTGATGTAGATTGTCAACTTAGGTGGATGAGTCTAGCAGAAGCATTCATAATAGATTGGAGGGAGGAGAGGCGGTGTTTTGAAAGGCCATTTAAGAGTAGATTGCAATAATTAATGCGTGACAGGATGAGGGAATGAATAAGTATTTTTGTAGTATTTTGAGTAAGGAAGGGACGAATTCTGGAAATGTTGCGTAGGTGTGAACGGCAGGATTTGGTAAGCGTATGTATATGTGGGTTGAATGTGAGTTCTGAGTCTAGTGTGACCCCAAGGCAGCACCTGGGGTGAGGTGTTGAGAATAGAGTCTCCAACCATCAGAGAAATGTCAGGTGTCGGATGTCTCGAAGAGGGGGGAATAAAAAGCAGCTCAGTTTTGGATGGATTGAGTTGGAGGTAGTGTGAAGACATCCAAGAGAAAATTGCAGAGAGGCAGTCAGAAATCTGGTTGAGTAAAGAGGGAGAGATATCAGGAGAGGAAAGATAGATTTGGGTATCATCAGCATATAGGTGGTACTGGAATCCAAAGGAGGCTATAAGTTTTCCAAGGCAGGATGTATAAAGAGAGAAAAGCAAGGGACCCAAGACAGAGCCTTGCGGTACTCCAACTGAGAGAGGCATAGGATCACAAGATATGTTGTTAAAGGAAACTGAAAACGAGCGGTTTGAAAGATATGATGCAAACCAGGAGAGGGCTGTGTCTCGGATGCCAAATGAATGTAGTATTCTTAGGAGGAGAGGATGGTCAACTGTGTCAAAAGCTAGGGACAGGTCAAGAAGAATTAGTAATGAGTAATGGCCTTTTGCTTTGGCTGATAACAGGTCATTTATTACTTTAGCAAGAGCGGTTTCTATTGAGTGTTTAGGGCGGAAACCAGATTGTAGTGGATCAAGTAAGGAGTTAGTTGTGAGAAATTGAGTTAGCCGATTATAGACTAGTCGTTCCAATAATTTTGAAGCAAAGGGAAGTAAGGAGACCGGTCGATAGTTAGAAGGCGTGGAGGGGTCAAGCGAGGGCTTTTTTAGGATTGGTATGATTGACGCATGCTTGAATGTGTCAGGAAATGTGCCAGCATTGAGGGATTGGTTAAAGAGATGAGTTAGGGTAGGGGTTAGTGAAGCAGAGAGAGGGGGAATAAGTCGTGAAGGAATAGGGTCAAGTGGGCAGGTTGTGAGATGAGCCGAGGATAGGAGTGCAGAGACTTCTTCCTCTGTTACAGGAGGGAAATAGCATAGATTTTTGTTAATAGAAGGGGTGGGTAGGATCGCTGGGTTTGCGGGGTCCGAGGTGTAGATCTCTTTTATAATGGTGTCAATTTTATTTTTGAAGTGATCAGCAATAATTTGAGCAGTGAGTTTGGTAGTGGGCAGGGGGGCAGGCGGACGTAGAAGGGAGTTAAAGGTTGAGAACAGTTTTCTGGGGTTGGATGCGTGAGATGACACGAGGGAGGAGAAATATACTTGTTTTGCCTGGCTGAGTGCAGAGTTGTAGGACTTAAGGGTGAATTTATAATGTTGGAGATCAGCAAAGGTGCATGATTTCCTCCACTGCCATTCAGCGGCCCCGTGAGCATCACTGAAGATATCTGGTCTGTTTAGTGTGCCACGGTTGCCGTCGAGTGATTGATGTACGTCAAAGAGTGGAGGGTGCAGTTTTGTCAAGTGTTGATTTTAGTGCCGAATATACTGTATAATTATACTGGTGTTCACAAATGCTGAAAAATATAGCAGATGCCTGTGGTTAGTGTATTAATTATATCTACAAATTTATAGAGGAAATTAATATCTCTATTATGTTGTTTTATCCAAGGTAAGAACAAGCTTTACAGTGCATTTGGAATAGTACTGATAATATTTAAATGGAATGGAATTCATCTTTATAATTTAAGATTAAGACAGAGTGAGCAAAAAAACAAACAAACTTTCTGAGCACCAGATTACGTTTGCGTACAAGCCATATGGGGGTGGTTTGCATTTGTTTCCGTTCAAGTTAAATTGAGCTTGTATTAAAAGTTGAAAGTAAATGCACATGAGTGAGCACAATCGCGATTTAAGCTGGAATGATTACCGCAATCTCAGAGCTATGGTTAACTGTTTCGCAAAATTTAAAAATCTCACAAAACACATCAAAAATACATTACAAAGTACACTTACACTCATAATAACATTTAATAAACATTATTATTAAAAATTCTTGCGCACAAAAGATATAAAGGCTCAAAGATATGAGATCTCAGGTGTTAGAGAAAAAAAGGCTGCAAAGAGCTTTAACAATGAGATACATACAGACACATGTCTAAAGATGGATATGTATGTATATATATATCTGTCTATATATGTATACATATGTATTTATTTATTCATAATGTGTATATATGTATTTATAGAAATACATAAATACATATGTACACATATATAGACATATATATATAAGTGCATTGCAGCCTTTTGGAGTTAAGTTATGCAAAAGCATATTTATGCTACATTCATGTTTAATAATGGGTTGAACTATGTGTTTACTGTAAATATATTTCACATTCCAATGTTCCAGCACACAGGGGCATATGTTCTTTGTATTTTTTAAACAGATATTCCTATATATATATCTGTAAATATCTATATCTATCTATCTATCTATCTATCTATCTATCTATCTATCTATCTATCTATATATATATATATATATATATATATATATATATACACACAGAGAGAGGCACACTCAAAGGAATGAACAACTGGCTCAATACCATTGTTAGCCTGTCCTACAACAATTTACCACCTGGGTGCGGGTTCTTTTAGCCCAGTAATGTTTTTTTTAAAGCATAGAACTTTCCTGTAGTATATCACTCTCTCTCTCTCTCTCTCTCTCTCTCTCTCTCTCTCTCTCTCTCTCCCCCTGAGGGGAACGTGTTACTCCTGGTACTGGGAATTTCTATCTTGGCTATCCATATAAAATCACCTATGGACACTAATTCTAACTATTACTGTGTGCTTTAACTTTGTGCCTGACACTTTTAGAATCACAATCGGTGGTCTAGCAATAATACTATAATTTTCTGTATTGTGACTATAAAGATTCCATGTGTCTTTTTAATGGGCTATGCTAAGGCAATTGTCATACGGTAAATACTGCAAATATTGTATATACATTAACAATTGTTCATTACTGTATGAGTCTATTTCTCTCCATCTCAATAGCGGTGAGAATACCCTTGTTTATATGAGATATACATTTACTTTTTTATCCTTTATTGATAGCTTTTAATTTACTAGTCCGATACCCAGAGCGCCACTTACATTCTACTACCTCTTGTTTTTCGATATCTCTTTGCTCATATTGAGGTTGGGGGGTCAATGGGGACCCAACGGCCTCAATAAGTAGTTTGTGGCAGCACTGTGTTTACTATAGTCCTATTTGTTTTTTTTGCCCAGGCAAGCACCCCTTCCTGTGCCTTATTCACAACTCCTCCTTTCTTTACATATATATATATATATATATATATATATATATATATATATACACAGTATCCCACAAAAGTAAGTACACCCTTCACATTTTGTAAATATTTTATTATATTTTATTGTGTGACATCACTGAAGAAATGACACTTTTCTACAATGTAAAGTAGTGAGTGTACAGCCTGTATAACATTGTAAACTTGCTGCCCCCTCAAAATAACTCAACACACAGCCATTAATGTCTAAACCGTTGGCAACAAAAGTGAGTACACCCCTAAGTGGAAATGTAAAAATTGGGCCCAAAGTGTCAATATTTTGTGTGGCCACCATTATTTTCCAACACTGCCTTAACCCTCTTGGACATGGAGTTCACCAGAGCTTCACAAGTTGCCACTGGAGTCCTCTTCCACTCCTCCATGACGACATCACGGAACTGGTGGATGTTAGAGACCTTGCGCTCCCCGACCTTCCGTTTGAGGATGCCCCACAGATGATCAATATGGTTTAGCTCTGGAGACATGCTTGGTCAGTCCATCACCTTTACCCTCAGCTTCTTTAGCAAGACAGTGGTCATCTTGGAGGTGTGTTTGGGGTTGTTATCATGTTGGAATACTGCCCTGCGATCCAGTCTCTGAAGGGAGGGGATCATGCTCTGCTTCAGTATGTCACAGTACATGTTGGCATTCATGGCTCCCTCAATGAACTGTAGCTGCCCAGTGCCGGCAGCACTCATGCAGGGCCAGACCATTACACTCCCACCACCATGCTTGACTGTAGGCAAAGAAAATAATCCTCCTTTGCACACAGAACCCAAATTAATTGTATGTCTGTGTTGCTTAAATAGGAAATTACTTTAGCGTGGTAAATACAAGGCTAAATATTCGGCTTTATATTCTATACCATCTGCTGCTGGGTGGAGGCCATTCACAAAAAAAACACATTCCTGGCTTACCCCTCCACGTCATGACTTGTCCCGTCTTGAGGAGTGGAACTGGCGTGCGCTTGTTCTCCGATCTGTATCTCCTTGGCAGACGCCAAACTCCTGTGAGTATGACGAGTGCATTCCTCTGTACTTCCCTCTTTGGACATCACGGGGGTGTGTGTCACCTACATGTCTCCTATTGGGCAGTGGTACTCCAGCTAGAGCTTACACAGAGTGAGGAAAAGGCAGGGATATACCCTAAAAGCGATGCTTCATGCTCATGGTTGGTCGGTAGTACATCCAAAAGAAAACAGATGAAGCGCAGCATTCCAATCTTTATTCCAACATTGGTTAAAATGTTTGAATACACACAGGATGCAAAATAGCAAAAGGAGTCAGCATACAGCTGACGCGTTTCGGCTGAGCGCCGTTGTCATAGCTGTCTTTTATACAAGCTGGTGCAACGGTTCATCTGTTTTCTTTTGGATGTACTACTGGCAAGGCACACTTGTCTTTGTACTCCTCACCTGGTTGCCGCCACACACGCTTGACACCATCTGAACCAAATATGTTTATCTTGGTCTCATCGGACCACAGGACATGGTTCCAGTAAGCCATGTCCTTAGTCTGCTTGTCTTCAGCAAACTGTATGCAAGGTTTCTTGTACATCATCTTTGGAAGAGGCTTCCTTCTGGGACGACAGCCATGCAGACCAATTTGATGTAGTGTGAAGCGTATGGTCTGAGCACTGACAGGCTGACCCCCCACCTTTTCAACCTCTGCATCAATGATAGGAGCACTTATAAGTCTATTTCCCAAAGACAACCTCTGGATATAACGCTGAGCACGTGCACTCAACTTCTTTGGTCGACCATGTTGAGGCCTGTTCTGAGTGGAACCTGTTCTGTGAAACCGCTGTATGGTCTTGCCCCCCGTGCTGCAGCTCAGTTTCAGGGTCTTGGCAATCTTCTTATAGCCTAGGCCATTATTATGTAGAGCAATAATTCTTTTTTTTCAGATCCTCAGATAGTTCTTTGCCATGAGGTGCCATGTTGAACTTCCAGTGATGAAAAGATATAATAAAATATACAGTATATATATATATATATATATATATATATTATATATATATACACACAGTATATATATATATATATATATATATATATATATATATAGAGAGAGAGAGAGAGAGAGAGAGAGAGAGAGGAGAGAGAGAGAGGTATAGATATATATTGTACCAAACTACAATTTTTTATATATATATATATATATATATATATATATATATATATACTGTATAGAGAGAGAGAGGTATAGATACATATTGTACCAAAATACAATTTTATATATATATATATATATATATATATATATATATATATATATATATATATATATATATATACAGTTGCAAGAAAAAGTATGTGAACCCTTTGGAATTATATGGATTTCTGCACAAATTGGTCATAAAATGTGATCTGATCATCATCTAAGTCACAACAATAGACAATCACAGTCTGCTTAAACTAATAACACACAAAGAATCAAATGTTGCCATGTTTTTATTGAACACACCATGTAAACATTCACAGTGCAAGTGGAAAAAGTATGTGAACCCTTGGATTTAATAACTGGTTGAACCTCCTTTGGCAGCAATAACTTCAACCAAACGTTTCCTGTAGTTGCAGATCAGACGTGCACAACGGTCAGGAGTAATTCTTGACCATTCCTCTTTACAGAGCTGTTTCAGTTCAGCAATATTCTTGGGATGTCTGGTGTGAATCGCTTTCTTGAGGTCATGCCACAGCATCTCAATCGGGTTGAGGTCAGGACTCTGACTGGGCCACTTCAGAAGGTGTATTTTCTTCTGTTTAAGCCATTCTGTTGTTGATTTACTTCTATGCTTTGGGTGATTGTCCTGTTGCAACACCCATCTTCTGTTGAGCTTCAGCTGGTAGACAGATGGCCTTAAGTTCTCCTGCAAAATGTCTTGATAAACTTGGGAATTCAATTTTCCTTTGATGATAGCAATCCATCCAGGCCCTGATGCAGCAAAGCAGCCCCAAATCATGATGCCCCACCACCATACTTCACAGTTGGGATGAGGTTTTGATGTTGGTGTGCTGTTCCTCTTTTTTGCCACACATAGTGTTGTGTGTTTCTTCCAAACAACTCAACTTTGGTTTCATCTGTCCACAGAATATTTTGCCAGTACTGCTGTGGAACATCCAGGTGCTCTTGTGCAAACTGTAAAAGTGCAGCAATATTTTGTTTGGACAGCAGTGGCTTCCTCTGTGGTATCCTCCCATGAAATCCATTCTTGTTTAGTGTTTTACGTATTGTAGATTCACTAACAGGGATGTTAGCATTTGCCAGTGACTTTTGTAAGTCTTTAGCTGACACTCTAGGATTCTTCTTCACCTCATTGAGCAGTCTGCGCTGTGCTCTTGCAGTCATCTTTACAGGACGGCCACTTCTAGGGAGAGTAGCAGCAGTGCTGAACTTTCTCCATTTATAGACAATTTGTCTTACCGTGGACTGATGAACAGCAAGGCTTTTGGAGATAATTTTATGACCCTTTCCAGCTTTATGCAAGTCAACAATTCTTAATCGTAGGTCTTCTGAGAGCTCTTTTGTGTGAGGCATCATTCACATCAGGCAATGCTTCTTGTGAAAAGCAAACCCAAAACTGGTGTGTGTTTTTTATAGGGCAGGGCAGCTGTAACCAACACCTCCAATCTCATCTCATTGATTGGACTCCAGTTGGCTGACATCTCACTCCAATTAGCTCTTGGAGATGTCATTAGTCTAGGGGTTCACATACTTTTTCCACCTGCACTGTGAATGTTTACATGGTGTGTTCAATAAAAACATGGCAACATTTCATTCTTTGTGTGTTATTAGTTTAAGCAGACTGTGATTGTCTATTGTTGTGACTTAGATGATGATCAGATCACATTTTATGACCAATTTGTGCAGAAATCCATATCATTCCAAAGGGTTCACATACTTTTTCTTGCAACTGTATATATATATATATATATATATATATATATATATATATAAAGGGAGAGAGGTATAGATATATATTGTACCAAAATACAATTTTATATATATATATATATATATATATATATATATATATATATATATATATATATATATATACAGTATATATGTGTATATATATATATATATATATATATATATATATATATATATATATATATATATACAGAATATGTATTTATGAAGAACATTGGAATGTGAAATATTCATATTTTATGTTTGGTTAGCTCACTTGAGAATATGTGTTCAGGTTAGCGTGAGAGTGGGGTGTTTTCCACTTTTTTTATCCATTGATTTCTATGGGATAATAGTTTATTGCCCGCTTGATATTCTAACTTCAGCTTTTAGCGCGCATTGGGTTAGCGCAATAGTGATTACTTTTCAGTTTCATCCTATAATACGAGCTCAAGACAACTAACGCAAAATGTTTACTTATAGCACAGTTAGCTTGCAAGCTAAAACTCAAAATACTGCTCCACTTGCCTCTCTCTTTATCCTTTAAAGAAACTTTCCATGAAAGCATGCCTAAATAGGCTCATGAGAGTGCATGTGTCTTGTACACTAGGGGGCCGAATTATCAAATTATCAAGACTGCTGCTCCATAACTTGTCCGCCTGCTCTGAGGCTGCAGACAGAAATCAACCCAATCGAATACGATCGGGTTGATTGACACCCCCTGCTAGTGGCCGATTGGCCGCAAATCTGCAGGGGGCGGCATTGCACAAGCAGTTCACAAGAACTGCTGGTGTAATAATAAATGCTGACAGCATATGCTGTCGGCATTTATTGATGTGCAGCGGACATGATACGCTACATCGTATCATGTCCGCTCACACTATGTTAAATATACCCCTATATGATGCCAGTATGTTTGTAACAAAGTGCTACCTTGTTGCAGACGCTGCTATCATATAGGTCTCAAGGCACATGCATGCTTATACGCTTACCTAAGCATTCTGTCACTGAAAGCAGATACGTTTCTATAAAGGGAAAGGAAAAAATTCAATACAAGGAATAAATTAGAACTTGTTTTTTCTAATTGCACATTGTTTATCTGAATTTTTCAATTTGACTCCTAACTTCCTTTGATATCAAGTTTGACTATTTATATGCATAACAGTAATTAATTAATTATGATCCATTAAAGGAGAAACAATACTGTTATATTTAAATTGTTGTGATCGCTACTGAAGTATCTAGTAACATAAAGTGATGGCTTTTGACTTGCTAACATTTTTACAGCATGCCCAGGTCTCATGTACATATTATAAAGGATACCAGGTTATTACAAGACAGGAAGAGAGGGAAACCACACTGCTAAAATGGCTGAGTTTGCATCCTGTATTAATTCTATTCATCTTCCACAACAGTCAGAGAAACTAAACAACAGAATACAGCAGCGAAAAGCTGAACTTACTTAATAGGTTTCTGTAAACTCTGCACCTCACTTAAATGAGAACCACTTATCTAAGCACAGATGTTCATGGAATCCAAATTTTCTGCTGAAAGTACAAGTAATAATTATTATTGATCATCTGTGTGCAGAATAGCTAATCTATATTGCAAAATGCAATATCTATCTAACAAAAAAGTGTCACAAAACTCATCAAAAATACATTGAAAAGTGCACTTACACTCATAATAACACCATCTAATAAAATTATTAACAAAATATAGTACAAAAAAGTTATAAGGGCTCAAAGATATGAGGTTTCAGGTGTTAGAAAAAAAAAGTTAGGCAAAGGGCTTTAACATAGAGATACATACATAAATATGTGCGGAGTCACCAAATCAAACATATATAGCATGTACTGTATTTCCCCCATCTTCACTATCTATTTAGCCTCCCCAGGCGGAGGCAAAAGGAATAGAGGCCCATTTATCAAGCTCCATGTAGCTTGAGGGCCGTGTTTCTGGCCAGCCTGCAGGCTCGCCAGACACAGCAGTTATGAAGCAGCGGTCTAAAGACCGCTGCTCCATAACCTGTCTGCCTGCTCTGAGCAGATGGACAGAGATCGCCACAATTCAACCCGATCAGTATGATCGGGTTGATGGACACTCCCCTTCTGGTGGCCGATTGGCCGCAAATCTGCAGGGGACGGCGTTGAACCAGCAGCTCAAAAGAGTTGCTGGTGCAATACTGAATACGGAGAGTGCATTGCTCTCGGTATTCAGCGAGGTTTATCGGACCAGATCAGGTCCGACAAACCTTTAATAAATAGGCCTCATTGTGTAGATGGGGGAATTACAGTATATAGGACCTTACTCACAGCCGCTTGGGTAATGTCAGTTTTACCCGGGAAATCCTAGGATTACCCGGATTTCTTACTTTACCTGTAACGTATATATATATATATATATATATATATATATGCATGTATACAGTATATATGTTTATATAGGTGTGTATATGTATTAATGTATTTACATGTAAATATATGTATTTACAGACTATTAACACACACACATATATATATATATATATATATATATATATATATATATATATATATATATATATATATATATGTATATGTGTGTGTGTGTGTCTGTGAATTGGAGCCCTATGGAGTTAAGTAAATGAAAAGATGTAAAAGCATATTTATGCAATATTTATATTTAATAAAGTGTTATACTGTGTATTTACTGTAAATATTTCACATCCCAATGTTCTGCACATAGCTTAATATGTTCTTTGTATTTATAAATAGATATTCCTATATACATCTGTATATATCTATACCTATATATAATCATATATATATATATATATATATATATATATATTTAACCAAGAGGGAGTAAAATATAGGGCGCTCAGTGAAGAGAACAGATAATATGTATACTTAATAGAAAATAAAAAGTCACAATATAGGACCGCTAATTGGAAAAACAAGGGTAAAAGACAAATGGATATATAAATCTCTCACTGTTTATAAGTGGAAATGATACAGATATTAAATATCAAAAGCAAGCTCTTATATATACACAATGGTCTAGCAAATGATACTATTGAGCTAAAACACCACAGGTGACAGTTATAGTTCACAGTACATGAAATCGGACTTCTGTTTAGTATGTAATTTATACCATATTTTGGCTCACGAACTTTACCGCATTTGTTTGCAAAAGCTGTCTTCACAAAACGGATATTGCAATAACTAATTTCTGTGGTTATGCTATAATCTGGTTTTAATCCTATTATGTCAATAAAATACCTCATATACATTTGAGGTTGCCTAGTGTGAGTGTTATTTTTTGGATTATTGTGCATTATACCATAAAACAGGGTTGCACTATTATTGTTTTCTCTGCTATTCTCATTCTATCTATGTGAGTGAAAGTTCTGGGAGACAGCTACAAGCCTAAGGATACTTGCCACTACAAGGAAAGACATTCTACTTACCCTACGCGACAATTACCTCATACAGATTGAGGTTATGAGAGTAAGTAGAACCCCCTGAGGGGATAGTGTGATCCGCTACTCTGGGATTTCCACCCTTTCCGTTTCTGCACATAGTAACACTTATGGACTTTATTGCTTTTGTATTTGCATGTATCTCTTGTGCATTGTCTTTTGTATTTGCATGTATTGATTTCATGTACTGTGAACTATAACTGTCACCTGTGGTGTTTTAGCTCAATAGTATCATTTGCTAGACCATTGTGTATATATAAGAGCGTGCTTTTGATATTTAATATCTGTATCATTTCCACTTATATACAGTGAGAGATTTATATATCCATTTGTCTTTTACCCTTGTTTTTCCAATTAGCGGTCCTATATTGTGACTTTTTATTTTCTATTAAGTATACATATTATCTGTTCTCTTCACTGAGCGCCCTATATTTTACTCCCTCTTGGTTAAATATTCTTTGTTTCTCTATTAGGTTTGTGGGGTTTGGGGATCCCACTTCCCTAATAAGTAATTTGGGGCAGCATAGTGAGCTATTTTTACTCATTTTCTTTCCTCTAAAAGGGATTTTTGTAAGCAACACCTGTTTTTGCGCCGTTATCACAAACCTGTTTCTTTGCATATATATATATTTTGTACCAACATACCATTAGATATATGTAGAAATATGAATTTTAATAATATAATTAATAATACTATGAATAAATAGAACATATTCTTCTATGTGAAGAACATTGGAATAAGAAATGTTCATATTTTTATGTTGGGTTATCACACTTGAGAAAACATGATCTGATTTGCGTGCGAGTAGGGTATTAGATTTCCCCCCCACTTTTTTGCTCCATTGACTTCTATTGGGGAATATGTAAACACGATTGCGATATTCAAAGTTAATGTTTTGCCCACATTGGGTTAGCGCTTGAGCGAAAACTTTTTACTTTAACTTTTGATACGAGCTCTACCCAATGTGCACAAAAAAGCTTAGCGTGCGAGCGGGAGCATTAAATACCACTCCACTTGTAATCTGACACCTAAAGTTTAGATATGCACAGAAAAAAAACTTTGCAATGTATTCTCATTCTATGTGTTGCCTGATTTTCCTGTAATTTATATATGACAATTGTGGCATATCAACTATGGTATTTATTTACCTGAACTCCCTACAATGATTGCATTATATGTTCAAGGGCTCATTTATAACTGTTTCAAATTGGTCAAAGCAAACAAGAACAACGCTCAAGAGAATTTAAAATATCAAGGGGTAGATCACAATTTATCGTTTGATAATTAACAGCATGTTAATGACTGACAATGATCCATTTTTTATGTTGATGCAATTACAATCAGCCATTTTCATTGTTTATTGGCAGCACAATCTCTTAACATCTTTCAGTCCCATTTTTACTAATACCTGAACTCCCTACAATGATTCCATTATATGTTCAGAGGCTCATTTCTAACTGTTTCAAATTGGTCAAAGCAAACAAGAACAACGCTCAAGAGAATTTAAAATATCAAGGGGTTGATCACAATTTATCGTTTGATAATTAACAGCATGTTAATGACTGACAATGATCCATTTTTTATGTTGATGCAACCAAAATCAGCCATTTTCATTGTTTGTTGGCAGCACAACATCTTTCAGTCCCATTTTTACTAATCAGAATTCAAATTCTATATTCTTTATTTTAATTACAGCGCAATTTTTCAGTTACCAAGCTTTATAGTTAAAACAGACCTGAGTCAACACATTAATGTGTAGTCCAACATGTTTTTTAATGTAACATTGGGCAAAACGCTAACCTAGTCATTACTAAAGGACATTAGGACTCAGCGTTACTAAACATATAAAATAGCTACTCAATCAGTTAAAGTAAAAAAAATAAACATTTTTACACTAATAACAATAACAAAATCAATAACCCAAGACCACTTAAGATCTCTCTTTCATAACTAGTCGTTGCAGGCATAGTTGAGCCTACACTGCAAGGACTCTGATATTATAGCTGCATCTTGATATATGGAGCTATTAATATTATTAATTTGGAAACATGTTTGTGTATTTAAGCTGTGTGGAGCGGTAAATCCTTCTCTTAACAATTTGCTTTGTTTAATCTTTAATACATCTTTTATCATGGTTTCTTGAGAATCTGTCTCCCAGGATGATACATTAAAATGTGCCCTGTCCTAAAATTCTAAACTGCAACCTTCTATGTCTCACTGCAATTTAGTTTGAAATGAAGCATCCATAGGGGCACATACAGATACAGCATATGTGCACTTGCACATAGCCACCCATAGATATCTACATGAACATCCACACATGCACACACACAGACACCCATAATAATCCATATTCACATACAAACATAGCTACCAATAGACATCCAATGGCACTGACACACACAGGCACCCATAGACATCCATATCCATACACATAGGGACCATAGATAACCATATGTACACACAGAAACAGACACATGGAAAATCAAGTACATATAAAGAGCAAACGAATATGTTGAAATAGAAGCTTTGGGCTAAAAAGTTTTAGGAGACTCATTATAATCTAAGTTGCTGTTGAAACAGAGTGAAATGGTAGTTAACCTCTGTTTTCAAACTGGAATTTCCATCCTCCTTCTTCACAATACTTTTCCTCTTGAATTTGAATTTGACAAGCAGTGCACTATCCTCCTGGGCTTTACAAATATAAGAACCAGCTCAGCAATGTGTAAATAAAGCCACAAATAAAATACCCAACGTACCTAATATATCCTCTAAATAAACCAAATATTTAATAAATTGGCACTTTAAACAATACAAGCATGAACAAATATAAAAATTGCTTAAAGGGACACTAAATCCAATTTTTTTTCTTTCATGATTCAGATAGAGCATGCAATTTTAAGCACCTTTCTAATTTACTCCTATAATCAAATTTTCATCATTATCTTGCTATCTTTATTTAAAAAAGCAGGAATGTAAAGCTTAGGAGCCGGCCCATTTTAAGTTTAGCACACTGGATAGCGCTTGCTTATTGGTGACTATATTTTGACAGCAGTTACTGACCACTTCCATACTTTTTATCTAGAGAGCAATGCAGATTTTTTTTATAATACTTTATTTTGAAGCTAATATAATTTTTAACTATTGTCATTTACTACACTATAACCAATATTTTACCCTTTACCATTAAGCATCTCTGTGTTCCCAAGGATTCTAGTCTTGCCCCTGAGCTATACTTGACTTGGGTCTTAGACCTAGGTAACCCATCCGTCACTGCCAAAGCTGAACATAGGAGAGAGGATGTATTACTCCTGCCCATTTAATGCAGTCCAGCCTTGCCTAACAGCCACATAATCACTAGAAGTGCCAGCCTGCCTGACATTATTCTGCCTTTGAGGTGGAAAGAGAAAACTAGCTTTTTCAAAATAAAATTGGTAAAGCACCAATCATAATAAATAAATTACAAGCAACACTGTTGAAGAGCTACACCATTTTTATTAACTGATATATTTTTTCTTTTAACATTGCAGCATAGACAGAGCCCACACAACTCACCTGCAGGGACATCATTTGACCAGACTGGCAAAATGCAATTTAAAGGAATCCTCTTATTGCAAATACATATTTTTCATATAGATAAATTACTTATGTGGGATTTAATTTTAGGGGGTTCACTGTTTGTTTTCAAAATGTCCCTTTTTTGTATTTTTTATTTAAACACTTGAGGTAATGAAATTGATTGCCGCCATTTTCACTGCCTAATGTGCCCAGCCAGGCACAACATTGCATAAGCACTACCTTAAATCATAGGGGTAGATTTATCATACCCCAGGTGGACATGATTCGCAATAGCGAATCATGTCTGCTCTGCATCGCTATATGCTTCTTTTATCCTGTTTTCGGCGAGCCAGAAGGCTCACACGGAAAAAGCAGCATCCGCTGATTAATAAATATACCCCATAGTATTGAGACAAGTCTTATTCAGGTTGACCGTTAGGTGGTGCTATTCTGTTTGTTTTACATTCAGTATTGCCATAAAATCGTTTCAGATCTATTTTTCATATTGCATAACCTCATCATAAAACAACACATTTAGGCATCTATTTATCAAAACGTGAACTGACTTGCATTTGCCGGCACCAATACGCTCGCCTAAGATCGCCTAACATCGCTGCCGCGGACCTGAATACGTTCTCCATAATTTTAAAAAAAGCTGCCAAAAAGCCTCAAACCAAGTGCGGTGCGATGAGCAGCGGACTGTTGTTAACTAACAGTCATCGATCTCGCTGCTCTTCGGCTTTTTTACAGCTTTCTTGCTACCCTGTCACTAAACACCCACATATACTATACTGTTTACCCCCTATACCGCTGCTCCTGGAGCCCACCGCAACTGTAATAAATGTATTAACCCCTAAACCGCCGCTCCCGGAGCCCACCATCACCTACATTATACTTATTAACACCTAATCTGCCTACACCGCCGCCACCTACATTATATTTATTAACCCCTAATCTGCCCTCCCTACACCGCTGCCACCTACATTATATTTATTAACCCCTAATCTGCCCCCCCCCCACACCGCTGCCACCTACCTACATTTATTAACCCCTAATCTGCCGCCCCCAACGTCGCCGCCACTATATTAAATTTATTAACCACTAAACCTAAGTCTAACCCTAACACCCCCTAACTTAAATACAATTTAAATAAATCTAAATAAAAATAACTATCATTAAATAAATGATTCCTTTTTAAAACTAAATACTTACCTGAAAAATAAACCCTAAGATAGCTACAAAATAACTAATAGTTACATTGTAGCTATCTTAGGGTTTATATTTATTTTACAGGCAACTTTGTGTTTATTTTAACTAGGTAGAATAGTTATTAAATAGTTATTAACTATTTAATAACTTCCTAGTTAAAATAAAAACAAATATACCTGTAAAATAAAACCTAACCTAAGTTACATTTACACCTAACACTACACTATAATTAAATAAATTCCCTAAACTAAATACAATTAAAAAAAATATCTAAGTAGGTAGGTGGCAGCGGTGTAGGGGGCGGCAGATTAGGGGTTAATAAGTATAACGTAGGTGGCGGAATAGGGGTTAATAACTTTTATTTAGGAGGCGGCGGTGTATGGGGGGGCAGATTAGGGGTGTTTAGACTCGGGGTACATGTTAGGGTGTTAAGTGTAAACATTCCCATAGGAATCAATGGGATATCGGGCAGCAGCGAACATAAGCTTTCGCTGCTTTCCGACTCCTATTGATTCCTTTGGCATCGGATTGAAAACCAGGTACGCTGGGCCGGAATAGTGGCGAACGTACCTGGTAGATATTTGATAACTTACAAAAGTAGTCAAATTGTGCCGAACTTGCGTTCGGAACATCTGTAGTGACGTAAGCATTGATCTGTGTCGGACTGAGTCTGGCGGATTGTTTGTTACGTCACAAAATTCTACTTTTGCCGGTTTGTAGGGTTTAATAACTAAGGCGAATCATGCTCGCCACAAATACGCTGCAGAATTCCAGCGTATTTGTGGTTGAAGGCTTGATAAATAGATGCCTTACCCTCTAGTCACACCACATCCCTCCAGATTATAACTCTGCTGTCTCTCAGCTGCTTCCTGTTATACTGTGCACCAAACTCTACCCCTTCCTCATCTAAAACACTGGACTTTGGTTCGTTATTAGTACTGCTCCATTCAGTGGCTCTGTTCACACTGATTATAGTCTTTTCTCTTCACTCCTCAATGTACCATTGCTTCCTGGCAATCAAGTAAGTCACTTAAGTACACCTATCATAACCCAGTCATACAGCATTTTGTTAAGTAATCCTATAACTGCCAAACAGCTTAAATTATTCTTCTAATTTTCCATTTTTGTACTATTTAGTGGTGATATTCTCTAACTGAACCTGTATGATTTCAGGCCTTTGTAATAAATCTCATATCACACTCAAATTATGATGCAGTTTTTATTAATCTATCAGCCCTATAGCCACAAAAATATGATATTTCCTTACCCTGGAGCCTCTCTGAGAGTCATATCTCCACCCTGTCCCTATGGCCCCACTGACATCTTTCCTGTTAAATCATATGCACACATGAGACCTCAGATGAGATCTTCTATCCCTGCAGACCCGCTGTCCCATACCTACATTATGCATCAGATCAGAAACCTTGGCCCTGAACCCCCTCTGAAAATCACATGACTTCTGCCATCTACATTTACCCTCTACTCACACCTCACCCCTCCAGAACATAACTCTGCTGTCTCTCAGCTGCTTCCTGTTATACTGTGCACTAGAGCTGCAACAACTAATCGGCATAATCGATAATAATCAATTATGAAAATAGTTCTCATAATCGATTAGTTGGTTTGCAATTAGTTGGTCTGTGCACAGCATCAGCTGCTTCACCCCAATGAGCTCCTGCACATGGTATTTTGTTTTATGGTTATGCCCTTAGCCTAAAAGATGTCTACAGACATTTTAACTTTTCACTTTTTCAGGACACTATACGTTTTTTTTTTTTTAAGCCCTTTCCGGTCCTTTGTCGGAAGATATCTGACAAAGGGTTTTACCGTTTGTGGTCCAATGACGGATATATTCCGATATGACTTTTTGCTTTTGAATTGCACAGCTAAATAGCGAGATCTAGTGATTACTTGCTGGACTTGCTATTTAGCTGTGCAATTCAAAAGTATGGCGTGGTAAGATGGTGCTACTGGCTTATAGCGGAACCAAACAGACGGGCTTCTTGGAATGATTACTTGGGACTCTCATTATCAGAGGCTTGAAGATGCTGGAGCACCAGGAGGATAACAAAATGCTGCCAGTATCTTCTACATGGAGCTTTTGAAAATTGCAACATGTACTTTCAGTCTATACAAAAACGTTAAAACAGTTACACTTTAGACCAGTATAGAAAAGTCTAAAGTGTAACTGTTTTTCTATATATCTGAAAGTACATGCTGCAATTGTCTATTCAAGCGTTTAATGTAATGCTCAAAGGGACATGAAGCTTTGTTTTCATGATTCAGAAAAAAAAAGTATGGCATGAATATTAAATAAGACCTGCTAGGGCACTATGTAAAAATGTATAGGACCAGAAAGGGTTATTAAGTTTAGAGCTACTCCTTCTTATGTGCAACCCAGAAATAAAATAGGAGTCATAATCTGGATTGTTTATATTCAATCAGGGGATTTGGGACTATGCTTTGCATAAAATAGTGCCTAGCTTGTTATTTACACCTAGCCGTAGATTGATGGCAATTATTATATGAACTGATGTCACTAATACCTGTTTGCATAATTTTTAACGGATTGCTTGTTGCTATTGCTTATTATATGTACTTTATAGATAAATGTGTAAGGCTATGTCCTGTTACTGATATATAGGGGTAGTTTTAACAAGGGCCGAATGGCCCTTGTTCCCCTTGTTTCTGTGACCAGCTGCTCCATAACTTGTCCGCTGCCTCTGTGGCTGTGGACATCATTCCCCCCAATCCTATATGATCGGGCTGATTGACACCCCCTGCTAGCGGCCAATTGGGCAGGGGGCGACATTGCACAAGCAGTTCACAAGAACTGCTTGTGCAATGATAAATGCTTGACCACTTTCATAATATATATGATTAAATGTCCATGTGGGGGGGGTCTATATAGGGGAGTCTACCAGATCCGCTAAGGAAAGAATAATTGAACATAAGAGCAATATTAGAACTGGTAATGTGAAAGCCCCTCTAGCTGGCCATTTTATAAAAGCAAACCATTCCATAAGTCAATTGAAATTTCAAATAATTGACAAAGTAGACATTCCACGTAGAGGAGGGGATAGAGAAATTCTATTAAAACAAAAAGAAGCATATTGGATATATGAATTGGGGAGTCTGGAGCCTAAAGGTTTGAATAGAGACTGGGACCTCATAGTATTTCTATGATTATTATTGTTGAGATGTAAATTATAATTTATTGTTGTGAAGGTTTGGTAAGAAATTAGTAATTTAACTAATCATGGATACACTGTTATGTATACAGAATAGGAAATGTATAAATGTAAGTTTAAGTTATGAGTAAGTTAAAGTGTTGGACAAGAAAGTGTTAAATACACTTGAGCGCCACCTAGTGGTATACATGTATATAAGTCACTTGTTAGTTTGTATCAGGTATGGCATGAATAAGGGAGACTAATCCCGAAACGTTGCCTTTTTTTACCTCCTTAATAAATGAATAATATATCTGCTGTCACCTGCTTGCTTTTCCTTTGCAATGATAAATGCCGACAGCATATGCTGTCAGCATTTATCGATTTGCGGCGGACATGATACGCTACAATGTATCATGTCCGAGCGCACTTTGATAAATCGGCCCCATAGTCTTTAGCCCTTTTGCCTTTTTTTATGCACCAAATTCAACCTCTGTAAGTATATATCTGTTATTTTAAGTGCAGACTAGATATTTTTTCTCTAACCTTTATAGCTGGTTATTTACCATTGCATATAGATATTCAAGTTATTTTTATGTCAGAATGAAGTCCAGGCTTACTTTGTTAAGAGGCCCCTTGTTTGGTCGAGAGCTAACAAAGACAAATAGCCCACCTTGGTGAAATTGGCAAAACCCTACTATTGAATCTCAGGCACCTCAACACCATCTGAGCGCCTCTTCTCTGCTGCAGGCAAAATAGCTGCAAAATAGCTGCAAAAAAGAGAGCTAGCCTCAGCCAGGAGCATGTGTACATCTTGACATTTTTGCATTTCAATGCAAAGTTTCTGAAAGAGTGAATAACAATGTTATTAACAGTTATAATCTCTTTCTAGTTCTACCTCTTTTCAATTTGTGGTTTCGTTTTGCTTAATTATAAAAATGTGTTCTGCTGCTCAAAAAATTGGACCAACAGTTGTGTTAATGTAAAGTTGTAAACTTTTAGTCTGAAGTTTATATTTATAACACTCAGTGAGGCCTATTTATCAAGCCGTCAACCGCAAATACGCTAGAATTCCGCAGCGTAATTGTGGCGAGCCTGATTCCCCATATTTATCAAAGCCTGCAGACCAGCAAAAGTTGAAACTTGTGACGTAACATACGATCCGCCGGTCTCAGTCTGACACAGATCGATGCTTACGTCATTACTGATGTTCCGAATGCAAATTCGGCACTATCTGACTACTTTTGCTAGTTAACAAATTTCTACCAGGTACGCTCGCCACTATTCCGGCCCAGCATACCTGGTTTTCAATCTGCCGCCCTGGAGGCAGCGGATGCCATAGGAATCAATGGGAGTCTGAAAGCAATGAAAGCTTTTGTTCGCTGCTGCCCAATATCCCATTGATTTCTATGGTATAATAAAAGTTATGTATACACCTAACACCCTAACATAAGCCCCAAGTCTAAACACCCCTAATCTGCCGCCCGACATCGCCGCCACCTACATTATACTTATTAACCCCTAATCTGCTGCCCCGACACCGCCGCCACCTACATTATACTTATTAACCCCTAATCTGCTGTCCACCTACATAAATGTATTAACCCCTATCCCGCCGCTCCCAGACCCCACTGCAACTAAATAAAGTTATTAACCCCTAAACCCCTGGCATCCCTAATCACTACCACTTACTAAACCTATTAACCCCTAAACCGTCAGCCCCCACATCGCCATAAACTAAATTAACCTTTTAACCCCTAAACCTAACAACCCGCTAACTTTATATTAAATATTAACTCATCCCTATCTTATAATAAATTTAAACTTACCATTAGATTTAAATTAACCCCTTAATGACCGCAGCACTTTTCCATTTTCTGTCCGTTTGGGACCAAGGCTATTTTTACATTTTTGCGGTGTTTGTGTTTAGCTGTAATTTTCCTCTTACTCATTTACTGTACCCACACATATTATATACCGTTTTTCTTGCCATTAAATGGGCTTTCAAAAGATACCATTATTTTCATCATACCTTATAATTTACTATAAAAAACATTATAAAATATGAAGAAAAAATGGAAAAAAACACACTTTTTCTAACTTTGACCCCCAAAATCTGTTACACATCTACAACCACCAAAAAACACCCATGCTAAATAGTTTCTAAATTTTGTCCTGAGTTTTGAAATACCCAATGTTTACATCTTCTTTGCTTTTTTTGCAAGTTATAGGGCCATAAATACAAGTAGCACTTTGCTATTTCCAAACCACTTTTTTTCAAAATTAGCGCTAGTTACATTGGGACACTAATATCTTTCAGGAATCCCTGAATATCCATTGACATGTATATATTTTTTTTCAAAGACATCCCAAAGTATTGATCTAGGCCCATTTTGGTATATTTCATGCCACTATTTCCCTGCCAAATGCGATCAAATAAAAAAAATTGTTCACTTTTTCACAAATTTTTTCACAAACTTCAGGTTTCTCAATGAAATTATTTACAAACAACTTATGCAATTATAGCATAAATGGTTGTAAATGCTTCTCTGGGATCCCCTTTGTTCAGAAATAGCAGACATATATGGCTTTGGCTTTGCTTTTTGGTAATTAGAAGGCTGCTAAATGCCAATGCGCACAATACGTGCATTATGCCCAGCATTGAAGGGGTTAATTAGGGAGCATGTAGGGAGCTTCTAGGGTTAATTTTAGCTTTAGTGTAGTGTAGTAGACAACCCCAAGTATTGATCTAGGCCCATTTTGGTATATTTCATGCCACCATTTCACCGCCAAATGCGATCAAAGTAAAAAAAACGTTATTTTTTCACAATTTTAGGTTTCTCACTGAAATTATTTACAAACAGCTTGTGCAATTATGTCACAAATGGTTGTAAATGCTTCTCTGGGATGCCCTTTGTTCAGAAATAGCAGACATATATGACTTTGGCGTTGCTTTTTGGTAATTAGAAAGTCGCTAAATGCTGCTGCGCATCACATGTGTATTATGGCTAGCAGTGAAGGGGTTAATTAGGTAGTTTGTAGGGAGCTTGCAGGGTTAATTTTAGCTTTAGTGTAGAGATCAGCCTCCCACCTGACACATCCCACCCCCTGATCCCTCCCAAACAGCTCCCTTCTCTCCCTCACCCCACAATTGTCCCCGCCATCTTAAGTACTGGCAGAAAGTCTGCCAGTACTAAAATAAAAGTTTGTTTTTGTTTTTTTAAGAAAAAAAAAAGAAGCATATTTACATATGCTGTGTTTAGGATCCCCCCTTAACCCCCAACCTCCCTGATCCCCCCCCAAAACAGCTCTCTAAGCCTCCCTCTCAGCCTTATTGGGGGCCATCTTGGGTACTGGCAGCTGTCTGCCAGTACCCAGTTTGAACAATCAAATGTTTATTTTTTATTTATTTTTTAAAAAATTTCTGCAGTGTAGCTCATTCCCTCCCCCCCCCCACGGACCAACCCCCACCACCTAAATCACACCTAAGGTTTTTTTTTTAGCATTAAATGTCCCACTTTTATTTTGCTTTGGGACACATTTTTTCTGTAGTGTAGCGGTTCCCACCCGCTCCCTCCCCGTGCACGCGCCCGCCCCCTCGCACGCGCCCCCGGACTTACCCGCCCACGATCCCGCCCCCCTCCACCTGACCAGGGCCATCGATGGCCACCACCCACCTCCCACACCTGCTCCCACCCACCAACGATACCGGCCATCGATGTCCGGTGCAGAGAGGGCCACAGAGTGGCTCTCTCTGCATCGGATGGCCGTAAAAGGTTATTGCAGGATGCCTCCATATCGAGGCATCACTGCAATAACCGGAAAGCAGCTGGAAGCGAGCAGGATCGCTTCCAGCTGCTTTCCACACCGAGGACGTGCAGGGTACGTCCTCAGGCGTTAACTGCCTTTTTTCTGAGGACGTACCCTGCACGTCCTCGGTCGTTAAGGGGTTAAACTATATTAAACTATTAATCTACACTAACTGTTATACTAAAATTACATTAAACTATATTAAACTAATAATTAATCTACCCCAACTATTATACTAAAATTACATTAAACTTTATTAAACTAATAATTATTCTACCTTAACTGTTATACTAAAATTACATTAAACTACAAATTAAATTAAATATATTATATAGTTAAAAACCTAACCCTACTAAAATAATTTAAACCTACAATAAAAAATTACAAAGTTACAAAAAACTAACAACTAAGGGCGTGATCCGATAAAGATCGTAGTTTGCGGCGCAAGCGAGGGAACCCCCGCCACCCGTAGTTTCAGCTCGCAACTCAAGCTATCCTATATACGGCACCGTCAGATGCTAAAGTGCTGTAAGTCGGATAAACCAGCGATGTCCAGAAATCTGCGTAAGTACAAATTTCTGGAGTTGCCAGTGACTTATGGCACTTTAGAAACTGCCGGCGCCTACAAAACCTGACTAAATTATTAAATCTCCCATACTGTCTAACACGCCTCCCAAACATAGCCCGACATGTCTAACCCTCTATCCCCCCCTCACAATCCTAACAATAAAAAATGTATTAACCCCTAAACCGCCGCTCCCGGACCCCGCTGCCACCTAATAAAGTTATTAGCCCCTAAACCGCCGCCCCCGGACCCCGCCGCCACCTACATTATCTATATTACCCCCGAATGTGAGCTCCTACCCCGCCGCCACCTTCATTATCTTAATTACCCCATAATGTGAGCTCCTACCCCGCCGCCACCTACATTAACTACCCCCTAATGTGAGCTCCTACCCCGCCGCCACATACATTAACTACCCCCTAATGTGAGCCCCTTACACCACCGCCAGCTATATTAAAATTATTAACCCCTAATCTAATCCTCCTACCCTGCCGCCAGCTATATTAAAATTATTAACCCCTAATCTAATCCCCCTACCCCGCCGCCAGCTATATTAAAATTATTAACCCCTAATTTAATCCCCCTACCCCGCCGCCAGCTATATTAAATTAATAAACCCCTAATCTAATTCCCCTATACCGCCGCCAGCTAAATTAAATACATTAACCCCTAATCTAATCCTCCTATACCGCCGCCAGCTATATTAAATACATTAACCCCTAATCTAATCCCCCTATACCGCCGCCAGCTATATTAAATACATTAACCCCTAATCTAATCCCCATATACCGCCACCAGCTATATTAAATACATTAACCCCTAATCTAATCCCCCTATACCGCCGCCAGCTATATTAAATACATTAATCCCTAATCTAATCCCCCTATACCGCCGCCAGCTATATTAAATACATTAACCCCTAATCTAATCCTCCTATACCGCCGCCAGCTATATTAAATACATTAACTCCTAATCTTATCCCCCTACCCCGCCGCCAGCTATATTAAAATTATTAACCCCTAATTTAATCCCCCTACCCCGCTGCCATCTATATTAAATTAATTAACCCCTAATCTAATTCCCCTATACCGCCGCCAGCTAAATTAAATACATTAACCCCTAATCTAATCCCCCTATACCGCTGCCAGCTATATTAAATACATTAACCCCTAATCTAATCCCCCTATACCGCCGCCAGCTATATTAAATACATTAGTCCCTAATCTAATCCCCCTATACCGCCGCCACCTATATTAAATACATTAACCTCTAATCTAATCCCCCTACACCGCCGCCAGCTATATTAACTATATTAACCCTAATTATATTAGGGTTAATATAGTTAATATAGTTATTATATTATATATATTAACTATATTAACCCTAATTATATTAGGGTTAATATAGTTAATATAGTTATTATATTATATATACTAACTATATTAACCCTAATTATATTAGGGTTAATATAGTTAATATCGTTATTATATTATATATATATATATATATATATATATGTATATTAAGTATAATAACCCTATCTAACTCTAACATCCCTAACTAAATTCTTATTAAAATAAATCTAATTAATATTAATATTATTAATTAAAATATTCCTATTTAAATCTAAATACTTACCTATAAAACAAACCCTAAGATAGCTACAATGTAATTAATAATTACATTGTAGCTATTTTAGGGTTTATATTTATTTTACAGGTAACTTGGTATTTATTTTAACTAGGTACAATAGCTATTAAATAGTTAATAACTATTTAATAGCTACCTAGTTAAAATAATTACCAATTTACCTGTAAAATAAATCCTAACCTAAGTTACAAATACACCTACACTATCAATAAATTAAATAAACTACAAATATCTAAACTAAAATACAATAAAATAACAATAAACTAAATTTAAAAAACAAACACTAAATTACAAAAAATAAAAAAGATTTTTAAGCTAATTACACCTATTCTAAGCCCCCTAATAAAATAATAAAGCCCCCCAAAATAAAAAAATTCCCTTACCCTATTCTAAATTAAAAAAGTTAACAGCTCTATTACCTTACCAGCCCTTAAAAGGGCCTTTTGCGGGGCATGCCCCAAAGAAATCAGCTCTTTTGCCTGTAAAAAAAAACACAATACCACCCCCCAACATTACAACCCACCACCCACATACCCCTACTCTAACCCAAATCCCCCTTAAATAAACCGATTGGCTGAACCAATCTTTTTTTATTTTTTGTAATTTAGTGTTTGTTTGTTTTTGTAATTTAGTTTAGTTTATTTTATTGTATTTTAGTTTAGATATTTGTAGTTTATTTAATTTATTGATAGTGTAGGTGTATTTTTAACTTAGGTTAGGATTTATTTTACAGGTAAATTGGTAATTATTTTAACTAGGTAGCTATTAAATAGTTATTAACTATTTAATAGCTATTGTACCTAGTTAAAATAAATACCAAGTTACCTGTAAAATAAATATAAACCCTAAAATAGCTACAATGTAATTATTAAATACATTGCAGCTATCTTAGGGTTTATTTTATAGGTAAGTATTTAGATTTAAATAGGAATATTTTAATTAATAATATTTATATTAATTAGATTTATTTTAATAAGAATTTAGTTAGGGATGTTAGAGTCAGATAGGGTTATTATACTTATATAATATAATAACGATATTAACTATATTAACCCTAATATAATTAGGGTTAATATAGTTAATATATATAATATAATAACTATATTAACTATATTAACCCTAATATAATTAGGGTTAATATAGTTAATATAGCTGGCGGCGGTGTAGGGGGATTAGATTAGGGGTTAATGTATTTAATATAGGTGGCGGCGGTATAGGGGGATTAAATTAGGGGTTAATGTAATTAATATAGCTGGCGGCGGTATAGGGGGATTAAATTAGGGGTTAATGTAATTAATATAGCTGGCGGCGGTATAGGTGATTAAATTAGGGGTTAATGTAATTAATATAGCTGGCGGCGGGGTAGGGGGATTAAATTAGGGGTTAATCATTTTAATATAGCTGGCGGCGGTATAGGGGATTAAATTAGGGGTTAATGTAATTAATATAGCTGGCGGCAGGGTAGGGGGATTAACTTAGGGGTTAATAATTTTAATATAGCTGGCGGCGGGGTAGGGTTATTAAATTAGGGGTTAAAGTAATTAATATAGCTGTCGGCGGTATAGGGGGATTAAATTAGGGGTTAATGTAATTAATATAGCTGGCGGCGGGGTAGGGAGATTAAATTAGGGGTTAATGTAATTAATATAGCTGGCGGCGGTATAGGGGATTAAATTAGGGGTTAATGTAATTAATATAGCTGGCGGCGGGGTAGGGGGATTAAATTAGGGGTTAATCATTTTAATATAGCTGGCGGCGGGGTAGGAGCTCACATTAGGGGGTAGGTAATGTAGATGGCGGCAGTGTAAGGGGCTCACATCAGGGGGTAGTTTAATATAGCTGGCGGCGGGGTAGGAGCTCACATTAGGGGGTATGTAATGTAGCTGGCGACGGTGTAGGGGGATCACATTAGGGGGTTATACTTTTAATGTAGGTGGCGGCGGGGTCTGGGAGCAGCGGTTTAGGGGTTAAATACTTTATTAGGGATTGCGGCGGGGAAACGCGGTTGACAGGTAGATATTGCGCATGTGTTAGGTGTTAGGTTTTATTTAGCAGATTGCGGTTGACAGGTAGATAGACATTGCGCATGCGTTAGGTGTTAGGTTTTATTTGGCAGGTAGTTTAGGGAGTTACTAGGCTCCAATATACGGCGTAATGCTTACTACGGCTGCATTTTGTGGCGAGGTGAAAATGGAGTAAGATTTCTCCATTTTCGCCACGTAAGTCCTTACGCTGTATATTGGATACCAAACTGCGCGGGTTTGGAATACCTGTCTATGGCCCAAAAAACTACAGCCGAAGGCAGAAATATACAAGCGTAACTTCTAGGTTACGCCGTATATAGGATATCAAACCCGCGCAAAATTCGGCGTCGCCAAACAGCTCAAATTATCCATCTAATTTTCCATTTTTATACTATTTAGTGGTGATATTCTCTAACTCAACCTGTATGATTTCAGCCTTTTCTAATAAACCACATATAACACTCAAATTACTGTGCAGTTTTTTTTGTCAGCCCTATAGCCACAAAAATATGATATTTCCTTACCCTGGACCCTCTCTGAGCGTCATATCTCCACATAAAGACCCCTGTCCCTATTGCCCCACTGACATCTTTCCTGTTAAGTCATATGCACACATGTGACCTCAGATCAGATCTTCTATCCCTGCAGACCTGCTTTCACATACCTACATTATGCATCAGATCAGATACATTGGCCCTGAACCCCCTCTGAAAACCACATGATCCTGCACCCCTTTACTTTTCTATATAAAATTAAATAACTCAGAAAAAATGTCATATATATATATATATATATATATATATATATATATGTCTGTAAATACATATATACACATATAAATATATAAGAACATACATATATATATATATAGGTTTAGTAAGTGGTAGTGATGTGGGATGCCAGGGGTTTAGGGGTTAATAACTTTAGGCATTGAAGCCTTTTGTAGTGAAGTAGATAAAAACATGTAAAAACATATTTATGCAATATTGATATATATATATATATATATATGTGTATTTTTGAATAAATAGAACATATTCTTCTATGCTTCTGCTAGAGTGCTAATTGTTCTAGAAGTAAACTTTTTGCATGTGTAGGGTTTAGCACGTATTAGGAGTTGAAAGTAAAAAGTTTGCACTCTCACGCTAACCCAATGCGTGCAAACAGCTTACTTCTAGCACAATTAGAATGGCACGATAACCTATTCCTCCATAGAAGTAAATGCAGAAAAAAAAAGTTTAAAAGGGTCTTAACCCGACATAAAAATATTAATATTTCACATTCCAATCTTCTTCACATAGAAGAATATGTTCTATTTATTCAAAAAAATAAATAAAAAAAAAAATATATATATATATATATATATATATCTGATGGTATTTTGGTAAATATATATATATAAAATATAAATGGGATAGGGAGGCTAGTAAGGCCTAAAATTTATATCTTTACCTTAGGCTGAAAGGCAACGCCCAGGTGAGAAAACCTTTTATGAAGGAAAAAATTATGATGTGCAGACCCTTAAAGTAATTATATATTTATACTTTATAAGAGAGATTCCATAGTAACCGCAATAAGGTTACTACCTATATAGACAGGGATTTCAGCACATCTTTTTAATAAACCGCTGAAACAAATGTCCAGCTCCGCTTAATAGCGGTAGGTGGATACTGCCCTCATTTACCACTCACCTGTAAGCCATCTCAAGAGTGTCTCTGCTAAACAAAGCAAAATATGATTAGAACTCATGAACCAATAAAACAGAGAAGCGTTGGTTGGGAAATGTCTAAGCACAGATTTAGCTGTACAATTTTATTAAATGGAAATCACATGAAGCAGCATAATAAATAGTCCAACTGTGAGCTAGCTGAACTGACAACACCTCCACTAGTGGGTGGTTACGGGCAAAGCGTAAAATCTGCCACTATAGTGAACCATGAGGATCTATATCTCCCAGTATTGTGCACAATACTTAAACAACCAGTGAATAACAGGTTAATTCCAATCTAAATAAATAAAGACTTTTTTGGCCGTAAAGGGTAATACCACAACTCCAGTAACAGCGGACACCACCAATATAATTAAAGGTATCAGGCGTCTTGTTATAGTGAATCTGGATCTATGTGTGTATAACCCAATTTTACAGGCTGATTGGATTTTCCATAAAATTAATGGTATGTTAACAATGGTTGCGTTTTATCAGGCTATCAAATAGCAAGTAGAGGCTATGGGGAAGAGGATTAACTACTCCAGTATTCAGCGGGCACCACCAATATTAAAAAGGTAACAGAATGTTAGTTTCCCTGGATCTATGTTAACGCTCCCCCAAAGCCTTTTAGTGTTATCTGTCACAGTAAGATAGCAAATACATAAGACGGTTTGATACAATTAAAGTAATAAAGCAGTGTATATTTAACACCCATAGACAGAATTTCAGTTTCCAAAATTCAAATTGTCCCGCAAAGTAAATCCATGTTTATACACAGTGCATCCAAAAGCGCTTTTGCCCTGAGGAAACCCCTATGACTTCTGATAGTCACGTGGGGGGTGAAACGCGCGTCGGCAGTGACGTGAGGAGCGGAGGTGGACGTGTCTGTTGGACAGATCGCTGTTAGCGTCCACGCTGTTTAAAACCTTGGATCACGGAGAATGAAGCAAGCTGATCCAGTTTACACTGAAACAACGCTGGGATATCTAACCACCTAAAGCAGAACATACGTTGTATTACAAGTATAAAGTCTTAACTTTGACACATCAGTCCGCAACTCTTTACTATACCGGAAGGTTTTGGATGCACTGTGTATAAACATGGATTTACTTTGCGGGACAATTTGAATTTTGGAAACTGAAATTCTGTCTATGGTTGTTAAATATACACTGCTTTATTACTTTAATTGTATCAAACCGTCTTATGTATTTGCTATCTTACTGTGACAGATAACACTAAGAGGCTTTGGGGGAGCGTTAACATAGATCCAGGGAAACTAACATTCATGACACCTGTTACCTTTTTAATATTGGTGGTGCCCGCTGAATACTGGAGTTGTTAATCCTCTTCCCCATAGCCTCTACTTGCTATTTGATAGCCTGATAAAACGCAACCATTGTTAACATACCATTAATTTTATGGAAAATCCAATCAGCCTGTAAAATTGGGTTATACACACATAGATCCAGATTCACTATAACAAGACGCCTGATACCTTTAATTATATTGGTGGTGTCCGCTGTTACTGGAGTTGTGGTATTACCATTTACGGCCAAAAAAGTCTTTATTTATTTAGATTGGAATTAACCTGTTATTCACTGGTTATTTAAGTATTGTGCACAATACTGGGAGATATTCCCACACATATGCATGTATTGCTAATGTGATTTTGTGTATGCTCTTTCAGGCTACTTTACTGACATAGATCCTCATGGTTCACTATGGTGGCAGATTTTACGCTTTGCCCGTAACCACCCACTAGTGGAGGTGTTGTCAGTTCAGCTAGCTCACAGTTGGACTATTTATTATGCTGCTTCATGCGATTTCCATTTAATAAAATTGTACAGCTAAATCTGTGCTTAGACATTTCCCAACCAACGCTTCTCTGTTTTGTTGGTTCATGAGTTCTAATCATATTTTGCTTTGTTTATCAGAGACACTCTTGAGATAGCTTACAGGTGAGTGGTAAATGAGGGCAGTATCCACCTATCGCTATTAAGCGGAGCTGGACATTTGTTTCAGCGGTTTATTAAAAAGATGTGCTGAAATCCCTGTCTATATAGGTAGTAACCTTATTGCGGTTACTATGGAATCTCTCTTATAAAGTATAAATATATATATATATATATATATATATATATATATATACCTAGATGATTATATATAGGTATAGATAGATAGATACTATGCACGGAACATTGGAATGTGAAATATTTACAGTAATTACAAAGCTAAATAGCCCTCCACTCATATTCTGGCTCTAAGTAAGGAGTTATTTGAAGAAGTTATTTTGATTTCTGTTCTCGGCCTCAGAGCAGACGGACAAGTTATGGAGCAGTGGTCTTTAGACCGCTGCTTCATAACTTCCGTTTCCGGCGAGCCTGAAGGCTCGCACGGAAACAGGGATATCAAGCTCCATACGGAGTCTGATAAATCGGCCCCCATGTCTGAAAATAATGCATGGAAATATATCATTTTTATAAAGTGTCTTGCTAGTTAATAAATCAACTAACACATTTCCCTTTTTCAGGTGTCAAAAAGCACTTTTAAGACAAAAAAACCGTCACGTACTGTGTATATATAAAAATAAGCAAATAAATGTAACATTTCACAACTGTTAAGAAAAACTAGTTGGCACATCTAGCTTGCTATGTAAATAAACAGTGAAACAGCTTATAGCATCAGAAGATATACTACCTTGCATTCCTTAGTACAGCTGACATTTTCTTCTGACAAAGGACAATGCATGAAGCTGAAATAGGAGTGAGAGCTTACAGTGAACCATGGTATTTCATATCTCTGTATGAAGGTATTTAGAATTTTGAATTTGAGAAATGAACATAGCAAAGTCAACCTCTGTATATCATGAAGAATGTGAAACAGCCATGTGGGTGACAAGGCAGTGCTCACTGGGCTGCAAAATGACAGAAGAGCTAATTTTCTGGGATAGCCAAGTTTAGGTTAATGTTTAATTGGGTGAGAGTGACTGCTTTCTTGGCTGGGAAGGAATGGTGATTATCATACAAATGAATATTGCCATCCCTATTGCAGAAACTGTTCTACTGTCTATTCATTCTTTGCAGAGAGAAGCTGCTCAAGAGGCAGTCAAAGAAGATAATGATTCTAAAGAGAAGAATATGAAGGTTTAGATTTCAGGATTGCTAAAGAGAAATTGCATTCTAATCTGTTATTTAAGTTTTTGCATTTTCAGTTTTATGTTTTTACTTAAAGGGACATTGTGCTCAAATATTGTGTTTATGCCGTTAAAAAAGGTATTTGGAATGTATTTTTGTATTCAGAAATAATTATTATCATTTTATGACAAATGGATTTTCCTGTGCTGGGAGCTGTCACTATCAGCCAGTGAGAAAAAGAAATTTAGTAGAGATGTACACTCAGAGATTTTGTGAACCGCTGAATGGGGCCCTCTATGCTACTTGGCTATTTTTGTTGCCAAAATAATTCTTGTGCAACAGCAACACATTACATCTATGCAAATCCGCCTTCTTCCTCATTTAAGGGTTCACAAAAGCTGCAAATTAATTGTAGTTGTAAACAAACTTCAGCATGTTTATGTGTTTTTGCATATACATTATACATCAGGGATTACCAGCTGGTAGCCCATGGTCGAAATGCAGCCCCCTGAGCACAATTTTTGCCCCCCCCCCCAGAAAAATTTGTGCCATAAAATATGTGACCCCAGGGAAAGAATGCAGAACTAAAAATTACTGTATTGAGGATTTCTGGTGGGTTGGCAAACTGGGTGTACCTCTGGAATGGAGAATTTTTTACATTGAGGCCCATTTATCAAGCTCCGTATGGAGCTTGAGGGCCCATATTTCTGGCGAGTCTTCAGACTCGCCAGAAACACAAGTTATGGAGCAGTGGTCTAAAGACTGCTGCTCCATAACCCTGTCTGTCCGCTCTGATGAGGCGGACAGGAATATGGGCCCTCAAGCTCCATACAGAGCTTGATAAATGGGCCAATGGGCCGCGAGTCTGCAGGGGGGGGCTTTGCTCTCCGCATTCAGCGATGTCTGTCGGACCTGATCCGCACTGTTGGATCAGGTCTGACAGACATATGATAATTCGTCCTCATAGGGTACTCTACAAACTTACCTAAATCGGGTTCAATGACAATGGACATTTTTAGGATTAAGTATATTATTATTTGTGTGTTTAATAGGAATGCATTTATATACAACCTTTAAAGCTTTTAAAATATGAATCTGCTGCCCAAATGCAGGGCCGGACTGGGAATAATAAACAGCCCTGGAAGAATTTAAAGACCAACCCTATTTTCCTTTGAGTCCATAGAATGAACATGCCCCAAGCTCTATTTTTGCAGCAAGATTGAAATAATAGACTTTCAGCTAATCCATTGTATAAGTGAGCTTAGGGGACTGATAAAAGACAAAAATATCCCAACTCTACAGCCAAGTTACATTGGCTTCTCCAACAACATTTTTTAGAGCTTAAGGATGCAGTTGTGTTTCACTTTAAGGACCTTGAACCATCCACTGGTGGCTCCTGTATAATAGGAGATAATGTCAACTAGGTGTACCAGTGTTATTCTAAATGCGCAACGGCCAAATAATCAAAATGGCTTGTGGTTTAGCTCCTATGGAGGGTGAAGGTTGCCCATATTTTGACTGGACAGCACATAGCAAGGAACTAAGCTTCTGCTACTGACCAATATGTTTCAAAACTCTCTACTAGTGATGGGAGGCTTAAGGAGTTGAGAGCGTAGATGGGACTGTAAACTGAAGGCTGGAGGAACCGATGCTCTGCTCAGACAGAATTCAGGTATTGTCAATACTCAAGAATTGATAACCCAATATGTGGAAGCTGTTGTGTACTCTGAGAAAAGGCATTGCTTGTCTCCTTGACTTGGTTTTGATATTTTGGCTGGAGGCATAGTAGCCACAATGTACAGGGAAATGGTACCTGATATCAAAAAGAAATCTAGTCAACTGAGCTGCAGTTGGCACATGGAGCTACTTTGGTACTGACATCAAGGGAGAAAGTGTCATCAGGGAGCATGGGTACATAGAACAATGTTTACAGAATACCACACTAGAAGGGAAATTGGCTATTTCACTCTAGGCTAGGGGGTCTATTTATGAAGCAGTGGATGCTGCTTCTGACCCTCTCTGCTTCAGTTCCGACTGAAACGGAAGTTAAGAAGCAGCGATCCTAAGACCTCTGCTCCTTAACTCGACCACCACCTCTGAAGTGGCGGACAGCAATCAGCCTGATCGAATACGATCAGGTTAATTGACACTCCCTGCTAGCGTTCAATTGGCCGTGAATCTGCAGGGGGCGGTATTGCACCAGCAGTTCACAAGAACTGCTGGTGCAATGATAAATGCCGACAGCATACGTTGTCTGCATTTATCGATGTGCAGCCGACATGATTCGCTAAAGCGAATCATGTCTGTCCTCATCTACATAAATAGACCCTAGGTCTTAATCCTAAGGTTCTCCCTTGTTTTTAAGAGTCTGCTGAGGTTTTAACCATACTCATCTTGTTACAGTAAGTGCTGGAATGGGAGTTTTACACTTAAAGGGACATGAAATTCCAAATTGTTATTTTATATTTCAGATTGAGCATGCCATTTTAAACAACTTTCCTATTTACTTACGTTATCTTATTTGCTTCATTCTCTTCCTTTGTTGAAAGGGTAGACATGCCCCACTGGGAGCTAGCTAAACATATCAAGTGATTCAATTTCAAGAGGCATATGGGGGCAGCCACCAATTAGCAGCTAGCTGCTAGTAGTCAATAGCTGCTCTCCAAACTACCAAGGTATGCTTTTAGAACAAGGATACCAAGCTGAAAGTAAACGTGATCGCTTAAGTGCAGAGCTGTGGTTAACTGTTTAGAAAAACTAAAAAGTGTCACAAAACACATTACAGAGTACACTTACACTCATATTAACACCATGTAATAAAAATTATTTAAAAAAAATATTGCACACAAAGAGCAAGATTACAAGTCGTGTTGCAAATCAGTTGTGAAAACGCTGCGAGCGTTATGGATTTTTCGCATTTGGGGTTGTATTTATGTATATATACATACATATATACACATATAAAAATAAATATAAATATATATATATAGAGCCCTTTCCACACAAATACCTTTTAACAAGAAAAATAATTTTTATTCAATTATTTTTAATAATGTGTTTTACTGTGTACAGTTTTTAATGTGTTTTTTTACTGTAAATATTTTACATTCCTATGTTCTTTACATAGTAAAAATGTTCTTATTATTTTTAAATATATATTCCTACATATGGACTAGATTAAAAGTGGTGCCCTAATTAGCATTTTCGCTCAATTGATAACAACGCCAGAATTAAAGATTTTGCGCACGCAAGTTAGCATGCTAACTAATTCTCCCCATTGACTTTAATGGAAAGCGCAGAAGAAAAAAACTAGTAGCACTTATGGAATTATGTGCGCAAACAGGCCAGGAGTACAGTTATTCTTCATGAGTTATATTAAGGTGCGTCATATATTTATAAAATATAAAATATTGAAAAATATTAATAGTTAATGTAAATAATTATTATAGATCTACTAAAATATTCTGCAAAATCCATCACATTACAATGTTCTTCATATAGAAAAAATGTTTCTGTATATATATATATATATATATATATATATATATATATATATATAGCAAAGAGAGTGATGAGTCACACGAATGGTCTCCGTGGTATCAAAGGACTCCACACATAGCAGGCACAGCAGGTTTTTTAACAATCCGTTTCAATAATGATCCTGTCCGGTTTGGCTACCATTGAAAAAGGCACCTGCTGTGCCTGCTATGTGTGGAGACCTTTGATACCACGGAGACCGTTAGTGACTCATCACTCTCTTTGCTGTATTTTAATGTGGGAGAGCACCAGGTGACTGCTTTGATAAGGTGTGTGCCGTCTCCTCCTGGAATTATATATATATATATATATCAATACGCTCGCCAAACATCAGCAGACATCGCTGATGGGGATCCACATACGATCCCCTTATTTATTAAAAAAAAAGTAAAAAACATGCGCGTCAAGTATGGTGCGATGAGCATCGGACTGTTGTTAACTAACAGTCATCGATGTTGCGGTTTTTCCCAACTTTATTTATACCATTTCACTACTGTCCATGAACAAGTACATTTCTCTAAAGCTAATCTTTTGTATTTTATCTGTTAACGTCCAAGTAATAGATAGATTTATACCTCAACAAACAATATCTCATAGAAAGTTATTTTTATATTTATTTCTTACATAATCACATAAATTAATATGTATTTGTATTTCTAGAAGTCATGATATGCTTTTATCTCATGTTTTTTTTTATAAATGATTATTAATGCTAGAATTTGTACATATATCTTTGCACATACTTATTTATATATATATATATATATATATATATATACACACAGTATATTATATATAAATAAAAATAATATTTTCTTCTATGTGAAGAACATTGGACTGTAAAATATTCATAACTAATTTTGGGTTTAGCACTGTAGGTCTAATGCAGTGTCAGGTTAGCATGTGAGCGATTAGTGTTTTTTTTTAACAGCATGCTCCATAAATGTCTATGGTGAAAAGAAGTTAGCGCAGCCTCAATATTTGAAATCCTGAACTAAGCCTGCATTGGGTTTCACAAACATTTTATTTACAACTTGTACTATGCATGCTAACCCACCTTGGTTTACTTCCCGTAGTATTTGAATGCGAACGAAAGTGCCCAATAGTGCGCCACTTGTAATCCACTGGATATAGCTAAATTTCACCAGAAATGCTTGTGCAATGCCGCCCCCTGCTCACTAGTGGCCAATTAACTGATAGTAGGGGCTGTCAATCATCCTGATCGCATAGGATTGGGATGATTTCGAGGTGGGGGAGAGGTTAAGGAGCAGCTTTTTAACTTTAGTTTCAAGTGATCCTGAAAAGATGGGTCTCTGAAACAGCATCTTGATAAATGGAGTCCTATATGTACCTCCATTATTCAGATTCTTACTCAGTGTAAGTTGGTGATTTAGTGCGTTAGTGATTTAGGTTTAAACATAGAAGCTCTCTGTGTGAAATAATTTGTTTATTTTCAGATATATTTATTAGGGATGCACCGATACCGATACTAGTATCGGTATCGGTACCGATACCAAGTATTTGCATGAGTACTTGTACTCGTGCAAATGCACCGATACTTAAACCGATACCTCCACTTCCTACCCATATGCTATCTTGTGGTGTTTTTTTAAACTGCATGTACCCATTTAATTTTAAACTGGAGTGGAGACTAAACTAAAAATTGTTTACTACTGTTCTTTCAATACAAATTGCTGTTATTTGTATTATTGTAGGAGAGATCACTGTACCTCGTTCAGACAAACCCCTGAAGTACTGGGCAGTTAATAAACAGATTTCCAGCTCTGGCTAAAATGGCCCAAAAATATCTTTTTGCCCCATGCAGTAGTGTGGAAAGTGAAAGACTGTTCAACTTAGAGTCGAACCTCCATACAAATGTCAGATTGATGTTATATAACAGCCCTGCAACCCAGTAATATCACCCCTTTAAATTTAATATTTTATTGTAATATTTTTTATTTATAAATGTGTTCAGTGAACTTTTTTATTATTTCATAATGTCTTTTGAATTACAGTCCTTTATAATTATAAAGAAGGAATCTTAAATAATTAGTCTGTATTGTGCTTGGTAAACTGTCACATAAAAAAAAAGTATCGGTAATTGGTATCGGCGAGTATTTGAAAACAAGTATCGGTACTTGTACTCAGTCATAAAAAAATGGTATTGGTGCAACCCTAATATTTATATGTCATGAGATGCAGGACATATGCAGGACACAGCAATGATGGTACAACTCTATTTTATTACAGAGCATAGCAATACACATCCAGACAGGTTGATTGTACTAAACTAACTGCGACACAGACACCGGACCTAAACCCCGCCCACATGCTAGTGACATCACATCCTGCTATCATCACATCTTCCCCTTTTTCAAAGGCAAAGCATACATTTGCATATATTAAATAACAAGGTACACCAACAGGGTATACAACAACATTTTGTTTTATAACATTATAAAAACAGATAGATTAGAAAACATGAACAAATAAATTACATCCTGACTTGGACATCGGGGTAGACTACCCTAGTCCACAGTGACCATGGGATTATTCTGCCCATACTTCCGGTCACTGTTCTAGCTAAAGTCAGTCCCTGTATCGGGCCGGAAGCCTCACCACTCTTCCGCTTGATGTAACTTTGCATGAACTGTCCTCTGATACAGAAGATGGTGAACAAGAGTCTGCTGGAGGCAAAGATATATCCCCGCTATGATCTTGCTGAGGGGAAGGCACCTCTCTTAGAACAGGAGATCCCACCGGCGGTGGTACTGAGGTATCCGGTTCCAGACTCTCAGGTACAGGCTGAAGATGTCTTCGGTTACGGCGTGTAACCGTCCCTCCCTCTGTAAGGACTGTGTAAGACCTTGGTTCTGGAGAGCGGCCCACTACCGTAGCAGGCGTCTTCCATTTCTTCTCATCATCCAGTTTAATTCTGACACTTTGGCCCGCTTTCAGTTCCTGTAAAGGCCTGACAGAATGTCTCCTGTCGTAGAAGAAACGATAACCCTTTTTGGCCTCTTCATCCCTCCTAAGGACTTCGTCCCGAGGAACAGGGCCAGGCGGCTTGAAGACACCCACTGAGGGTAAAGTGGTGCGAATCTGGCGTCCTAGCATCAGCTGTGCCGGGCTAAACCCGGTGGCTTGAATGGGCGTCGCCCTGTATGACAAGAGGGCTAGGTACGGTTCAGATTGCTTTAGAATGAATTTTGTTGTTTGAACTGCCCTTTCAGCCATTCCGTTGGCCTGCGGATAATGTGGACTTGACGTGGAATGTACAAAATCATATTCCCTGCAGAAAGCACTGAACTCTGTAGAAGCGAACTGCATGCCATTATCACTCACCAGCTCCATTGGAATGCCCCAGCGGGCGAACAAGCTCTTCAGGCGAATGATAACGGCCTGACTTGTGATATCATTCAGGGGTGCTATTTCCAAATACCTGGAATAGTAGTCGATAACAACAAGAAACTTTTTCCCGTGCAGTTCGCACAAATCAGCAGCTATTTTCTGCCACGGCCCCGCAGGCAGCGGAGTAGACATTAAGGGCTCCCTTCTCTGAGTAGGCCGGCGTTCCCGGCAAAAGGCACATTTAGACACGTGATTTGCAATGTCGGAGCTGATCCCAGGCCACCACACAGCTGTAGCTGCTCTTTCTCTGCACTTTGTAATGCCTAAGTGGCCTGTTTAACATCTCCTTCCTCATGCTGACAGGAATTACAATACGGTCTTGGAACAGCACCAACCCCTCCAGCTCCGTGAGCTGTGACCTCTCTGGCTGGTAAGCATTTAAAGACATCCAGGCTGCCCGGCTCTCGGGCCAGCCATCTCTTATGTACCTTATAACTTCTTGCAGATCTGTGTCCAAATATGTCTCTTTCTTTATCTCTTCCAGTTTCCTTGAAGAAATGGACTTAGAGGCCAGAACTGAATCAACATACACTTTTACATCCGACTCTGTGGAGGATCCTTCAGCAGCAGCCAGCGGGAGCCTGGACAGTGTATCTGCCACAACCAGCTGCTTCCCCGGCACATGCACTGCCTGAACATTGAACCTGAGTAGTCTCATTAAAAGTCTCTGGCATCTCAAGGGTGTTTTGTCGATGTCATAAGAATTGATAAGAGGGACTAGCGGTTTGTGGTCAGTTTCCAGACTAAATTTCTCCAAACCCACTAGATAACGCTGAAAGCGCTCACAGGCCCAAACTGCAGCCAGGCACTCTTTCTCAATTTGAGCGTATTTTGACTCCGCAGCCGTCAGTGTGCGGGAACAGTAGGCGATGGGCTGTAGTTTGTTGTCATTCAGCTGCAGGAGTGCAGCCCCCAACCCATAACTGCTTGCATCAGCACTAACCACAGTCTTTTTTGAAGGGTCGTAGAACCCCAGCACTGGGGCAGACCCCAGCAGGGACTTAGCATGCAGGAACGCCTTTTCTTGTGAGGGTCCCCAGACCCAGGCAACATCTTTCTTAAGCAACTCTGTGATAGGGTGCAAAACTGTAGATAAATCTGGAAGAAACTTGCCCACGTAATTTACTAGGCCCAATATCTGTCTCAGCTCATGTACATCAGAAGGGCTTTTCATCTGTTCGATAGCCCGAATTTTCTCGGGGTCCGGCTTGATGCCATCCCCATTGATGATATGCCCAAAGTAGCATAATTCAGTTTTCCTAAAATGACATTTTTCTTTATTCAGCTTCAGCCCAGACTCTTTGATAGCCTGCAGCACACAACTCAAACGCTGATCATGCTCCTCCACTGTAGACCCATACACTAGAATGTCGTCCATGACGACTGCTGTGCCCACGTGGCCACTCAGGAGAGAACTCATTTCCCTCTGAAAGATCTCAGGAGCGGAGGATATCCCAAAGGGAAGTCTGCAGAAACAGAACCGACCTACCGGAGTAATAAAGGTAGTCAGTTTGCGGCACTTTGGATCCAGGGGGATCTGCCAAAAGCCGCTAGAAGCGTCTAATGTGGAAAAGAACTTCGCCCCAGCCAACTTCGGGGCTATATCTTCCAGTGTCGGCAGCACAAATCTCTCTCTCTTCACTGCCTCATTCAACCTTTTCAGGTCCACACAGATGCGCACCTTTCCGTTTTTCTTTGCAACTGGAACAATGGGGGCACACCAATCAGTTGCCTCAACAACCTCTTCAATAACCCCCATAGACTTCATGCGCATGAGCTCTTTCTCCACTTGAGGCATGAGCGGGAACGGAATTCTACGAGGAGTAGAAATACTGTACGGGACTGCGTCACTTTTAAGTGCTATACGGACAGGTTTGCAGCTCAGTAGGCCCAACTCGCCAAACATATCTTCAGAGATCTCATTCACTCTGGCCACGAGGCCCAAGTCACAGGCTGCTTTTCTGCTCAATAAACTGTTAACACACTGACCTCGGATCACATGCACCCACATGGTGAACTTTTTTTGTTTGTACTCACAGCTTGCAAGAAATTTCCCCACACAATCAATGCGGCCACCAGGACTATGAACATTTGTAGTAACCTTCGCCAGCTGGGGCTGTCGAGGCAGTTTCATAAATTCAGCAAAAGACATTACAGTGATATCAGCTCCTGTGTCAATCTTAAAATCAACATTGGCTCCCATTACAGTAAAAGTAACTTTCCAATCTTCCTCTGAGCTTGTCCGTTCCACAACAGACCCCACAAAAGACACTTCCTGACCCTCCTGGTCACTGTCCACCTGCATCTCCTTAATGTATTCAGTTTTACACACCACTTCAAAATGGCCTATTCTGTTACATTTTCTGCATCTTTTATCTCTGGCCGGGCATATAGCACTCTGATCATGAGCCCGGTAGCACCGTGTGCATCGGCCATGTTGCGCCCATCCACTTCTAGGCCTTTCCAGTACTTTAGATCTACCGCTCACACTGTGCCTTTCACTAGTAATTTTCCTAGACTGTTGCACTTCATCCACAATACTCTCAGACCTCAGATCAGCACTTTGCTTTTTCACCAGTTCACTCTGGCGGGCCATCCTAATAGCCCCGTCTAACGTTAAATCAGGCTCTAACTGCAGCTTCAGGGAGACTTCAGCATCTACAATTCCAATAACTATTCTGTCTCTGATTTGCTCTTCTTTAGCAACACCAAACTCACAGAATTCAGCTAATTCATACAGGCTGCGCACAAATGACTCCACAGATTCTCCCACACGCTGATTACGTTTGTGAAAACAAGCTCTCTCATGAATCACATTTCTTTTGGGCACAAAGTGGGCACTGAGTTTATCCATAACTATATCAAAGTTAACTTCGTCCCCTTCTTGGAAAGTAAAAGCATTGAACACTGGCTCTACATCTTTCCCCATAGAATATAAAAGAGAATTAACTTGTACTTCACCACTCTCCTTGTTCAGTTTGGATGCAATCCTGAAGCGCTGAAACCGCTGACGCCATGTGGGCCAAGCTGCAGGCTGAGAAAAGTCAAAAGGCTCAGGTGGGGTAAACTTTGACATCGTCATCATCAGAAACAGAAGCGTAGTCCAGAACTTCTGACACCATGTCATGAGATGCAGGACATATGCAGGACACAGCAATGATGGTACAACTCTATTTTATTACAGAGCATAGCAATACACATCCAGACAGGTTGATTGTACTAAACTAACTGCGACACAGACACTGGACCTAAACCCCGCCCACATGCTAGTGACATCACATCCTGCTATCATCACATTATATATGGTGCTTTTGTATTTAACGTTCTGGAGAAAGCTATTGTATAAACTTTGTGCGTTTCCCACCCACCCTAGAGAGGCCAAAAAAGCAAATTCTGTAATCTGCAAATACTGGAAATAAAGTATTTGGTTTAGACAGTTTGCAGCATTTTGAAAATCTTGGTTATAGATCTTGCTTTTTCTCACTCTAATGTGTATGGGACAAAGTATAATATTCACACAACAGCATAAGTTGATTAATGTCCATTTATGTTTACCAGCATAGGGCTAGATTACGAGTGGTATGCTAACTGCTGCGCACAAGCTATAAGGGTTAGCGCGACTTTAGAGCTATGGTTAACTGTTGCATGAGACAAAAAAGTTGAACAAAACACATCAATAATATACATTTAAAAGCACAGTTAGACTTATGTTAACACTATGTAATAAAAATAGTGTGACCATATTGCCACCTTAAAAAGGGACATGTATGAACATATGTCAGGTTTCTCATAATGAAACATTTCTTTAAACAGCCCTGACATATGTATTTTTCATGTGTCCCTTTTTAAAGCAGCAATATGGTCACCCTAAATACAAATAAAATATAAGAGCTAAAAGATATGAGGTCTACAAAGGGTGAGCACTGATTGGCTAAAATGCAAGTCTGTCAAAAGAACTGAAATAAGGGGGCAGTTTGCAGAGGCTTAGATACAAGGTAATTACAGAAATAAAATGTGTATTATTATAACTGTGTAATGCAAAACTAGGGAATTGGTAATAAAGGGATTGTCTTTCTTTTTAAACAACAAAAAAATCTGGTGTTCACTGTCCCTTTAACTTCATCAGCCTTCTGACTGGATGATGTAGATGAGGGAAGAATTGTATATGTTGAATATAAGCAGAGATGATATTTAGCCACTGTGAAAACACTGCAACATACCTGCATAACTCATATATAACCAGTGCACAATTGAGGTGCTAGGGTCCAGGTAAAAAGCACTGGAGAGCCACATTGTAACTTTAAGGTCTATTCTAATTTGCTTGAAGAGCTATTTAAAGGGTCTATATGAAGTGATACGCCATTTTAATTTTAGAAGGCATCCTATTAAATAAGCTGAGTGGTTGACAGTAAAAAATGGGAATATATAGAGAAGCTCTTATTCTTTGTATTATCGTTTGGTTAGGAGCTGATCATGCAGACTTTGTTAAGTTAAGTTATAAGGCCTGTCTGATTTTTTATAACATATCACATTATAGTATCTGTATCATAAGCAGAGAAGAAGAAGGGCTCAATTTATTAAGCAGTGGATGCTGCCTCGGAGGCCCATGGTTTCAGGCTTCCCTGAAACAGAAGTTTAGAAGCAGCGGTCATAAGACCTGAAGTAAACCATTATTATTAATGATATAGCACAGAACTTAATAAACTACCATCAGCTTAAAGGGACACTGAACCCAATTTTTTTCTTTTCGGATTCAGATAGAGCATGACATTTTAAGCAACTTTCTAATTTACTCCTATTTTCACATTTTCTTTATTATCTTGGTCTCTTTAAAGGAAATGAAAGAATGTAAATTTAGATGCCGGCCCATTTTTGGTGAACAACCTGGGTTGTCCTTGTTGATTAGTGGATAAATTAATCCACCAATAAAAAAGTGCTGTCCAGATTTCTGAACCAAGAAAAAAGCTTAGATGACGTATTTTTCAAATAAAGATAGCAAGAGTACAAAGAGAAATTGATAATAGGAGTAAATTAGAAAATTGCTTAAAATTGCATGCTCTATCTGAATCACGGAAAAAAAAGAAATTGGGTTCAGTGTCCCTTTAATGCTAGAGCCATATACAAATATTTCAGTGGTCCCCATAGCAGTCTATAATGCAAGGGGTTTAGCGTACCCTCACAATCCACATGCAGTTAGAGCATCCCAGACTTTTGATTGAGTGATAAAAAAATAACTATGAGATAAAAAATAGAAGCTTCATTGCACTTAAGCAATGCTAATGCAGCATAGCATTAATATTGTTACACTCCTCTTGTAATCTAGAACTATATCTATAGCATTGTTCTACTTGTTCTCTGTCTTTTTGTCAAAACAATGTCAAAACCTATAATCATAAATAAAACATATAAACGTGTTTACTCTTTCCTTACTTCATCTTTATAACAAATCCCAAGATGTTTCTGTGTCTCTCAAATGTCCTCAATACACTATATTCTATATATGACAGTTAATATGATCTTCTTGTTTCCTGCAGTCCTTGCAGTAAATCCTGCAGAAATGAATCATTTTGTTATCTCTAAAAATCAGAATAATCTATAAAGTCTTTCTTCTTCTCTACCTATCTACTTTGATTTCTCACTTTGTGGTTCGACATCACCTTTGCTCTGCACAGTGACCTCTTCTCAGTATCTCTCATCTGTACAGCTTTGTTTTCTTCATTTGTATTCCCTTACTGCTATCTAATCTGAAACTCACTGACTCCCAGGCTATGTCAAGCAATGCAGTTTCTCTCTCAACCGTCAAATCAAATGTACACTTTATAAACTAAGCACTTTAAGGAATTGCTGCCCTACAACAGAATTTGCTATTCACCATAGTCCTCAATGACAGTTATCACATTTATCCGTTCAATAACATCAAGCTACATTATTATTGCTACACTCTTTATCGTTTGTGTAGAACAATAACTACATTTGCAATACAAGATCTATTGATGGCACATTATATAAATAACATATGGTATATATATATATATATAATTTGCATACAAAGAGAGAAGCGCTCTACCAGGAACGAACAACAGCTCAGTGGCTTGTTCTATGGCGATTTACCACCCGGAAGCAGCCTCTTTTAGACCAGTGTGCTTTTCACAGAAGAAAACTTTCCTGAAGTATATCAGTCTGATCCTGCCAAGTAAGGTCAGTCCAGCCCCGAAATACCAGGCAATTCTCCTCTGAACAAGGAACATGACAACCCCAGACGATCGTTTCGGCCTTCTATGGGCCTCGTCAGTGAGGTGCAGCCACATTCCTCTAAGCACACTGGGCAAGGAGTCCACGTCTGGTTTCCCCCATCACCCATAGGGAGACTTCCCCAGGGTCATAATAATTTGCATACAAAGAGAGAAGCGCTCTACCAGGAACGAACAACAGCTCAGTGGCTTGTTCTATGGCGATTTACCACCCGGAAGCAGCCTCTTTTAGACCAGTGTGCTTTTCACAGAAGAAAACTTTCCTGAAGTATATCAGTCTGATCCTGCCAAGTAAGGTCAGTCCAGCCCCGAAATACCAGGCAATTCTCCTCTGAACAAGGAACATGACAACCCCAGACGATCGTTTCGGCCTTCTATGGGCCTCGTCAGTGAGGTGCAGCCACATTCCTCTAAGCACACTGGGCAAGGAGTCCACGTCTGGTTTCCCCCATCACCCATAGGGAGACTTCCCCAGGGTCATAATAATTTGCATACAAAGAGAGAAGCGCTCTACCAGGAACGAACAACAGCTCAGTGGCTTGTTCTATGGCGATTTACCACCCGGAAGCAGCCTCTTTTAGACCAGTGTGCTTTTCACAGAAGAAAACTTTCCTGAAGTATATCAGTCTGATCCTGCCAAGTAAGGTCAGTCCAGCCCCGAAATACCAGGCAATTCTCCTCTGAACAAGGAACATGACAACCCCAGACGATCGTTTCGGCCTTCTATGGGCCTCGTCAGTGAGGTGCAGCCACATTCCTCTAAGCACACTGGGCAAGGAGTCCACGTCTGGTTTCCCCCATCACCCATAGGGAGACTTCCCCAGGGTCATAATAATTTGCATACAAAGAGAGAAGCGCTCTACCAGGAACGAACAACAGCTCAGTGGCTTGTTCTATGGCGATTTACCACCCGGAAGCAGCCTCTTTTAGACCAGTGTGCTTTTCACAGAAGAAAACTTTCCTGAAGTATATCAGTCTGATCCTGCCAAGTAAGGTCAGTCCAGCCCCGAAATACCAGGCAATTCTCCTCTGAACAAGGAACATGACAACCCCAGACGATCGTTTCGGCCTTCTATGGGCCTCGTCAGTGAGGTGCAGCCACATTCCTCTAAGCACACTGGGCAAGGAGTCCACGTCTGGTTTCCCCCATCACCCATAGGGAGACTTCCCCAGGGTCATAATAATTTGCATACAAAGAGAGAAGCGCTCTACCAGGAACGAACAACAGCTCAGTGGCTTGTTCTATGGCGATTTACCACCCGGAAGCAGCCTCTTTTAGACCAGTGTGCTTTTCACAGAAGAAAACTTTCCTGAAGTATATCAGTCTGATCCTGCCAAGTAAGGTCAGTCCAGCCCCGAAATACCAGGCAATTCTCCTCTGAACAAGGAACATGACAACCGCAGACGATCGTTTCGGCCTTCTATGGGCCTCGTCAGTGAGGTGCAGCCACATTCCTCTAAGCACACTGGGCAAGGAGTCCACGTCTGGTTTCCCCCATCACCCATAGGGAGACTTCCCCAGGGTCATAATAATTTGCATACAAAGAGAGAAGCGCTCTACCAGGAACGAACAACAGCTCAGTGGCTTGTTCTATGGCGATTTACCACCCGGAAGCAGCCTCTTTTAGACCAGTGTGCTTTTCACAGAAGAAAACTTTCCTGAAGTATATCAGTCTGATCCTGCCAAGTAAGGTCAGTCCAGCCCCGAAATACCAGGCAATTCTCCTCTGAACAAGGAACATGACAACCCCAGACGATCGTTTCGGCCTTCTATGGGCCTCGTCAGTGAGGTGCAGCCACATTCCTCTAAGCACACTGGGCAAGGAGTCCACGTCTGGTTTCCCCCATCACCCATAGGGAGACTTCCCCAGGGTCATAATAATTTGCATACAAAGAGAGAAGCGCTCTACCAGGAACGAACAACAGCTCAGTGGCTTGTTCTATGGAGATTTACCACCCGGAAGCAGCCTCTTTTAGACCAGTGTGCTTTTCACAGAAGAAAACTTTCCTGAAGTATATCAGTCTGATCCTGCCAAGTAAGGTCAGTCCAGCCCCGAAATACCAGGCAATTCTCCTCTGAACAAGGAACATGACAACCCCAGACGATCGTTTCGGCCTTCTATGGGCCTCGTCAGTGAGGTGCAGCCACATTCCTCTAAGCACACTGGGCAAGGAGTCCACGTCTGGTTTCCCCCATCACCCATAGGGAGACTTCCCCAGGGTCATAATAATTTGCATACAAAGAGAGAAGCGCTCTACCAGGAACGAACAACAGCTCAGTGGCTTGTTCTATGGCGATTTACCACCCGGAAGCAGCCTCTTTTAGACCAGTGTGCTTTTCACAGAAGAAAACTTTCCTGAAGTATATCAGTCTGATCCTGCCAAGTAAGGTCAGTCCAGCCCCGAAATACCAGGCAATTCTCCTCTGAACAAGGAACATGACAACCCCAGACGATCGTTTCGGCCTTCTATGGGCCTCGTCAGTGAGGTGCAGCCACATTCCTCTAAGCACACTGGGCAAGGAGTCCACGTCTGGTTTCCCCCATCACCCATAGGGAGACTTCCCCAGGGTCATAATAATTTGCATACAAAGAGAGAAGCGCTCTACCAGGAACGAACAACAGCTCAGTGGCTTGTTCTATGGCGATTTACCACCCGGAAGCAGCCTCTTTTAGACCAGTGTGCTTTTCACAGAAGAAAACTTTCCTGAAGTATATCAGTCTGATCCTGCCAAGTAAGGTCAGTCCAGCCCCGAAATACCAGGCAATTCTCCTCTGAACAAGGAACATGACAACCCCAGACGATCGTTTCGGCCTTCTATGGGCCTCGTCAGTGAGGTGCAGCCACATTCCTCTAAGCACACTGGGCAAGGAGTCCACGTCTGGTTTCCCCCATCACCCATAGGGAGACTTCCCCAGGGTCATAATAATTTGCATACAAAGAGAGAAGCGCTCTACCAGGAACGAACAACAGCTCAGTGGCTTGTTCTATGGCGATTTACCACCCGGAAGCAGCCTCTTTTAGACCAGTGTGCTTTTCACAGAAGAAAACTTTCCTGAAGTATATCAGTCTGATCCTGCCAAGTAAGGTCAGTCCAGCCCCGAAATACCAGGCAATTCTCCTCTGAACAAGGAACATGACAACCCCAGACGATCGTTTCGGCCTTCTATGGGCCTCGTCAGTGAGGTGCAGCCACATTCCTCTAAGCACACTGGGCAAGGAGTCCACGTCTGGTTTCCCCCATCACCCATAGGGAGACTTCCCCAGGGTCATAATAATTTGCATACAAAGAGAGAAGCGCTCTACCAGGAACGAACAACAGCTCAGTGGCTTGTTCTATGGCGATTTACCACCCGGAAGCAGCCTCTTTTAGACCAGTGTGCTTTTCACAGAAGAAAACTTTCCTGAAGTATATCAGTCTGATCCTGCCAAGTAAGGTCAGTCCAGCCCCGAAATACCAGGCAATTCTCCTCTGAACAAGGAACATGACAACCCCAGACGATCGTTTCGGCCTTCTATGGGCCTCGTCAGTGAAGTGCAGCCACATTCCTCTAAGCACACTGGGCAAGGAGTCCACGTCTGGTTTCCCCCATCACCCATAGGGAGACTTCCCCAGGGTCATAATAATTTGCATACAAAGAGAGAAGCGCTCTACCAGGAACGAACAACAGCTCAGTGGCTTGTTCTATGGCGATTTACCACCCGGAAGCAGCCTCTTTTAGACCAGTGTGCTTTTCACAGAAGAAAACTTTCCTGAAGTATATCAGTCTGATCCTGCCAAGTAAGGTCAGTCCAGCCCCGAAATACCAGGCAATTCTCCTCTGAACAAGGAACATGACAACCCCAGACGATCGTTTCGGCCTTCTATGGGCCTCGTCAGTGAGGTGCAGCCACATTCCTCTAAGCACACTGGGCAAGGAGTCCACGTCTGGTTTCCCCCATCACCCATAGGGAGACTTCCCCAGGGTCATAATAATTTGCATACAAAGAGAGAAGCGCTCTACCAGGAACGAACAACAGCTCAGTGGCTTGTTCTATGGCGATTTACCACCCGGAAGCAGCCTCTTTTAGACCAGTGTGCTTTTCACAGAAGAAAACTTTCCTGAAGTATATCAGTCTGATCCTGCCAAGTAAGGTCAGTCCAGCCCCGAAATACCAGGCAATTCTCCTCTGAACAAGGAACATGACAACCCCAGACGATCGTTTCGGCCTTCTATGGGCCTCGTCTATACACACACATACACATATATATATATATATATTTACATACACACACACATATATGTATATGTATGCTGTATATATACTATATATATATATATATATATATACTTCCAATAAATAGTGCACTCTCAGCATTTTGTGAAAAAAAGGTCAACTTTATTAGATGACGTTTCAGGGAACTCAAGTCTCTTTCTTCTGGCTGATTGGAACAGCCAATAGAATGCAAGCTCTATCCTATTGGCTGATTGGATCACTGGATTACTGTTGGGGGTTGTATTTCTTTTTTTACAGGTAAAAGAGCTGATTACTTTTTGGCAATGCCCTGCAAAAGGCCCTTTTAAAGGCTATTGGTAGTTTAATTTAGGCTAGGGTTTTTTTTTATTTCGGGGGGCTTTTTTATTTTAATAGGGCTATTAGATTAGGTGTAATTAGTTTAAATATCTGTAATTTGTTTATTATTTTCTGTAATTTAGTGGGGTTTTTTTTGTACTTTAGCTAATTTAATTTAGGTAATTGTATTTAATTTAGTTAATTTATTTAATTATATTGTAGTCTTAGGTGTTATTGTAACTTAGGTTAGGTTTTATTTTACAGGTAAATTTGTCTTTATTTTAGCTAGGTAGTTATTAAATAGTTAATAACTATTTAATAACTATTCTACCTAGTTAAAATAAATACAAACTTGCCTGTAAAATAAAAATAAACCCTAAGATAGCTGCAATGTAACTATTAGTTATATTGGTGCTAGCTTAGGGTTTATTTTATAGGTAAGTATTTAGTTTTAAATAGGAATAATGTAGTTAATGATAGTAATTTTATTTAGATTTATTTAAATTATATTTAAGTTAGGGGGTGTTAGGGTTAGGGTTAGACTTAGGTTTAGGGGTTAATATGTTTATTATAGCGGCGGCGACATTGGGAGGACAGATTAGGGGTTAAAAAAGTGTAGGTAGGTTGAGGCAACATTGGGGGCAGCAGATTAGGGGTTAATAATTATAATGTAGGTGGCGGCGATGTTGGGGACAGCAGATTAGGGGTTCATAAATATAATGTAGGTGGAAGTGGGGTCCAGAGCGGCAGATGAGGGGTTCAAATTTTTATTATAGTATTTGCGATGCGGGAGGGCCTCGGTTTACAGCGTTGTACCATAAAACTCTTAACTACTGACTTTTAAATGCGTTAGGACTCTTGACGGGGTAGGCTGTACCGCTCACTTTTTGGCCTACCAGGACAGACTCGTAATACCAGTGCTATGGAAGTCCCATAGAAAAAAAGACTTTACGAAGTTTACGTAAGTCGTTTCGCGGTAAGGCCAAAGAAGTGTGCGGTAAACCTAAACCTTCAAGACTCGTAATACCAGCGGGCGTCAAAAAGCAGCATTAGAACCTCTTAACGCTGCTTTTTTACCCTAACGCACAACTCGCAATCTAGCCGAAAGATAGCAGAATCTTTATTTTTTAATAAAATTACTGCACTAGGTAGTATTTTGGGGTTAAAGTAGGTAGAAGTGGGAAGTTAGAAAAAAAAGGCACTTAAAAGTGCCTTTACATTGCGTTTAATGAAAACTGTGTGTTCCCTGTAAATATATATGTATATGGTTATATATATATATATTTATGTGTATATACACATATTAACATATAAATATATATATATATATATATTCATATACATATATATTTAAGTTTGCTGACCATCGCTGCGGTACTTGTCCCCTTCGCTTGTACTGAAGTTCTGATGCACTCTAGGAATGTAAAATATGCACTTTGCGCATCATGTTTTGAGATTTGGATCTTAACTTGGTCAGGTTATCGCACATGAAAGTATTTTTAAAGCGCCTTATTAAAATATTGAAATATTACAAATAAAATATTAAAAATGTTTTATTAAACATACTATAAAATATGTAGCTATATTCTATGGGTTATTTGGAATATTTTATAGTATGTTTAGTAATATTGAATATATATTTCTTTTTAAATATTTTATGTATAATATTTCACCTCATACAACAAAAAAGGACTCAGTAGTGCAAAAACAATGAATGTAGTGAGTTTCGTCACTTAAAACAGCTACTATTAGGTGGATTATGAGCGATTGACCAGCCTTCAAATGGAATACGTTATAACAATTTCCAATGCTGTACCGTCTGTGCCCAAGTCAGTCCCCCCACTGCTGCCCAAGCGTTTACCGGTATATATATGGATCTCAGATGCACGGGTACCTTGTACCTCAGTCGAGTGCTCGTCCTTCTGCCGGCTCTGCTGCTTGGCGTCCTCGTGGGTCTGGGTATGTACAGCGTCTCTCCACTTTCGGCAAGCGCCGGATCCTATTGGCTGGTTCTGATGTCGATCAGCAGGGACCAATCCGTAATGAAAATCAAGCTGAAGATTCACCTGTAGCAGTAAGATGAAAACACACACCTCCCCACAGCGCGATCATCCAGGAATCACTGGCAATGGCATAAGGAAAAAATTGTGGCAATCCTGGAGATTGTGAATAAAAGTCTTTATTTAAACAAACTGTGTTTAAAAGCGAAAGGCACACACAACAAATAAAAGCAAACCAGGTGTGGCACTGTCTGGCTTACGCGTTTCGGCTTGGAGCCGTAGTCATAGCCTGTAGTGCTATGTGTCACACCTATAATATATCCATAGCTAAAATCTAATTGGTTAAGAAATAGAAGACACACCTGTTGCTTAACTACTCTATACAATGCTAAATAATACACAGACCTCCTGTGCAATTAAAGCACTTAACTAGCATAATAATATACAGAGTCTTGTAAAGTGAAAAGTAAAGTAAAACAGATAGAATACACACGATATAGACAATGTGAGAAAAATTTCTAATATGCTGAAAATCAAGCCTTAAATATACTAGGGAATCAACAGTAAAATATAATATATACAAAATATTAAGAAACAAAAAAGCAAAAAAGCAAAAAATAGGAGTAGATACATCCTATGTACCCTGACCCTAAATATAATTCATAATAAACCCAAAAGGCATAATAGAAGGAAGGTGAACTTGTTTGATCACTCTCGGAATGCTAGAGAAGGGGCGATTGCTTTAACTGAATGCTAAATATATAATCTAAAGTAAATCTATACTAATAGTTCAACGTGTTAGGTACTACTGTATGCATGAAAAGCATATATAAGTAAGGCTTAATATAACGGATACATGGTTAGCAAGATGGTACCAGGGGGATTACCACAGATTCATAATGTCATACTTCGAGTTGAGACCATTAGGGATACGGGTGCTCATTGTAAAAATCCAATGTGCCTCTCTCAACTCAAGTAGACGATCTATGGAACCCCCTCTTTTGGGTCTGTAGACCCTTTCTATGGCACTCCAGGAAAAGGAAGACAAGTTACCCCCATGATACACCCCAAAATGCTGAACTACAGGGGTGCTGGATTTGGCTGTATTGAAAAAGGAAAGATGTTCCCTAATTCTAGTGTTTACATCTCTGGAGGTGAGACCTATGTATTGAATTTTGCATATTGAGCAATTGAGAACGTAAATCACATTTGTACAAGTGCAATTTAAGAGTGTTTTAATGTTAAACGTTTTTCCTGTAACGTAACTTGTAAATGTGCTCCCTGTGTGAACAAACTCACAGGGTTTGCACTTCTTATGGCCACATTTATGCATGCCCTGGTGTCTAATCCAGGCACATGTTTGATTAGTGTTGGTGGGCAGCATAGTGGGAGACAACAGAGATCCTAATGTGGGCCCTTTCTTGTATGCACACCTTAAGTTGCAATTGTACAAATGTGATTTACGTTCTCAATTGCACAATATGCAAAATTCAATACATAGGTCTCACCTCCAGAGATGTAAACACTAGAATTAGGGAACATCTTTCCTCTTTCAATACAGCCAAATCCAGCACCCCTGTAGTTCAGCATTTTGGGGTGTATCATGGGGGTAACTTGTCTTCCTTTTCCTGGAGTGCCATAGAAAGGGTCTACAGACCCAAAAGAGGGGGTTCCATAGATCGTCTACTTGAGTTGAGAGAGGCACATTGGATTTTTACAATGAGCACCCGTATCCCTAATGGTCTCAACTCGAAGTATGACATTATGAATCTGTGGTAATCCCCCTGGTACCATCTTGCTAACCATGTATCCGTTATATTAAGCCTTACTTATATATGCTTTTCATGCATACAGTAGTACCTAACACGTTGAACTATTAGTATAGATTTACTTTAGATTATATATTTAGCATTCAGTTAAAGCAATCGCCCCTTCTCTAGCATTCTGAGAGTGATCTAACAAGTTCACCTTCCTTCTATTATGCCTTTTGGGTTTATTATGAATTATACTTAGGGTCAGGGTATATAGGATGTATCTACTCCTATTTTTTGCTTTTTTGCTTTTATGTTTCTTAATATTTTGTATATATTGTACTTTACTGTTGATTCCCTAGTATATTTAAGGCTTGATTTTCAGCATATTAGAAATTTCTCTCACATTGTCTAAATCGTGTGTATTCTATCTGTTTTACTTTACTTTTCACTTTACAAGACTCTGTATATTAGTATGCTAGTTAAGTGCTTTAATTGCACAGGAGGTCTGTGTATTATTTAGCATTGTATAGAGTAGTTAAGCAACAGGCGTGTCTTCTATTTCTTAACCAATTAGATTTTAGCTATGGATATATTATAGGTGTGACACATAGCACTACAGGCTATGACTGCGGCTCCAAGACGAAACGCGTAAGCCAGACAGTGCCACACCTGGTTTGCTTTTATTTGTTGTGTGTGCATTTCGCTTTTAAACACAGTTTGTTTAAATAAAGACTTTTATTCACAATCTCCAGGATTGCCACAATTTTTTCCTTAATATTTCACCTCCATCAATTCTAAAAGCCTTCCTACATGCTGAAAAGGTTACAGGAACAGGAAAGCATTATAACTTGGAAACGGCATGCTAAAATTGCTTCCACGCTACCAGTGAGCTATAAAGCCAAGAACCCAAAGGAAATTAAGCAATTTAGCGTATATGAAGGAAAAAATACTGTGTATAGCTCGGAAGTGTCTTCTGAGCATTTTAAGCTGATTGTTCTAAATTTAAAGCAACAGAAACCTTAACAAATCAAAAATTTTAAAGGTGCCCAAAAGTGTTATAAACTGCGAATATAAGGTGTGTGGTGAACAAATAAATTTCCTCAGACTAATTGAAGCATGGGCAAATGTTCATACTAATAGCCAGTGGGCTATGAAGGTGAAAAGTACTTACTTTTTAGAACCTTAATTCTCTGTGCAGCAGCAACTTGCTTCCAGTAAAGTAGACATGCCCATCCAAGGCAATGCCAAGGATCTAAATCAGAAACAGCATCTACAAAACATGGGGATTAGTTGACGAGTCCACATTTCACCTGGAGAGGGCTATGGATTCACAAAGAGCAGCTCGATGTAGACCAGGGAATTGTTGGTCACTGTAGACCAGGGAATTGGTGGTCAAGTTAACATTTATTAATGAGAAAAATACTTTTTCACTGCCTGGCTGATAACTCCTTGTCTACCCCTGTGCACATGTCTAGTTAATGGGACTGGTGGTAACAGAGTTTAATGCTCACCTCCAGTTCAGTGCTAAAGAAGTTTCTCCATTTTCATGGAAGTGATATTGCATGTTCAGGGGCGGACTGACAAGTTGAGCAATTCATCCCTTACCCAAGGGCCCTGAATCCTAAGAGGGACCGTGGAGGCAGTTGCATTATGAATTCAGCACTAAATAAAAAATAAATAATTTTTATTTTGATTATTATTTTACTTTTTTTGCCTGGGGGGGTGGCGTGAGAGGGAGGGGCCAGGTGCCACTCAATTGTGCAGTGGAGGTCTGGAGGCATGAGCACTCGGTTGGTGCATGCAGGGAGGAGTCAGCACAATGAAGTAGAACTTAGGAAGGAGGTAAGGAGGCAATTTTCAAGTATCAAGCAACAGATCTGCCTAATATTTATTATTTAATTGTGCTACATGCACATATTCACAGATCTGCTGTTTTACTCTACTCTGACTGCAGCCTTTCCACAGAAGTTGAACTGTTTTGTAAATTGTAAGGTCAACTGAGATAACGAACAAAAAGAAAAAAGCGGTCCCAAAAAGTATGCTTAATATAAAAAGCGTAAACTTTATTTCATAATTTAAAACGGTATAGAATTCAAAGATAAAAGTGTAAGAAAAAGTCTAAAGTTTACACTTTTTATATTAAGCATACGTTTTGGGGACCGCTTTTTTTTCTTTTTGTTCATTACCATTATCAAGGGCTGTGAGGAGCCCCTGCTCTTTGGTCCCTGTATGCAAGTTTGAGCATTTTCATTATACTCACCCACATATCCTGGATTGGATATTCAGGAGAGAGTGGAACTGTAACGGAGATCGGAGACACCTACGTCACTTCCGGAATAAGTCCTGCACCTGCTATTGGCAACACCGGTGAATGGAAAGAGGTTGATGATCGCGCTTGCATCGTGGTCGCCATCTCTGCTAAACCGAAGGAAGCCACCCCAGAAGAGAGAATACTGTGATTCACTGCTGAAATCAGGTAACACTGTGAGGGTTTTTTTTAGCGGTGTGGCAGGTGAAGAGAGAAGTTTGTGCTTAGAGTACACCGATGTCTCTGTCCGCCAATAACAGAAGTGCTGTGTGTCACTCCATCTAACTGCAGATGTGACTTTGCTTATTTGTATCAACTGAGATAACTCCACACATCTGGCTTTTCTAGTAACCAAGGGTGAGACACGGAGTGGCCCCAGGGGAAGCATACTAATTTCCAATACTGCCGTTATTACTTTAATCTGGGCCCGGCTGTCCACGTGACTCTCCTTTGAGCAGACTTTTATTTAATGCAAGCAGAAGGCAGCACTGGATGAACCAACACAGGCTAGTGAATAAAACATAAAATCCAAAAATTGGGTTAGCTACAATTCCTTATTTGATGAAAGGTATGCAGTGGTGTGTGTGTGTATATATACTGTTTATATATATATATATATATATATATATATATATATATATATATATATATATATATATAGCTATCTCTCTCTATATATACTGTATGGATTTATATAGCTCACAAAAGTGAGTGCACCCCTCACATTTTTGTAAATATTTTATTTTATCTTTTCATGTGACAACACTGAAGAAATTACACTTTGCTGCAATGTAAAGTAGTGAGTGTACAGCCTGTATAACAGTGTAAATTTGCTGTCCCCTCAAAATAACTCAACACACAGCCATTAATGTCTAAACCATTGGCAACAAAAGTGAGTACACCCCTAAGTGGAAATGTCCAAATTGGGCCCAAATTGTCAATATTTTGGCCTCTATTTATCAAGCCGTTAACTTACCTGCATTCGACGGCACCAATACGCTCTCCTAAGATCGCCTAACATCGCGGCTGCGGTCCTGAATAAGTACTCCAAAATTATCAAAAAAGCTGTCAAAAAGGCGCGCACCAAGTACGGTGCGATCTGCAGCGGACTGTTGTTAACTAACAGTCATCGATCTCGCTGCTCTTTGGCTTTTTTACAGCTTTCTTGGTACCCTGTCACTAAACACCCACACTATACTATACTGTTTACCCCCTATACTGCCGCTCCCGGACCCTGCCGCAACTAAATAAAGTGTTTAACCCCTAAAACGCCGCTCCCAGACCCCGCCGCAACTAAATAAAGTGTTTAACCCCTAAACTGCTGCTCCCGGAGCCCACCACAACTCTAATAAAGGTATTAACCCCAAAACCGCTGCTCCCGGAGCCCACCGCAACTCTAATAAAGGTATTAACCCCAAAACCACCGCTCCCGGAGCCCACCGCCACCTACATTATACATATTAACCCCTAATCTTTCGCCCGCTATACCGCCACCACCTACATAAAGTTATTAACCCCTATCCTGCCGCTCCTGGACCCCGCCGCAACTAAATAAAGTGTTTAACCCCTAAACCACCGCTCCCGGAGCCCACCGCAACCTACATTATATTTATTAACCCCTAATCAGCCCCCCCCGTACACCACCGCCACTATATTAAATGTATTAACCCCTAAACCTAAGTCTAACACTAACCCTAACACCCCCTAACTTAAATATAATTTTAATAAATCTAAATAAAATTATTCCTATTTAAAACTAAATACTTACCTATAAAATAAACCCTAAGATAGCTACAATATAACTAATAGTTACATTGTAGCTATCTTAGGATTTATTTTTATTTTACAGGCAACTTTGTATTTATTTTAACTAGGTAGAATAGTTATTAAATAGTTATTAACTATTTAATAACTTCCTAATCAAAATAAATACAAAAGTACCTGTTAAATAAAGTCTAACCTAAGTTACAATTACACCTAACACTACACTATCATTAAATTAATTACCTACATTAACTACAATTAAATAAAATTATCTAAAGTCCAAAAAAAACAACTAAATTACAGAAAATAATAAAATAATTACAAGTTTTTTAAACTAATTACACCTAATCTAATCCCCCAAATAAAATAAAAAAGACCCCCAAAATAATAAAAAGTCCTACCCTATACTAAATTACAAATAGCCCTTAAAAGGGCATTTTGCGGGGCGTTGCCCCAAAGTAATCAGCTCTTTTACCTGAAAAAAAAGTACAATACCCACCCAACATTTAAACCCACCACCCATCCAATCCCCCCTTAAAAAACCTAACACTAACCCCTTGAAGATCACCCTACCTTGAGACGTCTTCACCCAACCGGGCCGAAGTCCTCCATGAAGCCGGGCGAAGTGATCCTCCAGACGGGCAGAAGTCTTCATCCAAGCCAGCCAGAAGAGGTCCTCCAGATGGGCAGAAGTCTTCATCCAAGCGGCATCTTCTATCTTTATCTATCCGGCGCAGAGCGGGTCCATCTTCAAGCCATCTGATGCGGAGCATCCTCTTCCAATGACATCGGACGACTGAATGACGGTTCATTTAAATGATGTCATCCAAGATTACGTCCCTTAAATTCTGATTGGCTGATAGAATTCTATCAGCCAATCAGAATTAAGGTAGGAAAAATCCTATTGGCTGATGCAATCAGCCAATAGGATTTAAGTTCAATCCTATTGGCTGATCCAATCAGCCAATAGGATTGAGCTCGCATTCTATTGGCTGTTCCAATCAGCCAATAGAATGCAAGCTCAATCCTATTGACTGATTGGATCAGCCAATAGGATTGAACCTCAATCCTAGTGGCTGATTGCATCAGCCAATAGGACTTTTCCTACCTTAATTCCGATTGGCTGATAGAATTCTATCAGCCAATAGGAATTCAAGGGACACCATCTTGGATGACGTCATTTAAAGGAACCGTCATTCAGTCGTCGGATGTCGTTGGAAGAGTATGCTCCGTGTCGGATGTCTTGAAGATGGACCCGCTCTGCACCGGATGGATGAAGATAGAAGATGCCGCCTGAATGAAGACTTCTGCCCATCTGGAGGACCTCTTCTGCCCGGCTTGGATGAAGACTTCTGCCCAGCTTGGATGAAGACTTCTGACCGTCTGGAGGACCACTTCGCCCGGCTTCATTGAGGACTTCAGCCCGGTTGGGTGAAGACGTCTCAAGGTACGGTGATCTTCAAGGGGTTAGTGTTAGGTTTTATTAAGGGGGTATTGGGTGGGTTTTAGAGTAGGATTGGGTGTTTGGGTGGTGGGTTTTAATGTTGGGGGGTATTGTACTTTCCGGTAAAAGAGCTGATTACTTTTGGGCAATGCCCCGCAAAAAGCCCTTTTAAGGGCTATTTGTAATTTAGTATAGGGTAGGGGCTTTTTTATTTTGTTAGGGGAATTAGATTAGGTGTAATTCGTTTAAAAATCTTGTAATTATTTGATTATTTTCTGTAATTTAGTGTTTGTTTGTTTTTGTACTTTAGATCATTTTATTTAATTTTATTTAATTGTAGTTAATGTAGGTAATTAATTTAATTATAGTGTAGTGCTAGGTGTAATTGTAACTTAGGTTAGGTTTTATTTTACAGGTACTTTTGTATTTATTTTAACTAGGTAGTAATTAAATAGTTAATAACTATTTAATAACTATTGTACCTAGATAAAATAAATACAAAGTTGCCTGTAAAATAAAAATAAATCCTAAGATAGCTACAATGTAATTATTAGTTATATTGTAGCTAGCTTAGGGTTTATTTTATAGGTAAGTATTTAGTTTTAAATAGCAATAATTTATTTCGATTTATTTAAATTATATTTAAGTTCGGGGGTGTTAGGGTTAGTGTTAGACTTAGGTTTAGGGGTTAATACATTTAATATAGTGGCGGCGGTGTAGGGGGGGGGCAGATTGGGCTTAATAAATATAATGTAGGTGGCAGCGGTGTAGGGCGGGGCAGATTAGGGGTGAATAAATATAATGTAGGTGGCGATGGGCTCCGGGAGCAGCGGTTTAGGGGTTAAACACTTTATTTGTGGCGGGGTCCGGGAGCGGCGGTTTAGGGGTTAATAAGTATAAAGTAGGTGGCGGCGGTGTAGGGGGGGGGGAGATTAGGGGTGTTTAGACTCGGGTACATGTTAGGGTGGTAGGTGTAGACATTACCATAGGAATCAATGGGATATCGGGCAGCAGCGAACATGAGCTCTTGCTGCTTTCCAACTCCCATTGATTCCTATGGCGGCGGATTGAAGATAGTGCTGAACTTGCGTTCGGAACATCTGTAGCGACGTAAGCATTGATCTGTGTCGGACTGAGTCCCGCGGATCGTATGTTACGTCACTAAATTCTGCTTTTGCCTGTCTGTAGGGTTTGATAATTAAGGTGAATCAGGCTCGCCACAAATACGCTGCGGAATTCCAGCGTATTTGCAGTTGACGGCTTGATAAATACATGCCTATGAGTAAATTGGAAAGTTGTCCAATCCATTTAAGTTTAGTTTTGACTTTACTGTCCCTTTTATACATATGTTGATGCCATCTGAGAACAAAACTGCCTACGGCATTCCAGTTATATCTACAGTGCAAATTAAACTTTCATTTGATTTCAAAGGCAGCCTCAATGTTTTAGAGGTCTACGGCACTCCAACATATTTGGCCACCATCTAAGCCTTTCCCATGAAGCATCTATTATACCGCACCAGAAATAATTAAAATAATACACCATAATGGTGTATCTTAATTGCTTAATGCAACTGCCAAAATTTGAAAATGGAGAAAGTGGCAGATGTCTTAAAGGGACAGTCTTTTGGAAAATGTTTATTGTTTAAAAATATAGATAATCCCTTTATTACCCATTCTCCAGTTTTGCATAACCAACACTGTTATGTTAATACACTTTTTATCACTGTGATTACCTTGTATCTAAGCCTCTGCAAACTGCCCCCTTATCTCAGTGACTTTTTACAAACTTGCATTGCAGCCAATCACTGCTGGTTTATGCATAACTTCACTGGAGTGAGCACTATGTCATCTATATGGCACACATAAACTAGTACTATTTGTCTGTGAAACACATAAAATGAACTGTAAGAGGCTGCTTTCAGGGGCTTAGAAACAGGCAGAGGTTTAGAGGTTATAAAGTATATTAATTTAACAATTTTGACATACCTAAATATGTGAATATTCTAAGTAAAAGTAATCTTTAAATATACAGTACATATATACATAATAGAAGAGTAGTGCAGACCCTTTAAAGATATTATTACTTAAAATAAATCTATTTAACTCCTATACTTTAACCCCAATAAAGAACTTATTTAAAATAACAGTTAAGCTTGACGGAAAAAGAGTTTCCTGAGGGTGTTTGCACAAGTTGGTTTTTTTGCTTGTATTACAAGTTGAAAGCAAACATGATTGCGAGAGCGCAATTGAAGTTAACGCACGTCTGGTTAGCACGATCTCATAGCTCTGGTTAACTGTTTCATAAAACAAAAAAGTGTCACAAAACACATCAAATATATATATTAGAAAGTACAGTTACACTCATAATAACTCTGTCTAATTTAAATTATTACTAGAAAAAATTACTACACAAAAAAGTTAGAAGGGGTCAAAAATATGAGGTCTCGTTTGTTAGGAAAAAAAAGGCAGGCAAAGTGGTTAACTGTGTATTGACAGTAAATATGTGACATTCCAATGTTCTGCACATAGCAGAATATGTTCTAAGTATAATAGATATTCCTAAATATATCTATACCTATATATAATCATGACTATATAGGTATAAATATATATTCGTGCAAAAAAGCATTATATATATATATATATATATATATATATATATATATATATATATATATTTATGAATAAATAGAACATATTCTGCTATGTGAAGAATATTGGAATGAGAAATATCGGGTTTGCGTGCAAGTATGGTGTTTTTCTGTTCCATTGACTTCTGTGGGGGAATACGTTATTTTGTGCTCAATATTCTAACTTTGGCTTTTTACAATCTCATTGGGTTAGTGAGTGAGAAAAAACTGTTTACTTTCAACTTGTAATACAAGCGCTATCTGACACGGGCGAAAAGCTTACTTTTAACTCTCGAGGGGGAGTATTAAATACTGCTCCACTTGTAATCTGGCCCTTTATTTGGTAGATGAAATAATCATTAAATAAACATCCATGCTGGTGCATTCGGATTGTCTTGGTTTTACTTAACCTCCACTTATAGAGCTTTATTATAGTGGAAGCAGCACTTAGATTTAATCAACACCATTTAAAAATGTCAGTAACTCAATTTACTAGATTAAGTTAGGCTATTAGCAAACTACTATTTAACAACTAGTATTATTTTTCATTTTTTTATAATGGCTAGGTGAATATTTAATGCAGAATGCCAGTCATGTGAGCATAGCTAATATAAAATATATTATTGTTAGCATATGGCTGCTTGTACTTCTTATTAGATTTTGTATGTATTTCTAACAAAATAATAATCTCCTTCAATTTGTGAATATATCTAGTTTGTACCTAAAATGCTTCATCTGACACCCACCGCAGCTTCTTAGTTAGCAACAGTCTTTATGTTTTTTTACAAAAAAAATCCCAAACAAATAAAATCATTTTTTTGACTAAAACAGCTGCTAGTTTCTGGATGCTGATTAAACTATTTACCATTAATTTTTCAACATATGGATAATAAAATCAGAACACAACTTTAATCCATAATGCACATAAAATATCTCAAGCACATAAGATTCAATGTAGATGACATTAGAATAGGGCAATACAAATCAAGCAATATGGATATTACTTACAATCTTTAATTTTTTCCTCTATACGGCTATTTTTTTAATTTTATTTTTGCTGATATTTAAATAATTTTTTCAATCCTTGCAAAACTCTAGTGTTTGGTGTTTGAATATGAAATGCCACCTGATGTATGTCTACGAGAAGTTACAAAGCATGTTTACTTTCTACAAATTATTGGTTAAATAAATTAATTTATAAATTCACAGATGTTTTTTTAGAGCTAGATTTTACCTATATGTCTACCCCACTTTATGTAAGGTAAACACACATGGCTAGATTACAAGTTTTGCGTTAGGCTTAAAAAACAGCATTAGCCGATCCTAACGCTGCTTTTAATGCCCGCTGGTATTACGAGTCTTACAGGTACAGGTGTACCGCTCACTTTTTTGGCCAGACTTGGCAATACCGTAAAGCCACTTACGTCAATTGCGTATCCTATTTTTTCAATGGGACTTGCATAGCGCCGGTATTACGAGTCTGTCAAAAAGTGAGCAGTAGACCCTCTCCTGTCAAGACTGGTACCGCATTTTAAAGTCAGTAGTTAAGAGTTTTACACTACAAAGCCGTAGCATAAAACTCTTAACTAAAGTGCTAAAAAGTACACCAACATGCATAAACTACCTATTAACCCCTAAACTGAGGAACTCCCACATCGCAAACACTAAAAGAAAAATTTTAACCCCAAATCTGCCGAACCGGACATCGCCGCCATTATAATAAATATATTAACCCCTAAACTGCCGCACTCCCGCCTCGCAAACACTCGTTAAATATTATTAACCCCTAATCTGCCATCCCTAACACCACCGCCACCTACCTACATTTATTAACCCCTAATCTGCCGCCCCCAATGTTGCTGCCACTATATTAAAGTTATTAACCCCTAAATCTAAGTCTAATCCTAACCCTAACACCCCCTAACTTAAATATAATTAAAAGAAATCTAACTAAAAATCTAACTAAATTATTCCTATTTAAAACTAAATACTTACCTGTAAAATAAACCCTAAGCTAGCTGCAATATAACTAATAGTTACATTGTAGCTGTCTTAGGGTTTATTTTTATTTTACATGCAAGTTTGTATTTATTTTAACTAGGTAGAATAGTTATTAAATAGTTATTAACTATTTAATAACTACCTAGCTAAAATAAATACAAAAGTACCTGTAAAATAAAACCTAACCTAAGTTACAATTACACCTAACACTACACTATAATTAAATAAATTAACTAAATGAAATACAATTAAATACATTACATACAATTAGCTAAATTAAATAAAATTATGTAAAGTACAAAAAAAATAAATTACAGAAAATAATAAACAAATTACAGATATTTAAACTAATTACACCTAATCTAATAGCCCTATTAAAATAAAAAAAGCCCCCCCAAATAAAAAAAACCCTAGCCTAAACTAAACTACCAATAGCCCTTATAAGGGCCTTTTGTGGGGCATTGCCCCAAAGTAATCAGCTCTTTTACCTGTAAAAAAAAATACAAACAACCCCCCAACATTAAAACCCATCACCCACACACCCAACCCCCCGAATAAAAAAAACTATCTAAAAAAACCTAAGCTCCCCATTGCCCTGAAAAGGGCATTTGGATGGGCATTGCCCTTAAAAGGGCAGTTAGCTCTTTTGCCGCCCAAAGCCCCTAACTTAAAAATTAAACCCACCCAATACAACCTTAAAAAAACCTAACACTAACCCCCTGAAGATTGACTTACCGGGAGACGTCTTCATCCAAGCCATGCAAAGTGGTCCTCCAGATGGGCAGAAGTCTTCGTCCAAGCCGGGTAGAACTGGTCCTCCAGATGGGCAGAAGTCTTCATCCAGACGGCATCTTCTATCTTCATCCATCCGACGCGGAGCGGGTCCATCTTCAAGACATCCGACGCAGAGCATCCTCTTCATCCGACGACTAACACAGAATGAAGGTACCTTTAAGTGACGTCATCCAAGATGGCGTACCTTAGATTCCGATTGGCTGATAGAATTCTATCAGCCAATCGGAATTAAGGTAGAAAAAAATCCTATTGGCTGATCCAATCAGCCAATAGAATGCAAGCTCAATCCTATTGGCTGATTGGATCAGCCAATAGGATTGAACTTCAATCCTATTGGCTGATTGCATCAGCCAATAGGATTTTTTCTACATTATTTCCGATTGACTGAAAGAATTCTATCAGCCAATCGGAATTTAAGTGACGCCAACTTGGATGACATCACTTAAAGGTACCTTCATTCTGTGTTAGTCGTCGGATGAAGAGGATGCTCCGTGTTGGATATCTTTAAGATGGACCCGCTCCACGCCGGATGGATGAACATAGAAGATGCCGTCTGGATGAAGACTTTTGCCCGTCTGGAGTACCACTTCTGCCCGGCTTGGATGAAGACTTCTGCTCGTCTGGTGGACCACTTCGCCCGGCTTTTTATGAAGACTTCTGCCCGTCTGGAGGACCACTTCGCCCGACTTGGCTGAAGACGTCTCCCTGTAAGTCGATCTTCAGGGGGTTAGTGTTAGTTTTTTTTAAGGGTGTATTGGGTGGGTTTTATTTTTTAGATTAGGGTTTGGGTGGCAAAAGGGCTAACTGCCCTTTTAATGGCAATGCCCATCCAAATCCTTAGTTTTTTTTAGATAGTATTTTATTTGGGGGGTTGGTTGTGTGGGTGGTGAGTTTTACTGTTGAAGGGGTTGTTTGTATTTTTTTTACAGGTAAAAGAGCTGATTACTTTGGGGCAATGCCCCGCAAAAGGCCATTTTAAGGGCTATTTGTAGTTTAGTTTAGGCTAGGGTTTTGTTTTTTTGGTTTTTTTTTGGGGGGGGGGTATTTTGATAGGGCTATTAGATTAGGTGTAATTAGTTTAAATTTCTGTAATTTGTTTATTATTTTCTGTAATTTAGTTTTTTTTATACTTTAGCTAATTTAATTTATTTAATTGTTTTTAATTTATGTAATTTATTTGATTATAGTGTAGTGTTAGGTGTTAGTGTAACTTAGGTTAGGTTTTATTTTACAGGTGAATTTGTATTTATTTTAGCTAAGTAGTTATTAAATAGTTAATAACTATTTAATAACAATTCTACCTAGTTAAAATAAATACAAACTTGCCTGTAAAATAAAAATAAAACCTAAGCTAGCTACAATGTAACTATTAGTTATATTGCAGCTATCTTAGGGATTATTTTACAGGTAAGTATTTAGTTTTAAATAGGAATAATGTAGTTAAAGATAGGAATATTTATTTAGATTTATTTAAATTATATTTAAGTTAGGGGGTGTTAGGTTTAGGGTTAGATTTAGGTTTAGGGGTTAATAACTTTACTATAGTGGCAGCGACGTTGGGGGCGGCAGATTAGGGGTTAATAAATGTAGGTAGGTGGTGGCTATGTTAGGGACGACAGATTAGGGGTTAATAATATTTAATGTTTGCGAGGCGGGAGTGCGGCGGTTTAGGGGTTAATACGTTTATTATAGTGGCGGCGACGTTGGGGGCGGCAGATTAGGGGTTAATAAGTGTAGGTAGGTGGTGGCAACACTGGGGGCAGCAGATTAGGGGTTAATAAATAGTATGTAGGTGTCGGCGATGTTGGGGGCAGCAGATTAGGGGTTCATAAGTATAATGTAGGTGGCGGGGGTTTCCAGAGTGTCAGATTAGGGGTTAATAATTATAATGTAGGTGTCGGCGATGTAGGGGGCGGCAGATTAGGGGTTAATAAGTGTAAGATTAGGGGCGTTTGGTCTCGGGGTTCATGTTTGGGTGTTAGGTGTAGACATAAATTTTATTTCCCAATAGGAATCAATGGGGCTGCGTTAAGGAGTTTTACGCTGCTTTTTTGCAGGTGTTAGACTTTTTTTTAGCCGGCTCTCCCCGTTGATTCCTATGGGGAAATCGTGCACAAGCACGTTACACCAGCTCACCGCTGACTTAAGCAGCGCTGGTATTGGAGTGCGGTAATGAGCAAAACTTTGCTCAACACTCACTTCTAGTCTTTTAACAACGGGTTTGTGAAAACTCGTAATACCAGCGCTGAAGATAAGTGAGCGGTGAGGCAAAACTGCTCGTTAGCACCGCACAGCCTGTAACACAAAACTCGTAATCTAGGTCACAGTTAGCTAGGCTCAGAAATACAAAAATGAGAAACCTCTAATTAAGGCACATCAACAACCATAATTTTATCTACATTGGTCAAGGAGTAGAGAAAGAGGGTATGTCACATTAGTTTCCTTTTCTTAATTACTTTTAAAAGCATACCTTATGCAGTATACAGTTGCATCTATAAGGAAACACCCCAAACATTCCTATTATTCTTGTGTTCACATAAACAAAATGTGCTTTTCTGAAAATTTTGTGAAGTGCATTACCAGTTAAAAGTTTAACAGCACTGCAATTTTTCCAGTTTTTATTGAAATGTATGGAGTTTAATGTCTTCATGTACTTTAAATTAAAGCATAGAACAAATAAACAATCAGGATAGTTGAATAAAGTAATCATTATGTTTAACAATGTTGCATTCTTTCTACAATGGAGATCAAATATTATTTGAAGAGCTCTTCCCTCAAATGTATTGCACTTATAGGTTGCATTGCTTTCAAAATCTTGTCCCATTTATCCCAAACCAGCTTGATGGGGCTTATGTCTGGAAACTGTGCTCGCCATTCCATAAGTCCTTGTTCTTTTGTTTTGCATAGTTCTCACATAGCCTGGGTGCAGGGGCATATTTTGGTATAGACAGGGCCGCCATCAGGGGGTGAATAAGGTGACTTCTGTCAGGGGCCCAGGGGGGCCCCATGAGGCAAGCACAACTATTTTTTTTTGGCAGCCACCAGAGGGCGCTACAGCAGAGTGCTATTGAGCATGGGGAAATATAATTACAAGAAGTAAAGCGTCAGCGTTTGAGAGGATTTCTGAGTGTGCACTAAACCACTATGCACAGTGTGAGACAGACTTGGCACTTTAGTTTGTACAGTGTGTGCCTGAGTCAGATGGCAGGTCACTTTAATTTGCAGAGTAAGTAGGACTTATTTGTGCAATTTCAGATTGTAAATTCAGTGTGGTAGTTATATGGTGGGGCCAGGGGTCCATAAAAACACATTTTTTTAGCAATATGCTTCAGTGTATTTGTGATTATTTGACAATACTGTATAAATTCTACATTTAAAACCATGCAGAAATGTTTGCTCCTCAATACACAAATGGTAGGTGCCCTTTTGGCAGATATGATTTTTTAAATTTATTTATATATTTTAATTACATTCCAGTTTATAGCCCCTTTATGTGAGGACTTTCCAGATTCCACGATTTTTACATCTGCATAAAATGTTGTACTCTCAGGCTAAGATTGTTCAGTGGTTCAGTTTACACTACAGCTGACAGATTTGAAGTGGTGCTCTTGGTTGGGGAAAATGGGGGGGGACCCCAAACATATGTCATCCTTTCAAAAGTACTTTTCTTCATCTACACCTTCTGACAGATCAATAATCTACAATTTTTAATTTACATAAGTATTTTTGTTTGCTCATTTTCAAAAATGATTCTTTAAAAAGTGATCTCATAATTTCTGTTATTTTGTTTTATCATGCATGTCACACACTGTTGATTAAGGGGATGGCAATGTGCAGAAATGTTGCCTCCTGTGAGTGTTTCTGTGGGTGTCTGTGTTTATGTCTTTGTGCTTTTGTTGGTGTCTCTATGAGTGTGTATGTATTTCTTTTCTGTGGGTCTCTCTGTGAGGGTTTATGTGTCTGTCTTTGTGCATTTTCTGTGGATGTCTCTGTGAGGGTGTGTGTGTGTGTGTATGTATGTCTTTGTGTGTTTTCTGTGAGTGTCTCTGTGTGTGTGTGTGCGTGTCTTTGTGGGTTTTCTGTGGGTTTCTGTGAGTGTGTATGCCTTTGTGTGTTTTCTGAGGCTGTCTCTGCGGGTGCTTCCTTTGGTGTATGTGCAAGTTTGTGTTTGAGTTTGTTACACACAGACATATATACACACGCACACTTGAACATGAACATTTAATTTTAAAATAGCATGAAAAAAAGCTATTTTACACCCTAAACAGAAAAACATTATGGCTCTGAAAGGCCTAAAACCTGGAGGGTGGGAGGCAGCAGAATTTTTAATGCCTAGGGCAGCACAAAACCTAAATACGTCACTGCCGGGAGGTATGTTTTGGGTTATTATCTTGCTGTAGAGCCACTGGTGGTGCTTTATATACAATTTTGTCATCTTTGCACCAACTTTCTTACCTGACATTTGACCTGCCAAACCTGTATCTCTAAGTCTTCTATGCTCAGTTGAAGTGATACTTGCCTACTTTGACTAATGTTAAGCTGTACTTGAAGCTGTTGTACTTTAACCTGTCTTTCACACAGGTGTTGACTTTCAGAACTTCGTCTTCTGTTTCTCCCCCCCTCTTTGGCTCGCTCTCCCCCCCCTTTGGCTCTCCCCCCCTTTGACTCTCCACCCCCCTTTGGCCCAGCCACGCCCCTCACAACACCCGGTCACGCCCCCATTGCGACGCTCCCGTGGGCCACGCTCCCTGACACTCCGCTTCAGCCTTGCTCTGTGCTGAGTGCTGAGTGTCAGGATCCAAACGGCCAGGTATGTTTGTCACGTGCAGTCTCTACTGCGCATGACTGCATCTGACAAACATACTTGGCCATTTATTATATAGGATTAAAAAATATAAAAAAAATTATTATACATAATGTAAAAAAAAGATATATTCTATGGATTATTTAGAATTTTTACTTTCAACTTGTAATATTCTTGCTACCTGAGGCATGCAAAAAATCTTTCTAGCAAAGTTTACAGTCAAGCGGGAGTTCTAAATTAGCACTCCACTTGTAATCTAGCCCTAAATACACAAGTTTTTTTTCATGCTAGTGTTTGAAAATTAAAAAAGGAGGAGATTTGTTGGGGTTGTGGCAGTTTACAGGTTAAAACATCTCTAGCATGCTAATCAGAGCTTCGTATTATAAATATGAGACACGTTAATTTGGTTAAAATGTAAATAACTTTTAATACCAAATCAGTGTTGATTATGCGAGACTCTTTACAAAACAACATATTATGCACAAACAGTTGATCAACCTAGGCCTAAGAGCTTTGCCAACTATAAAATAGGAGCTCTATTCAATGTTTCTCATACATCTTAAATGTTGTACCAGTCAAGGTTAGACCAATATAATAGAAGCCATTTCTCCATTGTTCTAGGCATATTCATTTCAATTAATTCCCAATGACAGTTCTGCACAAGATGACTATTGCTTCTGAAATAACCTCAAGACATGTGTTTGACCAAAGCAGAGTCAAATTTAAAGTGTTTTTCTCTTACCATTGCTTTATTTTCTACCTGTGAATTCAGCTTGAAGAGCCTCAAGCTTATCATTACTCTACTCCTGTCTGTAACATATATATCATATCCATTAATTAATGAGCTGGAATCAGACAGTTTTGCTGTTGAGCTAAAATATCTGTGCATGGTTTGTACCATAAATAAGTTTATACCTATCTCTTCAGTCTGAAAATGATCAAATAACAACTTGTTTATATATGCCCCAGTTGAATAATATATGGATCTACATTTTCTAATGTGATAACTAGCACTTTTTTAGATCATTTCAACATATAAGATGGAGAATTAATGGAACTGCTAATAAAACAAATTCTCACAGTAAGATAAACAATAGTGCAATTCTATTAAAATGCAAGTTGAATAAGTTGAATGGTTTAGATTCTATTAAAATTATATCTGAATAAGGCCATATCATCAAAGCAATTAGTAGTGAGATGTAGCAGATGATACAGCCAAGACACGGGTTATAATTCCTAGGTCTTTTGGCACAGATGCCATGTGGTTATAGCCTAGTGTAATCAAGCTTATATCATGTTCTATGATGCATCACAGGAAACTGTTCTCAGTTAGAAGAAGCTAATTATCCAGATATGCATTTAATTATAACTTTATGTATACTGTTGTGCTGAATGGTAAGAGCTGTGTATACAGTACTTGTCATTTCCTTTATAGCAAGAACATCATGTGCTACAGACTGAATGTCACCTAATAATTTCTATGTATATTTTAATAACTTGTTGGCCATATCACCATTACTTGGTTGATAATGTTGCTGGTGCTGTGATTGATTAGATATAAGGTAATATAAAATGTAAATACTGTCCCTACCTCTACCCTTTATTTGAGCTTCTGGGAAATTAAAAATTGGTCCATTCAATGTGCTTATCGCAATGACAATTATAAATCATTTGGATCACCTCAGTTCTTTTTTCTCAAACAAGACACTTGAATATTAAGAATTCCCTAAATATGTTATTCTCTTAACATATTTATTTCTGCAGAAACTGTTAGAAAACTACAAATAACTGATAATAAAAATAATAATAATAAATAAACACTGGCTGTGAGAAAAAAAAGTATTCCAATAAAAAAAAAATAAAGAAAATATTGAATTAAAATAGGCAAAAGATTATAAAAAGTTAAAATACTAGAACAGTCTGAGGAGACTTGCATAGTTTATTCATATTATATTCATAAGAAGTGAGGTGCATAAGATAGGCTAAACCTGGTAAAATCAGAATGTAATTTAATCCAATCACCTCAAGCTGTAAAAGAGACAATATCTGATGAAGCTCCTAACAAAAAACTACAATTAAGTTTGTTGTCAATTATTGTTAAACATTGCCAGACTGCTCTTATTGTACAATACAAATATGTATAAATACAATGGAGTATTGCAGATTATCCTTAAAGAATAAACAAATTCACTATGCATATTATACCTATATTCCAGTCATCCAGTGACATTTTTAATATAATTTATTTCAACACAGAAATTTTGCAAAGGTTAAACGACTGTGTAAGTGGTATGCCACATGCTAATAGACAAGACTTTGTGTTCTTTTGTACCTGTGTGTTCAGCTAAAAGAACAGTTGAACTATAGGTCCTAGGAACATTCATTATTGAAAAAAATGAGGTAGACAAATCATGTACTTGCATTCTGGTGCACTAAACATGAGTAGCTTTTAGCAATTCAAGTCCTTCTAATGGTCATTGAATTAAAAAGCCATTAGTCTTTAGCCATTGTACTGTAATGCAATTGTGCAATACAATGACCTTCCCTATCTTGATTGTTTGAGATAGGAGCTATTTATAGTTCTGACAGATAAAAGCTGTGAGTTCTATAAATGGCATCATCATTTCGCAAAGTATCATTTTAGATCCATTTCACTACTGTAATAACATAGATCTTTAATTTGGTAGAGGCATACGGGCTGAAAATAAATATTGATGGTGAACAGTTAGTACTTGATTTATTTTGATTATGTTTTCCATCTAGAGCAAAATACAGATCATGATGGATACTTGCAACACTTTTCCAAAGTAGTATAGTCTTGTGACTGTATAAACATATTGTATGTGTTTTCTCTCATGGTCTTTAGGGTAATATAAACTGCCTTGTCTGTTGTTGGAGAAGATAAAAATCATTTGGCTTCTTTTTGTAGGTCTATTTTTAGGACAAATTCATAAAATAATAACCCGGGTCACCTATAATCTAATAATAAATATTAAGTAAATAAATATAACTTGACTTATAAAGACTTTCAACACCAGTTCCTGTTTTACTCTACTGTTATGGGACTTTTTTCTATCACAGGGCTCACACTCATACCACAAGTTTTAAGATTGTCTGGATTTTTCTCACTGCCTCTCCTCCTGTAAGAATTTTTTAAATTTTTTTTTGTTAAATATTTCAGCAGAATCAACACTTTTGATAATTTTATAAATATGTAATGCTTTAAATGCACTTATATGTTAGGTCTTGCATTCTCCTAATAGTTATTGGGCAGTGGCTTTCAACTATGTTATTATATACTCCACGACACCCTTGGCATACTTTTTGAATTCATATAATACCCCTACAATATTTTGTATATACTTATGGCCAGGTAAGTTTCTAGAGAACCTAGCACCCAGGCCAAAATACCAAAATGTGAACCCCAAATCTAAATTGCAGCCTTCCCCCTCTTGGACAATCCATGTTTTACAGCGTGACAAAATTATGTATGGGAGGTTTATAAAGGTACTTTTTAAAGTTGCAACAGTGCCGGTGAACACCCATTCACTAGTAAACATGGTCTCTTTCAGAGGAACTTAGACAGGAAACAAAGTGCACTCAGAATTCCATCTAGCTAATTTTCCTACCCATAATTAGAAGAGAGCACAGTATTGTGGGTCATATAATGAGATTAGAGTCAAGACCAAAAATATGGTAATTAATTTTTTATATTAGCTCAGTCATGTAGCATTAGCTAGTGAATACTTCTGAAGCATATATATATAATTAGGTGTGAGAAAGCGATTCATTAAATATTAAAAGTAGCACAGTAAGTTATGAAAAAAATGAAACTATATAAATATATATTTGTAATACAACTTGTAAAAATGTTCTTCCATATCTGGCCTTTGCTGAGGTTCTTACATTCAACCTAAAGAGTTTCAAAAAAGCATGCAATAAAGACCAAACAGCTGCCTTGCACAGTTCCTCTAGAGGAAAAGATGCCTCTGATGCCAAGGATGGAGACATCACTAAATGAATTATCTTTGAGGCCCTGTGATATTGGATTCTTCATCAGTTGATAAGTCAATTAGATATAGCAGGTAAGGTAGGCTCAGGGGTGTGAACGTGTCTGGAGCATTATATGGCAGCAGTTTTGCAAGAATGCTTTTAAGAATCTTATACATTATACAAATACTGCTGTCATCTAGTTTTTAAAAACATTAATTTAAAAATGCTACCATATAGTATTTCATATACATGCACACTACTCACATAGTATTCTGATTCTGTTCAACAAATAATACCATGGGATCAAAGTCAATGATAGCACAGGACGCAATAACAAATATTGCTGGACTGCGCTAACATTAGCACATAACTTGATATAGCAAATCCATGGTAAATTCCATTTACCAGTGAAGGGTTAGATAAAAAGCAGACATCACTCTAGCATAACCCATAGTATCAATAGATTTTGCAACTGTGCTAAATACTGCTCATATTACAAGTGAAAAAATATTATCATGCCACTTGTAATCTTGCCCTTGGTGTTTGCAAAGAAAACCAACCCCCCCCAGATATGCCAACCTAGTATATCTAATATAAAATGGTCTAGATCTGTTGTAACAAACAGCAAACCCCTTTCCTGTCCAAGCACCTGTCCAAGCTGCAATAAATGGATTAGCGGCCCAGCTCACCACAAGTCCTTACTAGAAAACTGGATGTTAACACAGTGTTCAAACAAAGGCCAGGGGTAAGAGAGCAATGAGACTAAGCTTAGTAGTTGAACTCTCTAAAGTACTTTAATCAGCTCCTACAAATCAAACAACAAGTACTAGAAAGTAACTGAAAGTTTGTAAATTCAAATATCAATATAAAACACACCTTTATAAAAGTTTAATTTCACTATCCAGGTGAATATAAACTTGCATACGTTACTTAAATGCAGATCTTCTAATAGCAGAAGAATCCAGGTATAAGGTAATCTTAGGCACGGTACAAAATACAGAGGCAGATAGGACTGACACGTTTTGTGCCCGCTAGTGGCGCATACTCATAGACTAGACATACACACATCTCATGTCTTATTTATACGCCTATTAACCCCTTAATGTCTAAGCATATAGGTAAGCATATAGGTAACAGGCAGCATGTAAGTTATGTCATGTGAGCCATATAGATAACATTGTGCTGACGCCCATGGATTCTAACAGCACAGCACTAATTGGCTTAAATGCAAGTCAATAGATAAAGTCATGTGATCAGGGGCAGTCAAAAGATGCTTAGAAACAAGGTAATCACAAAGGTAAAAAGTGTATTAATATAACCATGTCTTTTAAAACAATATCTATCTTTTAAAACAATAAAACAATTTGAGTTGACTGTCCCTTTAACAAGATCATCATAGTTTAATAAAATCTATAATACAGAGAATTAAAACAACCCTTGTTGACTACGCTCCTTCAAAACCGGGGGCTCATTTACAATTACTGCTATCTAGAATCACTTAGGATTTACTACGAGTAAACTTAATATTAGTCAATAATTTAGATTGTATACCAATATATCATTTGAAATAAGTATGACCCCATACTAGGCATACGTTCCGCTTATAAATGATACAAGACACACAAGTGGGTGTAAAGGCCGTAGCCCGCATTTATTAAAACTTTTATAAATATATAACTATATATTCAACAAAATACTTTTAACTCGTTAACACAATAACCTCATAACCTGGGATGCTTGCCAACAGAGATGTACCTTCCACTGGCATACCACCAGGTACATCCCCCCCAACTCTCTCCCGCCTCTTTAGGGAGGTACCCATTTACCTAACCTACACTATAAAAGACAAGCACCCCCGCAAAGCTGCGAATTCTTAACACCTCAAAAGGGGAGGGAGGGAACTACGCCTTGTGGTTGCAGGGACTGCACAGAGGATGAGCTACTTCCGCACACATCTTAAGTACCCCAGGACTGCTCCACTGCTTCAGATAGGGGTCACTATCCCCTACGTCAATGCTCTCCTCCAGGGAGCTATGACCCCATACTAGGCATACGTTCCGCTTATAAATGATACAAGACACACAAGTGGGTGTAAAGGCCGTAGCCCGCATTTATTAAATCTTTTATAAATATATAACTATATATTCAACAAAATACTTTTAACTCGTTAACACAATAACCTCATAACCTGGTATGCTTGCCAACAGAGATGTACCTTCCACTGGCATACCACCAGGTACATCCCCCAAACTCTCTCCCACCTCTTTAGGGAGGTACCCATTTACCTAACCTACACTATAAAAGACAAGCACCCCCGCCACAGCACGTCACTGACGAGCCGCCCCCACATGGGCTAAGGCCTTTTGCACCCCTTCTTTGATGTTAAAATTAAAGAGGTGCAAGCCCACCTCGTTGAGGTGTACCCCATCCTTTAAGAAAAAACAATGACCTGTTTCCCCGTCAAATTCTACGTGGCGAATGCCAAACCCTCCAAGTCTGCCCACAAAACTGGTGACCTTCCTGTTAATCTTTTTCCTAGAGGCCTCCAACTTCCTGAAATCCCATGCCGCTCGCCACACCGAGCGGGGTTCAATGTCTGACCAAACTATTATTAACCATGGGAATAATTCCCTCAATCTACCCAAATCCCTCCTGATCTTATCCACCAACTCTTTCTGGGACAAGAAGCCCAAATCATTGCCCCCCGCATGGATGACCAGAATGTCTGGAGGCTGGAATAACCTAGCATGGTCTACCACCTTCCTAAGAACCTGGTCCCACCTCAATCCTCTGACCCCAAGCCACCGCAACAACACTGCCTCCTCCTGAAATTTCAACTGTGCACCTTCGTCCATCACCGCTGCTGCCTTATGGGCCCAATATATATAGGAGTGGCCCACAATCCAACACTGAACTGGACCTATAAAACAAGAAAACATCCTAAGCCACCAGGTCTGGTCTGACATACAAACGGAAACATCCAGACTTCCAACCACCAATCCTCTTTTTCACACTCTCCCCCAACCCTAAACTAGCGGCTTCAGTGGCAGCCCCAATTCGGAACTAATGCATTTTGAATTCCTCCGCTGTGTACCCCAAGTCACCTAACGCCCGCCGAAGCACCGCCAAGAATTGAAAATTAGATAAACTCGAGCCATCTCTGTGTATAAACAACGGCAAGTGAGCACCCGGCCGGATCTCCAAGAACGCCGCCATGTTGGCTACCGGGCACCCTGCCCCTTGCGCTTCCCCAAGCTTTATCAACCTGCCTCGCCCCTCCTGATCTGTCTTGGACCCCCGGAGCCAAATCCACACTACCTTATCCTTAATTGACACATCCTTGGCTTGCAGGCCCCCCACATCTCTCCTGTTCGCCCCCACCAATTCTGATACCCGGAAAGCCCCAAAGAATGCCGTCGTAAAGGCTGCCCTGAACAATAAGACCTCAAACCAGGAGGTACACACTGTTTCCAAGATGGCCAGGATCCGCAGAAGGAGTTGAAAACCAATTGGTCGCTGACTGTCCCTCACCACTTATTTCTTACACATCCCCCTCACAGCCAACTGTATAAGAAACAATTTCGTCAAATCTACCCACCCCAACAGTTTCAACAAAACCCTTAAAGCCGCCATATTCCTCCTCACCAACGACTTAGAGAGTCCTCCTTTTTCCCATTACCCAATCCATGCCATCAAACCTTGTATCCACCCTTCCCTGGAAGCCACCATGCCCTTAGCCGTCAGAACCTTCAACCATTGCCTCCATGTTCTAACATAAGCATTCCACGTACCTGGTGCTAACGCTCCCCTTGCAACCCTGATTAACTCCAAACCTCCAGCTCCAGCAATTCTGGCGGGCAACTGACTCCTTCCGCCTCTGCTTCCGGTGCCACTTCCAGAAACCTCAACCACTGAAAGCGAGAAAGAGCATCAGCTACAGTATTCTGATAACCAGGCACATGCACAGCGCGAAACAGCACATTCATCCGCATGCAGTCCAGCACAAACAGCCTCAACAGGCGGACCACCGGCAGGGAGCAAGACGTCAACTTATTAACCGCAAATACCACCCCAAGGTTGTCCGAATGGAATACCACCTTCCTATCCTGAAGCTTGTCTCTCCACACCCTCACCGCCACCAGTAAAGGAAAAAGTTCCAAAAAGACCAGATTCTTCGTCAGACCTCGGTCGACCCATTGTGCTGGCCATTTCCCAGTCACCCAGCTCCCCTGGCAATAAGCTCCAAAACCTAGGGACCCCGCTGCATCCGTAAACAGGTGCAGCTCCTCATTGGACACCGCCTTCCCGTGAACCAAAGCCTGACTGTTAAACTCTGCCAAAAACAACAACCATATTCTCAGATCCTCCTTAAGGTCTGCCCCCAAAGTAATCCACTTCTTGGGGCCTGTGACTCCCACAGTGGCCAGGGAGAGCCTCCTACAGAAAACCCCCAAGCAAAATTTAGCTTGCCCACCAATGACTGGACCTCGCACAGGCGAAGCCTGCGCTTCCCAAGTACCCCCTTTATGACCCCTTTTAGGTCAACTAGTTTGTCCATCGGCAGTCGGCACTCCATTCGAATGGAATCAATTTCAATCCCCAAGAAACTCAGTGTGGTGGTTGGACCCTCGGTTTTCTCATGGGCAACCAGGATTCCAAATTCCTTTGCCACCTTGAAAAATTGGTCCATTAGCTGTACACAATCCGATTTTCCGGCGGCCCCCACAAATAGGAAGTCGTCCAAATAGTGGACGACCGATGCCAGCCCCGAACGCTGCCTTACCACGCACTCCACAAAGGTGCTGAACTTCTCAAAGTATGCACACGATATGGAGCAAAGATCCACGTAAAAGGAACCTTGGATGACACACCGGGTGCACTGGTAACAGCCGAAAGGCAGCCTCCACATCCACCTTACCCATTAATGCACCAATGCCAGCCTCCCTTACCAACCCCACCGCCTTATGGTATGACACATACCTCATGACCACTACTGCGGGGTCAATGCCATCATTGACCGATGTCCCCTTTGGATAGGATAAATGGTGGATCATGCGGAACTGCCCTACCGCTTTTTTGGGCACAACCCCCAATGGAGATACCCTTAAATTTCAGAAAGGCGGGTGCGGAAAGGGGCCCGCCATCCTCCCCAATGCCACTTCTTTGTCAATTTTACTCTGAACCACCTCCGGCAATTCCTTTGCCGATTTCAGATTCCCCCGAAATTTGACCCCCCCCCTTTCTCCTCGAATGGAATCCAGAACCCTAAACTAAAACCCGTAAGCAAGAGTTCCGCGTCCCTCGCCTTGCCCCGGACATTAGCGAACCGCTCTAACCAAGGAACCATCTTTCCTACCTTCACCGGTGTCCTGGCCCTTAGCAGCAGCCTCGCCTGATTTACCCCCTCCCCCGCTTCTCTTGAAACACTTCGCCCACGAGTGGGCGCCTTCACATCCCGAACTTACATTGCCCCTCATTATACTGGAGTCCTTTCCTGATGGCCACTGCTGCTCCCCCCCCCAACGCTACCAGAGGCCGCTCCACCTCCCACCGATCCTCCGATGCCACGAAGGGACCCACGCAATGGAGTCATTAACTCCAGCCATATCCCCATGTCCCTGTCGTTCCACCTCATCTCCGGTCTTACCGCCATCTGCTGTCGGAACTGCTCATCGTACCACCACCACGCTAGACCCCCATAAGTCCGATAAGCCCCCGAGATCTCGTCATGATAGCAGAACAACGCCGAACATTGCTCTGGGAATTTTTCGCCCACCACTGCCGCCAAAATACAGAACGCCTTCGACCAATTAGATAGAGTTTTCGGCAATTTACGATACCTCTTCTTCCTTTCGTCTTCTTCTTTCTTCTCCTTGTCGCCTTTTGTATCTTCTCTAATCTACAGCACCTGTTCCAATGGCAGCAGAGAAAATATTTCCAAGAACTCTCTCTTCCATATTTTCTCCTTAAGCTCCTGAGTAAGATGAATCCCCAGTGGCCCAATCGAGCACAGACAGGGCCTCCTTATAGCGTTCTCCGGCACCTTCAGCACCTCACCAGCGCTAGCCACCCCCCTGAAACTGGTGCGGCCCCCCCTTGCCCTTGGCCTGCGGTCCCAGACCCCTGACTCGCCCCTACCACTGGTGCCCCCGACCCCACACCCCAAGCTGCTGCAACGTTCCCTGACTTTCAAACTGCGTCAGCAGATCCCTCAGACCACTCATCACACTCTGCACACCTAAGCCATGCTCTCCTCCAGCCACGCCCATGTCATTGATATTCCTGGGCGTCATCATAGGTCCCGCCACTTCCATTGCCGCTGTCGCTATCCCTGTCCCAACCTCTGGCTGTTTCCTAGAATCCCTCTCTCTGGGTCTATGCGTCCATCTCCTCGGGGATGGCGACCGAGATCTCCTCCTCCAGCTGCTCCTCTCCCGTGACCTATCGAGCCTCCCCACGTGGGGGATCTCCTTCCCCTCTGCTGTTGCATCCTTTCCCTGGGCGAGCAGGATTTCTCCCGCCGCCGTTCCGCTCCCGACCTTCTTGGGCTGTGGCGCGCCAGGGGGTCCTCCCCCCGTGGCCTTGTCTGCAAAGAGGAGACAGTGAAATCCCTAACCTGCCCCCCGCCCCCTACACTCCTAATACTCCCTTCCCTAGACCCTACCCCTGGCCTACCTTCCACACTCCCCCCTCTGCCATCCCGCTCATTGCCCCCTGACCCCAAGGATCTAATAAGCTGCTCTAAGGCGGCCAGGTCCCCTACCTGCCATGCTCCCACCGGTTCGGATGAAGGTCCCTCACCAGGATCATCAGATTCCAGGTCACTGTAGGAATAGTCTATCCACAGTGCGTCCTCATCCTGGTCCGGTCTTGCCGTCTCAGCAGAGTCCTCTGCCCCACCACCCCTCTGCCCCTCCAACTCCTCCTCATCACCTGTAGGAAACAAAAATGACACGTTTGCTCTGCCCTGATCAGCCCGCCTTTCCTGCCCCCCCTTTGCCCCCAGGCCCCCCTGTCCCCTTTTTCCTTTTCCCTTTCCTCTGGCATCCCTTTTAACCCCACGCCCCTTACCCCCCCAGGGACCCCCTGTACTGGCCTCTTGCATCCCCCTGCCCTATTACCTTATCCCCACCCCTCCCAGCCCCTACCCCCACTTCCCTGTGGTACCTGGGGCAAACTCCCCCTCTCCCCACAGGGGCCCCCTGCCCAGAGGTCTCCCTGCTGTCTACCGCTGAACCAGTTTCTGCACCTTCTAACCTAACCTTCTTCTCCCTCAGACCAACCGACTTATGCCCCCCCTCCCCCACTTGAGCCTCAGCTGCCCTTCCTCTAATGGCCCCCGCTCCAGGGCTCACCCCCACTATTGCTCCTGCTATTGGGCCATCCATATTCCCCCCTTTCCCCCCCCCAGGAGTCTCATTCCCCGTACTCCTGGGTACCCCTGCCCCCTTTCCTTGCATCTTTCCAGGCCCTTTTTGGCCTATTAGAGGCCTCCCTTTTCCTGACATTTTTCCTCTCCCTTGCTGTCCCCTTGTCTCCTCTCCCTGCTCCAGCGAGGACGCTGTGGCCTGGGGAGATCCCTCCCCGCCGTGACTCCGGTCCCTTGGGCTGTAGGCCTCATCTCCTGGGCCACCGGCTCCCGCCCACTCCTCCTGTGATCAAGGCCCAGCCCATCTCCCCGCCCAGCCTTACCTGCCGCAACACCGCTCCTGACTGGCGCCATCCTCATGGCCTCCTCACCCGTCACACGCACCACCTCCTGCAACCCGCCTCTTCTGCTCGTCGACCAGCGCCTGGGCTCATGATCTTCGCACTCAGGCCCAGTGCTGCTTTCGCTCCTCCTGTTCCTGCCGCCATCTGGGGATAACCGCTCCGGAGGCCTCAACCGCCGTTGTGGCCTGCCGTGATCCGTCCCGCCTTCAGCCGCCGTGGATCCAGGTCCGGAGAGATGCGCTGTAGCAAGGTAAGTCCTTAACCAGGCCAGTCCCCTCGCTTCCGCCAGTCGCTGCACCTTCTCTGCAATGTCGCTCATCCTCTCAGCCTCTGCAACCGCAAGCCTCAGGAACGAACTTCGCCTTGTGGTTGCAGGGACTGCACAGAGGATGAGCTACTTTCGCAAACTTCTTAAGTACCCCAGGACTGCTCCACTGCCTCAGATAGGGGTCACTATCCCCTATGTCAATGCTCTCCTCCAGGGAGCTATTATTCAGGAGTTACTTATATATGGCTTATAAATTATTGTTAATATCTATAGATGTTCAGATGTCAAGCTAAGAGTATATCATAAAGATGATAAATGTAAGCCATATTATCTCAAATTGAAGATGTGATTTTGAATTTAATTGGTTTCTAAATATGTTTGGTTATACTGACCTTGAAAAAATATGTGGATTCTACTTCAAAGCTAGATGATCCTTTTGAGCACAGGTTCATTATATTTTTTTGTTTTCCTTACTCCATTTTAAATTAATTCATAACCAAGTCACTCCAAAACAAAGGGTTAATACAGAAGCAACAATTAGTATGTCTAGTGACACCAGCGTCACCAGGGTACTGCTAAGAGGCGCCTAGGGTAGAAATAATACGATTAAAATCCTAGATATAATACACTTTAGACAATTATTACTATAAATGCTGTAGATGGTAAGGTACTGTACAGAGATAGATATAGCAACAATATTTGAAAACAATATTCAAATCCTAAATTCTAAAGGATAAATGCAAAATTAGAAAGGACAAGAGGATGATGAATTATATCAATATGTATATGAACTATGTAGTCCAGTATAAATGATTTTTTGCCAGATCCAGCAAAGTCCAATTAATATTACCCAAAGGTTATATATGGTAGGCAGTGTATCAAGGAAAGGTAGGCTGCTCCTCCAGAGTGTTCTGCCAGGAACCCAGATGAAAAATCTAGGAGAAAATAGATAGAGGGCGCCACATGGTGCAGATCATATGAGGTGTAAACAAAGCAACAATACGATCAAAAGAATCCTACTCACAAATTGTGGCGCACAAAAGAGTGCAGTATTCGCAGTCCGGAACCACACGTCTTCCGGTAGAACACAGTGGATAGATGTCGCTGATTATCCCTGGACTCTCCCTGGTGAGACGAGGACCTCCATCAGCGACATCTATCCACTGTGGTCTACCGGACGACGTGTGGTTCCGGACTGCGAATACTGCACTCTTTTGTGCGCCACAATTTGTGAGAAGGATTCTTCTGATCGTATTGTTGCTTTGTTTCCATCTCATATGATCTGCACTATGTGGCGCCCTCTATCTATTTTCTCTTTAATACAGATGCGTAGTTAGGGGAAGTCAAGCCAGTATATCTAAATAGTAATTGCTTGAGTAAGAGGAATTAACTTAATATACAAGCAACCACATGCTTAAAGCAGAGAGCTTATAAAGACTTTTACAATTAGGGCTTTATTGATCTAGGCCTCCTTAAAGGTACAGTATGCCTTACCACAGCAGAAACAGAAATCACTCTCATAGCCAAGTGCCTGTAATGACATTCGCTAAAGGGATATTTAAATATTTTTATAGTCCTTCCTTATTGGTTGGTCTTGATATTTAAATATTTAACTATATTATTTGGCCAGCTATATGTAATGTCTCACAGCACACGAGAACCAATAGAAATGTAAGAATACATTAATGATTACAACATTGAGAAAACCATTGTGCAAAAGACTTCATCCAATGCCTGTATGTATTTAATAATTGCATTAGCATCATTTTATTTTACTCTATTCTCGTTATTTTAAACAATATTATTATCCATAAGCACATCATGGTGTTGTATGAGTCTTCAAAAATATTAAGATTAAATATGTGGGTAAGTAACAGACCCCATGTTTGTGGTAACAATAACAAATACATTTAGAGGTTGTGAAATCAATAGTATTTGTTTTTTGAGATGGGGCATTATGGATATAAGACCATAAGAGCTTTGAGATACATAATAAATAAACCTACAATGGGGTTGATCAAAATCCTTCAGAAAAACATATCTAATGGTTTTCTACAGAAAATCCCCATGAAAGTATATGGGGAGTCTTGTAGATACCGTAAATCATAAGCCTTTTTATCATCCGCTATGTGTCTTTGCTTAAACAAAAATACTATATATAAGATCATTAGCAATCTGGACACAAGCTATGTTACAGATCGGCATTAAAGGGCCACTAATCCCAAAATCTTTCTTTCCTGATTCAGATAGAGAATACAAATTTAAACAACATTACAATTTACTTCTATTAATTACTTTGCTTCATTTTTTAGTTATCCTTAGTTGAAGAAAAAGCAATGCACATGGTGAGCCAATCACACAAGGCTTCTATGTGCAGCAACCAATCAGCAGCTACTGAACATTTCTAGATATGCTTTTCAGCAAAGAATATCAAGAGAATAAAACAAATTAGATAATATAAGTAAATTAGAAAGATGTTTAAAATTGCATTCTCTTTCTTAATCATGAAAGAAAAAATGTGTGTTTCATGGCCCTTTAAGAGCAAGTAACACAATGTTGACTGTAACTGAAAGACATAATTTTCCACAAGTTTTCCTAATCTATATTTACAGTAAAAAACAAGCAGCATAAAAAAGGAGGCTAAAACTAAGATCAAGACCTAAGCTGTTTCTACTAGTCGCCAAAAGTGCTTTAGAATTAAAATAATGAGTCACCCAACATGAAATCTAAAAATAAAAAGAGGTTTTCACAGAGGAGAAAAGAAAAAAGAAATTAAATTTGTATTCATGCATTGAATATATATCAGCATTTATACAGTGTCGTGCTAGTCACAAGGCTGGGAATGTGGCTTACCTGTGTATGCTATTTGGGCTGTAACATGTTAAAGAATATGCTTTAGTCAGGTTGTTTTTAAAACTTTTATATCCATTAAAATTTTCATTTTTTTCAAGGAATACACTCAATGAAAAGCCTCTTGAATCTATTTTGCTGATCTGTTTGCTGTGTTGAGATGTCAATGAGCTCCTGCACTGACCTAATCAAACACTCCTCTAAATATGCAAAGAAGATTTAAATGCATATTAGGTTTGCCAGTTATTCTTTGCATCTTTTATTGCAGTTTATTTATCAGCTGCTTTGGATAACACAGGAACTGGGGAAACTGGAGAGGCCACTAAAAGAATATTGAATACTGTGTAACAAATATCAGGGTCAGTTAAAAACTTTAGCATACATAAGTAAGTAGTATGCACTTCTGCAACTCTTTGGGGAGTCAAAAATCATAACTGGAGAAATGAATAAAAATTTAAAAAATTGAGGGTTAGATTACAAGTGGAGCGCTAATTTATTGAACGCCGGAAAAAAGGCAAATTCACCCATTTACAGTTACACAATAAATAACCAACCATTTCAAGTGGCTGGTTAATCCTACTGCAAGTTCTCGGTAGCAATTATCACTCCGAAAAGTAACCAGAGATCAGATCTCTGGTTAATTTTAAAAATGTCCCCCAATTGCCCCCAAACTTAAGTGTGAGGTTCCTTAATAAAATAAAATAAAAATATGAGCATCTTTAATATTTTTTTAATTTTCTGCAGAAACAGAAATCACTCTTGTAGCCAAGTGCCTGTTATGACATTCGCTAAAGCAATATTTATATATGTTATAGTCCTTCCCTATTGCTTTGTGCTGAAATTTAAATATAGAACTATATTATTTGGCCAGCTATATGTAATGTCTCACAGCACACGAGAACCAAAAGATATGTGAGAATACATAAATAAGGGTTTGCAACATTGAGAACAACTTTGTGCAAATGACTTCATCCAATGCCTGTATGTATTTAAAGGGACAGTTTAGTAAAAATTAAACTTTTAGGATTATGATAGGGCATGTCATTTTAAATCCACTTTTCAATTTCTTTTATCATCAATTTTGCTTTTTTCTCTTGGTATTCTTAGTTAAAATCTAAACCTAGGTAGGCTCATATGCTAATTCCTAAGCCCTTGAAGGTCACCTCTTATCTGAATGCATTTGACAGTTTCTTACAGCAAGAGGGTGATAGTTCATGTGTGCCATATAGATAACATTGTGCTCACCCCCGTGGAGCTACTTATGAGAGAGCTTTGATTGGCTAAAATGCAAGTTTGTCAAAAGATCTGAAATAAGGTAATCAGAGGTAAAAAGTATATTAATATAACAGTGTTGGTTGTGCAAAACTGGGGAATGGGTAATAAAGGGATTATCCTTCTTTTAAAAAAATAAAATTTCTGAAGTAGACTGACCCTTTAATAGTTGTATTAGCAGGATTGTAATTTACTCTATTCCCATTATTTTAAACAAGCTTATTATCCTTAAGCACATCATAATTAACAGACCCCATGTTTGTGTTGTGGTAACAATAACAAATACATTTAGAGGTTGGGAAGTCAATGGTGTTTGTTTGTTTTTTGAGCTGGGGCATTATGGGTATAAGAGAATAAGAGCTTTGAGATATATAATGAATAAACCTACAATTGGGTTGATCAAAGTCCTTCAGAAAAACATATTTAATGGTTTTCTACAGAAAATCTCCATAAAAGTATGTGGCGAGTCTTGTAGATACCGTAAATCATAAGGATTGTAATCACCCGCTATGTGTCTTTGCTCAAACAAAAATACTAGATAGAAGATCATTAGCAATCTGAAAACAAGCTATGTTACAGATCTGCAGTAAGAGCAAGTAACACTATGTTGACTGTAACTGAAAGCAATCATTTTCCACAAGTTTTCCTAATCTATATTTACATTAAAAAAACAGCATAAGAAAGAAGCCTAAAACTAAAATCAAGATCTAGGGCTCCATGTACTAAGCCGTCAATTCATCCGTCATTGTAGACGCGGATAAACTCGCCATTACTCGCTGCGAGCGAAATGGTGTCCGCTGTCGCTATGTACTAATAATCCCCCAATAAATAGACACGTCTAGCCCGCCTCGAGTAGTGGCGGAATATTGATAAATTTGATGCCTCGCTCGCCGCGACTAAGCTGATGAACTTAACTTTCAGTTGAATTGTCTGGCCAATTGTTAACACGTGACATGCAAGGTGTCACAAATGTCATAGTAGTCGCGGGAATAGAATTTTGCTCCTATAAAAGTTCAACTTTTCTAAACAACTTTATTATTGTTCAAAATTTTTTGAAGAGTGATTATAGAGCGTTATTTTTGTAATATTTATTTACAAATTGGATATGGCTTCATATGGATCTGAAACCACTTCAAAATCCAAGAATCCTCAATTTTTGCATCAGCAAAACGTCGTTTTGATTGACATGATTATTGACTCTTATGATTATTTGTTTGGATGTCGTGTCAAACAGACAAATTTTTCGAGGAGGAAGCAGATCTGGCAAAGGATAAGCGATGCCGTTAGTGCCCAGGGTCCTGGAAAAAAGGATGTCGATCAGCTGAAGAAGCGTTACAACGACATTAAACGTTTCGCCAAAGCTAAATTGGCCAGAGAAAAAAATTGGGCACGTGCTACTGGAGGTGGACCAGCATATGTGGCCGACCTCAATGACTATGAGCAGAAGCTTGTTCAGCGTCTGGGACCAGAGATCATCACTGGCATAACGGATGATTGTGACAGTGATTTAAGAGGTAAATGTACAACATAATTGACGCAAAAATGTTTGTTAAATTATGATAGCTCATTGTCTCCAATATATATTTCTTAAAAATAACATGATCTGACATCTTACGCTTCCGTATCTGAATCCATATAGGCCATATAGGCCCCAAATACTCTTATCATTTATGTCGCATATATGTAGAAGGGATTGTACAATAATAGGGTTGTTAGACTGCCTTTTTTTTAAAGCTATAATGGAAATATAGATTTTTTTAAGAGTTGTTTATAAATATAGGGGGCAACTATTAGTGTGATCCCTAATGATAACACCCATGTGTTCATTTACAAACCAGTATTGCATTGAAACTCCTTAAAGAGATAACGACAATAGAAATAATGTAATTTGAAACTATTAAAAAAATATTTATGTTGTGTAACATGGTATGTTCGACATTAATCATGAAATACAATTATTTTAAATTCATATCACTTTAACTTTTATCTCTGCATATTCTGACTGACCCCAGATCACATGCCTTCTTAAATCTCGGATCTATTGACTTCCATGTAGCGGTATTTGAGTATAGAATATTATTTTTAACATCTTTCAAAATTAGAATATATAATTGTTCTTTGCTTTCTAAACTTATACTTTTTTCAGACATAGCTATGCACATAGTTGACGCAGTCACATGACCCATCTATGTGCATCAACCAATGATCATTTACTGAGCCTGTATAGATTTGCTTTTCATCAAAGTATATCAATCCAATGAAGCCAAAAAGATAATACAATTAAATATTTTTGAAAAAGCATTTTCTTATGAGATCTCGAAAGGAAAATGTATTCTTTCATGTCCCTTTAATGATTGAGCCTTCATTCACTGCTGTGATTATATTATTATTAACAGTTTTAGCTTTCAGTTTAAACTAGAAATAAAAAGAAAACTAAAATTGTATTAATATTTTTTTTATTTTTTTTTTATTTTTAAAGCAACACCAACAACACAAGCAGAGCCTGTGAGGAGTACCAACGAAGTGCCCACTTGTTCAACTTCGTCTTCTGCTGTTTGCTGGTTCCAGACCTTTGGCCAGTTTTTCACATGGACAATTCATACGCTCCACATCTACTGTTACACACAGTACTTCATCAGCGGACACACTTCCTGATGTAAGGACCAGCACTCCAGAAACTGGTGTTGGCAGAGCAACTGGTAAGTACTTTACAAATTTAATGAATAATTTCAATTTTTTGTGTGTTATCTCTGTCTGTGTGTTTTTATGAAAAACTTGATATGGATTGGGAGATAATTCAATATCCAATAGTGTTATTGGCATAGGTGGAGATAAAGCTTCACTTCTGGGTGTTTGCACCAAGATTGACCTGAGGTAGCGTGGTGGCTGTTCACACTTACTTTTCCTACTTCTCATATCTATAAACATATTAATAAAAAAAAAATTGAATTAAAAAAAAGAAATGTAATTAATCATAGTAATTTTTTATTTTCAAAACATAGAAATTATGCTTAATACTACAATTATAATAAATGGACACTGAACAATTTTTTTTCTATTGGGATTGTAATAGAACATGCCATTTTAACCAAATGTATAATTCACTTCAATTTTTAAATTTGCTTCATTCTCTTACGGCTAGATTTAGAGTTGGGCGGTAGCCGTCAAAACCAGCGTTAGAGGCTCATAGCGCTGGTTTTTACCGCCCTCTGGTATTTGGAGTCAGTCAGGAAAGGGTCTAACGCTCACTTTACAGCCGCGGCTTTTCCATACCGCAGATCCCCCTACGCCATTTGCGTATCCTATCTTTTCAATGGGATCTTTCTAACGCCGGTATTTAGAGTCGTGGCTGAAGTGAGCGTTAGAAATCTATTGACAAAACTCCAGCCGCAGAAAAAAAACAGGAGTTAAGAGCTTTCTGGGCTAATGCCGGTTTATAAAGCTCTTAACTACTGTGCTCTAAAGTACACTAACACCCATAAACTACCTATGTACCCCTAAACCGAGGTCCCCCCACATCGCCGCCACTCTATTAAATTTTTAACCCCTAATCTGCCGCTCCGTACACCGCCGCCAGCTAAGTTATCCCTATGTACCCCTAATCTGGTGCCCCTAATACCGCCGACACCTATATTATATTTATTAACCCCTAATCTGCCCCCCCCAACGTCGCCGCCACCTACCTACACTTATTAACCCCTAATCTGCCGAGCGGACCGTACCGCTACTATAATAAAGTTATTAACCCCTAATCCGCCTCACTCCCGCCTCAATAACCCTATAATAAATAGTATTAACCCCTAATCTGCCCTCCCTAACATCGCCGACACCTAACTTCAAGCATTAACCCCTAATCTGCCGACCGGAGCTCACCGCTACTATAATAAATTTTTTAACCCCTAAAGCTAATTCTAACCCTAACACCCCCCTAAGTTAAATATAATTTTTATCTAACTAAATAAATTAACTCTTATTAAATAAATTATTCCTATTTAAAGCTAAATACTTACCTGTAAAATAAACCCTAATATAGCTACAATATAAATTAAAATTATATTGTAGCTATTTTAGGATTAATATTTATTTTACAGGCAACTTTGTAATTATTTTAACCAGGTACAATAGCTAAAATAGTTAAAATAATTACAAAATTACCTGTAAAATAAATCCTAACCTAAGTTACAATTAAACCTAACACTACACTATCAATAAATTAATTAAATAAAATACCTACAATTATCTACAATTAAACCTAACACTACACTATCAATAAATTAATTAAATACAATACCTACAAATAACTACAATTAAATAAACTAACTAAAGTACAAAAAATAAAAAAGAACTAAGTTACAAAAAATAAAAAAATATTTACAAACATTAGAAAACTATTACAACAATTTTAAACTAATTACACCTACTCTAAGCCCCCTAATAAAATAACAAAGACCCCCAAAATAAAAAAATGCCCTACCCTATTCTAAATTAAAAAAGTTCAAAGCTCTTTTACCTTACCAGCCCTGAAAAGGGCCATTTGCAGGGCATGCCCCAAATAATTCAGCTCTTTTGCCTGTAAAAAAAAACATACAATACCCCCCCAACATTACAGCCCACCACCCACATACCCCTAATCTAACCCAAACCCCCCTTAAATAAACCTAACACTAAGCCCATGAAGATCATCCTACCTTATCTTCACCATGCCAGGTTCACCGATCGCTCCAGGCTCCGAAATCTTCATCCAAGCCCAAGCAGGGGCTGGCGATCGATAATCCGGCTGAAATCTTCTATCAAGCGGTGGCTGAAGAGGTCCAGAAGAGGCTCCAAAGTCTTCATCCTATCCGGGAAGAAGAGGAGATCTGGACCGGCATCCATCTTGATCCAAGCAGCATCTTCTATCTTCATCCGATGAGGAACGGCTCCATCTTGAAGACCTCCAGCGCGGATCAATCTTCTTCTTCCGACGTCCAACTGAAGAATGAAGGTTCCTTTAAGGGACGTCATCCAAGATGGCGTCCCTCGAATTCCGATTGGCTGATAGGATTCTATCAGCCAATCGGAATTAAGGTAGGAAAATTCTGATTGGCTGATGGAATCAGCCAATCAGAATCAAGTTCAATCCGATTGGCTGATCCAATCAGCCAATCAGATTGAGCTCGCATTCTATTGGCTGATTGGAACAGCCAATAGAATGCGAGCTCAATCTGATTGGCTGATCGGATCAGCAAATCGGATTGAACTTGATTCTGATTGGCTGATTCCATCAGCTAATTAGAATTTTCCTACCTTAATTCCGATTGGCTGATAGAATCCTATCAGCCAATCGGAATTCGACGAACGCCATCTTGGATGACGTCATTTAAAGGAACCGTCATTCGGCGAGTAGGCGTCGGTAGAAGAGGTTGGATCCGCGTCGGCTGGAAGATGATGGCTCCGGAAGAAAGAAGATTGAAGATGCCGTTGATAGAAGACTTCAGCCGGATCATGGACCTCTTCAGCTCCCGCTTGGATGAAGACTTCAGCCGGATCATGGACATCTTCAGCCCCCTGTTTGGGCTTGGATCAAGACATCGGAGCCAGGACGGATCGGTGTGATACCCAGCGAGGTGAAGATAAGGTAGGAAGATCTTCAGGGGCTTAGTGTTAGGTTTATTTAAGGGGGGTTTGGGTTAGATTAGGGGTATGTGGGTGGTGGTTTGTAATGTTGGGGGGGGTATTGTATGTGGTTTTTTTACAGGCAAAAGAGCTGAATTCTTTGGGGCATGCCCTGCAAAGGGCCCTTTTCAGGGCTGGTAAGGTAAAAGAGCTTTGAACTTTTTAAATTTAGAATAGGGTAGGGCATTTTTTTATTTTGGGGGTCTTTGTTATTTTATTAGGGGGCTTAGAGTAGGTGTAATTAGTTTAAAATTGTTGTAATATTTTTCTAATGTTTGTAAATATTTTTTTATTTTTTGTAACTTAACTTTTTTATTTTTTGTACTTTAGTTAGTTTATTTCATTGTATTTATTTGTAGGTATTTTATTTAATTTATTTATTGATAGTGTAGTGTTAGGTTTAATTGTATTTATTTGTTGGTATTTTATTTAATTAATTTATTGATAGTGTAGTGTTAGGTTTAATTGTAGATAATTGTAGGTATTGTATTTAATTTATTTATTGATAGTGTAGTGTTAGGTTTAATTGTAACTTAGGTTAGGATTTATTTTACAGGTAATTTTGTAATTATTTTAACTAGGTAGCTATTAAATAGTTATTAACTATTTAATAGCTATTGTACCTGGTTAAAATAAACACAAAGTTGCCTGTAAAATAAATATTATTCCTAAAATAGCTACAATATAATTATAATTTATATTGTAGCTATATTAGGGTTTATTTTACATGTAAGTATTTAGCTTTAAATAGGAATAATTTATTTAATAAGAGTTAATTTATTTCGTTAGATTTAAATTATATTTAATTTAGGGGGGTGTTAGTGTTAGGGTTAGACTTAGCTTTAGGGGTTAATACATTTATTATAGTAGCGGTGAGCTCCGATCGGCAGATTAGGGGTTAATTATTGTAGGTAGCTGGCGGCGACGTTGTGGGGGGCAGATTAGGGGTTAATAAATATAATATAGGGGTCGGCGGTGTTAGGGGCAGCAGATTAGGGGTACATAACTATAATGTATGTTGCGGCGGTGTACGGAGCGGCAGATTAGGGGTTAATAATAATATGCAGGTGTCAGCGATAGCGGGGGCGGCAGATTAGGGGTTAATAAGTGTAAGGTTAGGGGTGTTTAGACTCGGGGTACATGTTAGAGTGTTAGGTGCAGACGTAGGAAGTGTTTCCCCATAGAAAACAATGGGGCTGCGTTAGGAGCTGAACGCTGCTTTTTTGCAGGTGTTAGGTTTTTTTTCAGCTAAAACTGCCCCATTGTTTTCTATGGGGGAATCGTGCACGAGCACGTTTTTTAAGCTGGCCGCGTCCGTAAGCACCGCTGGTATCGAGAGTTGCAGTGGCGTTAAATATGCTCTACGCTCCCTTTTTGGAGCCTAACGCAGCCCTTCTGTGAACTCTAAATACCAGCGGAATTTAAAAGGTGCAGGGGAAAAAAAGCACGTGTAGCTAACGCACCCCTTTGGCCGCAGAACTCTAAATCTAGCCGTATGTTTCTTTTTTTTTTTTAAAAAGGCATCTAAGCTAGGTTTTGAGTTCTATACAATGTAAAACACTTCTTTATTGGTGCTTGGATTAACCCACCAATCATCAAGAAGAACATAATAATGTTTTCACGCACAATGTGCCTGCAGCTAAACTGAAATTATTGCTTTTCAAAGAAAGATACAAAGAGAATGAAAATAATTTGATGATAGAAGTACATTGTAAAGTTGGTTAAACTGGCAATTATTCTTTAATATGGGCGAACATATAATGAAAGCCGCACTCTATGCGGATGACATCCTTCTCTATATCTCAAATACAAAGTCGAATGTACCCAAACTGCTTAGCATTATTCAACAATTTGGTTCTTTCTCCGGGTATATGGTCAACACCTCCAAATCGGAATTATTCTGGTTAAATAAAAACAGTGATTAAATTAAAGATAGTCTGTTTAAAGAGGTCTCTGAATCCTTTAAATACCTGGGTATCATCATACCAGTAAGATTTACCGAGCTGTATAAACTTAATATAACACCTGTATTAACAATGAGTTGTGAGAGACTGAAATCTTGGCAAAGCTTACCCATCTCTTTATCTGGGAGAATAGCCTTATATAAAATGATTCTTCTCCCGAAACTTTTGTATATATTACAAAACACCCCACTAATATTATATGGAAAAGATATCAGGCCACTCAATAGGGCAGTTGGTAAATTCCTTTGGCAGGGGAAAAAGGCGAGAATCTCCTTAACAAAACTAACTTTGGCAAAGGAATATGGGGGTTTAGCCTTGCCAGATATTCAGCAGTACAACATGGCGTTTCTTGTATGAACAGTGACAGACTGGATTCTTCTTAAAGACTATGTTACAAATACTTCATTAGAAGCAAATATATGTCACCCATACCTCCTCACCGGTCTGGTTCATTGTGCACCCAAATTATTACCCCCTGAAATCAAACAGCTCAAAAGTATCTTGAATCCGATTAAAGCCTGGTGGAAAATAGGGAAGGCTCTAAGACTTACCAATAAAAGGAAATCCTAGATTCCAACCCGGTTTGGAAATGGCCATATTTGACAGATGGTTCCATTTAGGACTGGTAAAAGTTAAGCAAATCTTTGAAAATGACTCAAATGTTATAAAAACATTTGAGCAATTGAAAAATGAATTTAACTTATCACATAAATAATTTTTTGCATATTTGCAACTTAGACACTACGGTTCAAAGATTACTAGGAATACAGATTGGTCATGGACCCTAGGAGAATTGGAGAAGTGGCTGAATCTGATAAAAGCTGGACGTATGTCAATTACTCCTTGTTATGCACTCCTTAACGCTAATAAAGGAACTCCTTTACTGGAACACATAGCAACGACATGGTCTAGGTTAATTTCCTCCGAATTAGTAGAGCCAAATAGCGTACAGAGGTCAATAGAGGGAGTTTCTTGCGCCACTCTTTCTGCTACGTGGAGGGAAGCACATCTTAAAATCTTACATAGAACATACTTTACCCCAGCCTTAGGTAATAAAATATATAACTCGGAATTTAGGGCCTGTCCAAAATGCTCCCTTGTTGCAGCAGATTTGGTCCATATGCTATGGAATTGTCCAAAAATACGCCAATTTTGGCACAGAGTTGAATTTTGGCTCAATAAAAATCTGATGGCTGCCCCTCTGGCACTCACTTTAACACAGATTATTTTCTGTGTACAATTGGAAGCACGACAACAACCTCAGGAAAAACTAATTATTCTCACAATCTTGGCTGCCAGATATCTGATTCTTAGGTATTGGAAGGGTCCCAAGACTCCCTCAATTCCCGAGGTAAAAAATTGTTTGAAAAAACAATGTATGATTGAGCAAAGAGATACTAATATTGACAATGAGGGAGACATAAAAAAAATTCTTTCTAAAATGGTCAGCCTTTATCAAAGGCTATCCAATTAATGAAATAGAAATGATAATCTTCCCATTTAGGAATTCAGAACTGGTGTTGTTAAATTTGTGGTAGGCGATGGGAGTGGGGGCGGAAGTCGGGGGGTGCTGATTAGATATACGATCCAAGTTGCTCTCTCCCCCTCCCCCCTTTTTCTTTTTTTTCCTTCTATACTCAATTTATTTATTTAATTAAAAAAAAAATTATTTATTTTTTTCTCTTGGTTTTTTTTTTTTTGTGAGGACAAGGGGAGAAGAAGGGGAAGATAAATTAAGGAAGGAAGAAAAAGGAGGTTTAAAATCAATCAAATAGGTTATTAAGTGTAATCAATGTAGCATGGCAATACGAGGCCTTACTTATTTAATGTGGTATGCTAAGTTATTTTCTTTTTTCTATGATGTAATAGACCAAAGTGATCTGTTTCAAGATTGTTATTGCCATGTCTTCGATTCAATGTTTTCATTTTATTCTTTGCCTTGCATTCTGTACCACTTATTGTACTAAACCTCAATAAAAGTGAATTTAAAAAAAAAAAAATGGCAATTAGATTTTACTCTACTTATTCAGTTCTGCATGCTTACTTTTATAAACAGGTCACAATTCACGGTTCGGCCGAAGTCTGTCAGTTTGCTGTGCCTTTGTCTATATTTTTAATGCAAGTATAAATAAATATATTTTTATTTTTGACCGATAACTTTTCTCCCTTCATTTCCTGGCACCGGAACTGTGAATTGTGACCTGTTTGCTAAATTTTCTATTGATTTTGACGGGTTCTGGAGAGCCCCAGCAGTACCGGAGTTTGGAGCAGTCTCACACCCTTCACTCAACAGGTGTGTTACAAAGGCGGCACGATGGAGTCCACTACACACGTTGGTAATTGCTTTGCAGTTTACACGCTAATACCAGGAGTTTGAATAGCGTGCATTGGTGTACTGTTTACACGACTACGGTGGGCTTCAGAAAGGTGCGGTGAGTCCTTTGATTTCTTACAATTGGATGTTTCATGTGACCTGATAACGAAGTGGTGAGTTCCACTATTGTGGGGTTCCTGTATGGAATTGTCTTCACCACTGCATGATTAACTTTCCTGATACGGGTACTGTTAACAAACTAATTATCCAAAAAGTTCCTGTTGATGATCTGCTTACTTTTCTAACATGTTTCAGTGGTATATAGTAATATTTTTATATTTTACTCTACTAACTCAGTTCTGCATGCTTACTTTTTGGAGATGTTTCAATGGTATATACTAATATAGTTATATTTTACTCTACTAACTCAGTTCTGCATGCTTACTTTTCTAACTTCTTTTAAGTGTATATAGTAATATAGTTATATTTTAATATACTAACTCAGCTCTGCATGCTTACTTTTGTAACTTGTTGCAATTGTATATACTAATATAGTTAAAGTAACACTCAGAAAATAATATTGTCCTTGATTCGTCAATGATGACGCAGTTCAAAAATACCATCATTATTTTCTATTATAAAAAATAATTTAATATATAATTTTGGAACTTACATGTCCTTATCAATCTTCAAATAGATTCATAGTACTTTGGTTCTCTTCTCTTCAAGTCACTATATTTTCTAAGACATTGTCGTCTTGCTCTTTTAATTTTTGAAATACGATGCATTCTTCTCAGCATCTCGTATATTATTTTGTCCCTACATTCCTGTCTCACTGCACTCACACCACCAATCCGTTTAGGGAAATATTTATCCATTGTATAAACTAATATCACCAATTCGCCAGCACCAAAAGTTTCAGGACGCGACATGTTTGACGATGACGTGATTAATCGTTATGTCAATCATTAGCGCATTGATCTAGATATGTATCCCCGAAAATTTTTAAACAATATAATGTATATGTAGATTAATGTATTCTATGAATGTTTGTAAATTGATTCTATGTTTATAGTTATTATAAATGATATTTTGTTTCTAAACCTTTTCTTTGTTTCAGATGTGTTGATATGTATTACAATTTACTTTGGTTTACAATTGTTATTAATAATATTTAATATATAATGTTTCAAGATTGATTGTCAGTTTGTAATAAAATAATTTATTTTCCATTATTTTCTATATGCCACTATTCTTTTAACAAATCTTGAATGGAAATAGATATTATCAAAGATAAGAAAATAAGTGCTAAGAGTAAGCCCTTAAGGCAGTGCTTTCCAAACGGTGTGTCGGGACAAACTAGTATGTCGGCAGCAGTGTGTAGGTGTGTCCCTGCTTCAGCACACATTTTTTTAAATTCAATTTTTTTGGTTTCCTACTTTCTGCCTGCTTGCTACACATCACATGGTTGACTCGTGATTGCTACCTAGTGGGTCACAGATCATCTTAACCTATTGGCGCAGCTCAGTGGGAAATGAAACTATTCCCATTGGCGGCTTTGGCGGCACATTGGCTCCTGACTGCATGTGTACTCTCCTCAATCAGCTCGTGACTGCATGTGTAGTCAGTGAGTGGGATAGCAGTGTGTTTGCAGTGTGGGCAGTAGTGCAACTCGCAGAGCTATGAGGGCGGAAGATTAAACGCTGAGCTGAAGTCAGAAGTCAAAACGTTTTGGGTTTTTTTTCCAGCTAGCTCCCAGTAGTGCATTGCTGCTCCTGCTCTTGATATATGGATAGGAAGTGGAAGCTTAAAAAATGCTTGATGATAAAATGCGAGTGTCTTTAATATTCCATCAAATATTTATAAACTGTGTTCATCCCATCAACCTCATACATCCCATTAAAATAGTAAGTAGCTATTGGTGATATTAAACTTTTTTTTAATTCTTGCACATATTTACTGTTACTTGTAAATACACCTTGTTGTTATATCATTTATGTATGTGTCCGGATCTCTAAAAGCAAGTTAGTTTAACCTCAACTGAATTACTGTGTAGCGAAATGATGTTGGTCTAAAAAGTGTGTCACCAACATGAAAAGTTTGGAAAGCTCTGCCTTAAGGTATTTTTAATTGGAATATGGGGCAACCTAGGAGCTGTTAAAAATTGAGATTAAAATAAAACAAAGCAAATTAGCAAATCTTTAAAGTAAAAACTCCTATCTGAAAACATAAAATCGCACTTTGGAATATACTGTCGTTGTGTTAAATCTAAACAATTGAAAACTGCCCCTTAGCTCAGAGCATTTTTTAAAGTTTTTTTACAGTTAGACAGCACTAGTTCATTCATTTGTGTCATATAGATAACATTGTGCTTACTCCCGTGGAGTTATTTAGGAGTCTGCACTGATTGACTAAACTGCATGTCTGTCAAAAGCACTGAGATAAGGGGGCAGTCTGCAGAGGCTTAGATACAAGGAAATCACAGAGGTAAAAATTGTATTAATATAACAGTGTTGGTTATGCAAAACTGGGGAATGGGTAATAAAGGGATTATCTATCTTTTTAAACAATAAAAATGCTGGTTTATACTGTCCATTTAAGTGCAGCCACCAATCAGCAGCCTACCTTGTATACTTTTCAATTGAGGATACCAAGAGAAGGAAGCAATTTAGATAATCAAAGTAAACTTTCTTTAAAATTGTATACTCTTTCTGAATCATGAAATAAAAAAACAGAATTTATGCTTACCTGATAAATTACTTTCTCCAACGGTGTGTCCGGTCCACGGCGTCATCCTTACTTGTGGGGGAATATCTCTTCCCCAACAGGAAATGGCAAAGAGTCCCAGCAAAGCTGGCCATATAGTTCCTCCTAGGCTCCGCCCACCCCAGTCATTCGATCGACGGACAGGAGGAAATATATAGGAGAAACCATATGGTACCGTGGTGACTGTAGTTAGAGAAAATAATTCATCAGACCTGATTAAAAAACCCGGGCGGGCCGTGGACCGGACACACCGTTGGAGAAATTAATTTATCAGGTAAGCATAAATTTTGTTTTCTCCAACATTGGTGTGTCCGGTCCACGGCGTCATCCTTACTTGTGGGAACAAATACCAAAGCTTTAGGACACGGATGAAGGGAGGGAGCAAATCAGGTCACCTAAACGGAAGGCACCACGGCTTGCAAAACCTTTCTCCCAAAAATAGCCTCCGAAGAAGCAAAAGTATCAAATTTGTAAAATTTGGCAAATGTGTGCAGTGAAGACCAAGTCGCTGCCTTACATATCTGGTCAACAGAAGCCTCGTTCTTGAAGGCCCATGTGGAAGCCACAGCCCTAGTGGAGTGAGCTGTGATTCTTTCAGGAGGCTGCCGTCCGGCAGTCTCATAAGCCAATCGGATGATGCTTTTAAGCCAAAAGGAAAGATAGGTAGAAGTCGCTTTTTGACCTCTCCTTTTACCAGAATAAACAACAAACAAAGAAGATGTTTGTCTGAAATCTTTTGTAGCCTCTAAATAGAATTTTAGAGCACGGACTACGTCCAAATTGTGTAACAAACGTTCCTTCTTTGAAACTGGATTCGGACATAAAGAAGGTACAACTATCTCCTGGTTAATATTCTTGTTAGAAACAACCTTTGGAAGAAAACCAGGCTTAGTACGCAAAACCACCTTATCTGCATGGAACACCAGATAGGGCGGAGAACACTGCAGAGCAGATAACTCTGAAACTCTTCTAGCAGAAGAAATAGCAACCAAAAACAAAACTTTCCAAGATAGTAACTTAATATCTATGGAATGTAAAGGTTCAAATGGAACCCCTTGAAGAACTGAAAGAACTAGATTTAGCATCCAGGGAGGAGTCAAAGGTCTGTAAACAGGCTTGATCCTAACCAGAGCCTGAACAAATGCTTGAAAATCTGGCACAGCTGCCAGTCTTTTGTGTAGTAAGACAGATAAAGCAGAGATCTGTCCCTTTAGAGAACTTGCAGATAATCCTTTCTCCAAACCCTCTTGTAGAAAGGAGAGAATCTTAGGAATTTTTATCTTATTCCATGGGAATCCTTTGGATTCACACCAACAGATATATATTTTCCATATTTTAAGGTAAATCTTTCTAGTTACCGGTTTTCTGGCCTGAACCAGAGTATCTATCACAGAATCTGAAAACCCACGCTTCGATAGAATCAAGCGTTCAATCTCCAAGCCGTCAGCTGAAGGGAGACCAGATTTGGATGTTCGAATGGACCCTGAACAAGAAGGTCCTGTCTCAAAGGTAGCTTCCATGGTGGAACCGATGACATATTCACCAGGTCTGCATACCAAGTCCTGCGTGGCCACGCAGGAGATATCAAGATCACAGAGGCCCTCTCCTGTTTGATCCTGGCTACCAGCCTGGGAATGAGAGGAAATGGTGGAAATACATAAGCTAGGTTGAAGGTCCAAGGTGCTACTAGTGCATCTACTAGAGTCGCCTTGGGATCCCTGGATCTGGACCCGTAACAAGGAACCTTGAAGTTCTGACGAGACACCATCAGATCCATGTCTGGAATGCCCCATAATTGAGTTAGTTGGGCAAAGATCTCCGGGTGGAGTTCCCACTCCCCCGGATGGAATGTCTGACGACTCAGATAATCCGCTTCCCAGTTTTCCACACCTGGGATGTGGATCGCAGATAGGTGGCAGGAGTGATCCTCCGCCCATTGAATTATTTTGGTCACTTCTTTCATCGCCAGGGAACTCCTTGTTCCCCCCTGATGATTGATATACGCAACGGTCGTCATGTTGTCTGATTGGAATCTTATGAATCTGGCCTTTGCTAGCTGAGGCCAAGCCCTGAGAGCATTGAAGATCGCTCTTAGTTCCAGAATGTTTATCGGGAGAAGAGACTCTTCCCGAGACCATAGTCCCTGAGCTTTCAGGGATTCCCAGACCGCGCCCCAGCCCACTAGACTGGCGTCGGTCGTGACAATGACCCACTCTGGTCTGCGGAAGCTCATTCCCTGGGATAGATGGTCCAGGGTCAGCCACCAACGGAGTGAATCTCTGGTCTTCTGATCTACTTGAATCATTGGAGACAAGTCTGTATAGTCCCCATTCCCCTGTTTGAGCATGCACAGTTGTAATGGTCTTAGATGAATTCGTGCCAAAGGAACTATTTCCATTGCTGCAACCATCAACCCTACTACTTCCATGCACTGTGCTATGGAAGGACGTGGAACAGAATGAAGAACTTGACAAGTGCTTAGAGGTTTTGACTTTCTGACCTCTGTCAGAAAAATCCTCATTTCTAAGGAATCTATTATTGTTCCCAAGAAGGGAACTCTTGTTGACGGAGACAAAGAACTTTTTTCTATGTTCACCTTCCATCCATGTGATCTGAGAAAGACCAGAACGATGTCTGTATGAGCCTTTGCTGTTGACAGGGACGACGCTTGAATTAGAATGTCGTCCAAGTAAGGTACTACTGCAATGACCCTCGGTCTTAGAACCGCTAGAAGGGACCCTAGTACCTTTGTGAAAATCCTTGGAGCAGTGGCTAACCCGAATGGGAGGGCCACAAACTGGTAATGTTTGTCCAGAAAGGCGAACCTTAGGAACTGATGATGTTCTTTGTGGATAGGAATATGTAGGTACGCATCCTTTAGATCCACGGTAGTCATGAATTGACCTTCCTGGATAGTGGGTAGAATCGTTCAAATGGTTTCCATCTTGAACGATGGTACCCTGAGAAATTTGTTTAGGATCTTCAAATCCAAAATTGGTCTGAAAGTTCCCTCTTTTTTGGGAACTACGAACAGATTGGAATAAAATCCCATTCCTTGTTCCTTTATTGGAACTGGGTGTATCACTCCCATCTTTAACAGGTCTTCTACACAATGTAAGAACGCCTGTCTCTTTATTTGGTTTAAGGATAAGTGAGACATGTGGAACCTTCCCCTTGGGGGTAGTTCCCTGAATTCCAGGAGATAAACTTGAGAAACTATTTCTAGCGCCCAGGGATCCTGAACATCTCTTGCCCAAGCCTGAGCAAAGAGAGAGAGTCTGCCCCCTACTAGATCCAGTCCCGGATCGGGGGCTACTCCTTCATGCTGTTTTGTTAGCAGCAGCAGGCTTCTTGGCCTGCTTACCCTTGTTCCAGCCTTGCATCGGTTTCCAGGCTGGTTTGGGTTGTGAGGCATTACCCTCTTGCTTAGAGGATGCAGAATTAGAGGCCGGTCCGTTCCTGAAATTGCGAAAGGAACGAAAATTAGACTTATTCTTGGCCTTGAAAGGCCTATCTTGTGGAAGGGCGTGGCCCTTTCCCCCAGTGATGTCTGAGATAATCTCTTTCAATTCTGGTCCAAATAGAGTTTTACCTTTGAAAGGGATGTTAAGCAATTTTGTCTTGGATGACACATCCGCTGACCAAGACTTTAGCCAAAGCGCTCTGCGCGCCACGATTGCAAACCCTGAATTTTTCGCCGCTAATCTAGCTAATTGCAAAGCGGCATCTAAAATAAAAGAGTTAGCCAACTTAAGTGCGTGAACTCTGTCCATAACCTCCTCATATGGAGTCTCTCTACTGAGCGACTTTTCTAGTTCCTCGAACCAGAACCACGCTGCTGTAGTGACAGGAACAATGCACGAAATGGGTTGTAGAAGGTAACCTTGCTGTACAAAAATCTTCTTAAGCAAACCCTCCAATTTTTTATCCATAGGATCTTTGAAAGCACAACTATCCTCGATAGGAATAGTAGTGCGTTTGTTTAGAGTAGAAACTGCCCCCTCGACCTTAGGGACTGTCTGCCATAAGTCCTTTCTGGGGTCGACCATAGGAAATAATTTCTTAAATATAGGGGGGGGAACAAAAGGTATGCCGGGCTTTTCCCACTCCTTATTCACTATGTCCGCCACCCGCTTGGGTATAGGAAAAGCGTCAGGGTGCACCGGAACCTCTAGGAACTTGTCCATCTTGCATAATTTCTCTGGAATGACCAAGTTGTCACAATCATCCAGAGTAGATAACACCTCCTTAAGCAGTGCGCGGAGATGTTCTAATTTAAATTTAAATGTCACAACATCAGGTTCAGCTTGTTGAGAAATTTTTCCTGAATCTGAAATTTCCCCATCTGACAAAACCTCCCTCATGGCCACTTCAGATTGGTGTGAGGGTATGACAGAACAATTATCATCAGCGCCCTCCTGCTCTTCAGTGTTTAAAACAGAGCAATCGCACTTTCTCTGATATGTAGGCATTTTGGATAAAATATTTGCTATGGAGTTATCCATTACAGCCGTCAATTGTTGCATGGTAATAAGCATTGGCGCGTTAGATGTACTAGGGGCCTCCTGCGTGGGCAAAACTGGTGTAGACACAGTAGGAGATGATGTAGTATCATGTTTACTCCCCTCATCTGAGGAATCATCTTGGGCAATTTCATTATCTGTGGCAGTACTGTCCTTACTTTGTTTGGACGCTATGGCACAATTATCACACAAATTTAAATGAGGAGACACATTGGCTTTCATACATATAGAACATAGCTTATCCGAAGGCACAGACATGTTAAACAGGCTTAAACTTGTCAATAAAGCACAAAAAACTTTTAAAACAAAACCGTTACTGTCTCTTTAAATTTTAAACAGAAAACACTTTATTAATGAATATGTGAAAAAGTATGAAGGAATTGCTAAAAAATTACCAAAATTTCACCACAGTGTCTTAAAGCATTAAGAGTATTGCACACCAAATTTCAGAGCTTTAACCCTTAAAATAACGGAAACTGAGCCGTTTACAAATTTAACCCCTATACAGTCCCAGCTATAGCCTTTGCTGAGACCTAACCAAGCCCAGAGGGGAATACGATACCAAGTGACGCCTTCTAGAAACTTTTCCAGCTACTTTCAGATCCTCACACATGCATCTGCATGTCCTGCTCTCAAAAAACAACTGCGCAGTAATGACGCGAAAATGAGGCTCAGCCTACAACTGGGAAGGCCCCCTGACTGGAAAAGGTGTCTAACATAGTGCCTGCCATTAATAAACGTTCCCCAAGTTTATAAATGTGAATTATCAGCATAAACATGAATAAAAAGCCCAAATAAAGCAATCGATTTAGCCCATAAAAGTGTCTACCAGTTTTATAGCCCATATTAAGCCCTTTATTCTGTTTGTTTGACTAAGAAAATGGCTTACCGGTCCCCATGAGGGGAAATGACAGCCTTCCAGCATTACACAGTCTTGTTAGAAATATGGCTAGTCATACCTTAAGCAGAAAAGTCTGCTAACTGTTTCCCCCAACTGAAGTTACTTCATCTCAACAGTCCTATGTGGAAACAGCAATCGATTTTAGTTACTGTCTGCTAAAATCATCTTCCTCTCACAAACAGAAATCTTCATCCTTTTCTGTTTCAGAGTAAATAGTACATACCAGCACTATTTTAAAATAACAAACACTTGATAGAAGAATAAAAAACTACATTTAAACACCAAAAAACTCTTAACCATCTCCGTGGAGATGTTGCCTGTGCAACGGCAAAGAGAATGACTGGGGTGGGCAGAGCCTAGGAGGGACTATATGGCCAACTTTGCTGGGACTCTTTGCCATTTCCTGTTGGGGAAGAGATATTCCCCCACAAGTAAGGATGACGCCGTGGACCGGACACACCAATGTTGGAGAAAATTTAGCTTTTTTTTCTTTTTAATAAAATATCCAAGCAAATGTGAATGTTAATTTTTAACTAAATTAAGCTGTCAGATTTTAAGTGGAAATATGTGCTAATTTAAATAGTTGGAATTTTGAGTATGGCAATGTATTTCAGATATGGTATGTATTTAAAGGAACAGTCAACACCAGAATTTTTGTTGTTTAAAAAGAAAGATAATCCCTTTATTACCCATTCCCCAGTTTTGCATAACCAACACTGTTATAGAAATACACTTTTTACCTCTGTAATTACCTTGTATCTAAGCCTCTGCAAACTGCCCCCTTGTTTCAGTTGTTATGACAGACTAGCATTTTAGCCAATCAGTGCTCACTCCAGGGTAACTTCACATGCATGAGCTCAATGTTATCTATATGAAACACATGAACTAATGCCCTCTAGTGGTCAAAATGCATTCAGATTAGAGGCAGTCTTTAAGGTAAAAAATTTAGTATATGAACCACCTAGGTTTAGCTTTCAACTAAGAATACTAAGAGAACAGAGCAAAATTGGTGATAAAAGAAAATTGGAAAGTTGTTTAAAATTACATTCCCTATTTAAATCATGAAAGTTTTTTTTGGACTTGACTGTCCCTTTAGTCTCTCAATGTATATCAGATATACAGCATTCTAACCATTCCAGACATTTTAATAGACCTTTTTAAAATATGTGCTGCATTTAATAAAGATCTAGTGAAAATAAAAGATGACACTTGGTATAGTTATTTTATTAAGGTGTTAGTTGGGGTCAACAAATTCTAATAGTCTTTAGATGCGCATCTGACTCTTAGTGGAGCAGCTATAGAAAGAATATCATAATATTTTGGATTGCAGTGTTACACATCTTAGGGAAACCAACATTTATGTTTTGATATTTATTCCAATAAAGGGCAAGATTACGAGTGGAGCATAATTTATCACTCTTGCTTGCATGCTAACTCCACTACAAGTACGTTTTTTGCACGTGTCAGGCAGTGTGCGTATTACAAGTTGCAAGTATAGAAGTCAATGGAGCGTGAAAAGTGGAAAAAAAAACATCCTATTCACGTGCAAACCTGATCACATTTTCTCTAGTGTGCTAGCCAGACATTAATATATATTAATATTTCACATTCAAATGTTTTTCACCTAGAAGAATATGTTCTATTTATTCATAAATACACATTTTTATATATATATATATATATGCATAATTTATGTAAGAATTTACCTGATAAATAAATTTATTTCATATTGGCAAGAGTCTATGAGCTAGTCACGTATAGGATATACAATCCTACCATCAGGGGCAAAGTTTCCCAAACCTCAAAATGCCTATAAATACACTCCTCACCACACCCACAATTCAGTTTAACGAATAGCCAAGTAGTGGGGTGATAAAGAAAGGAGTAAAAAGCATCAACAAAGAAATTTGGAAATAATTGTGCTTTATACAAAAAAATCATAACCACCATAAAAAGGGTGGGCCTCATGGACTCTTGCCAATATGAAAGAAATTAATTTATCAGGTAAATTCTTACATAAATTATGTTTTCTTTCATGTAATTGGCAAGATTCCATGAGCTAGTGACGTATGGGATATCAATACCCAAGATGTGGAACTCCACTCAAGAGTCACTAGAGAGGGAGGGATAAAAATAAACAACAGCCATTTTCCGCTGAAAAAAATAATCCACAACCCAAAATATAAGTTATTCTCATAATGAAAAGAAAAATTTAAAACATCAGCAGAAGAATCAAACTGAAACAGCTGCCTGAAGAACTTTTCTACCAAAAACTGCTTCTGAAGAAGCAAATACATCAAAATGGTAGAATTTAGTAAATGTATGCAAAGAGGACCAAGTTGCCGCTTTGCAAATCTGATCAACTGAAGCTTCATTCTTAAAAGCCCACGAAGTGGAGACTGATCTAGTAGAATGAGCTGTAATTCTCTGAGGCAGGGCCTGACCCGACTCCAAATAAGCTTGTTGAATCAAAAGCTTTAACCAAGAAGCCAAGGAAATAGCAGAGGCCTTCTGACATTTTCTATGACCAGAAAATATAACAAATAGACTAGAAGTCTTCCTGAAATCTTTAGTAGCTTCAACATAATATTTCAAAGCTCTCACCACATCCAAAGAATGTAATGATCTTTCCAAAAAAACCTTAGGATTAGGACACAAGGAAGGTACAACAATTTCTCTACTAATGTTGTTAGAATTCACAACCTTAGGTAAAAATTTAAATGAAGTCCGCAAAACCGCCTTATCCTGATGAAAAATCAGAAAAGGAGATTCACAAGAAAGAGCAGATAGCTCGGAAACTCTTCTAGCAAAAGAAATGGCCAAAAGGAACAACACTTTCCAAGAAAGTAGTTTAATGTTGAAAGAATGCATAGGCTCAAATGGAGGAGCCTGTAATGCCCTCAAAACCAAATTAAGACTCCAAGGAGGAGAAATTGATTTAATGACAGGCTTATTACGAACTAAAGCCTGTATAAAACAGTGAATATCAGGAAGTTTAGCAATCTTTCTGTAAAATAAAACAGAAAGAGCAGAGATTTGTCCCTTCAAGAAACTTGCAGACAAACCCCTATCCAAACCATCCTGAAGAAACTGTAAAATTCTAGGAATTCTAAAAGAATGCCAAGAGAATTTATGAGAAGAACACCATGAAATGTAAGTCTTCCAAGTGTAAGTCTAGAAATAAATCTTTCTAGAGACAGATTTATGAGCTTGTAACATAGTATTAATCACTGAATCAGAGAAACCTCTATGACTTAGCACTAAGCATTCATTTTCCATACCTTCAAATATAATGATTTGAGATCCTGATGGAAAAATGGACCTTGAGACAGTAGGTCTGGCTTTAACGGAAGTGGCCAATTTTGATAATATCAAAAATAGCATCACAAATAAAATGATTAGCATGTTGTAGTAAGCGAACAATGCTAGATTGCTAGATAAGTCAGAATCCAATTCTTGTTGCGCTAAATTCTCCAACCAAAAAGTTTATGCAGCTGCAACATCAGCCAAAGAAATTGCAGGCCTAAGAAGATAACCTGAATATAAATAGGCTTTCCTTAGATAAGATTCAAGTTTCCTATCTAAAGGATCTTTAAAGGAAGTACTATCTTCCATAGGAATAGTGGTACGTTTAGCAAGAGTAGAAATAGCCCCATCAACTTTGGGGATCTTTTCCCAAAATTCTATTGAAATTGCTGGTAAAGGATACAATTTTTTAAACCATAAAAAAGGATTAAAAGGAGTACCCGGCTTATTCCATTCCTTAGAAATCATATCAGGCTTATTCCATTCCTTAGAAATCATATCAGAAATAGCATCAGGAATAGGAAAAACCTCTGGAGTAATCACAGGAGGTTTAAAAACAGAATTTAAATGTTTACTAGTTTTAATATCAAGAGGACTAGCTTCCTCAATATTCAAAGTAATTAACACTTCTTTTAACAAAGAAAGAATATACTCCATTTTAAATAAATAAGTAGATTTGTCAGTGTCAATATCTGAGGAAGGATCTTCTGAATCAGATAGATCCTCATCAGAGGAGGATAATTCATTATGTTGTCGGTCATTTGAAATTTCATCAACTTTATAAGAAGTTTTAAAAGACCTTTTACGTTTATTAGAAGGCGGAAATGCAGACAAAGCCTTCTGAATAGAATCAGTAACAAATTCTTTAAAATTCCTAGATATATCATGTACATTAGAAGTTGAAGGATCTGCAACCGGCAATGTACTATTACTGATGGACACATTATCTGCATGTAAAAGTTTATCATGGCAACTAATACAAATGACATTCTGAGATATAATCTCCACAATTTTACAACAAATGCACTTAGCTTTGGTAGAACTGATGTCAGGCAGCAAAGTTCCAACAGATACTTCTGAGACAGGATCAGATTGAGACATCTTGCAAAATGTAAAAGAAAAAACAACATATAAAGCAAAATTATCAATTTCCTTATTTGACAGTTTCAGGAATGGGAAAAATTGCAAATAGCATAGCCCTCTGACATAGAAAAAGGCAAGAGGCAAATAGCAATGAAGTAATACATAATGTAAAAAATTTGGCGCCAAGTATGACGCACAGCATAACTGACAATTTTTTGGCGCCAACCATATCCGGAAATGACACACTCGCGTCAATAACGACGCAACCCTGTGTGAGGAACTCGGCGTCAACTACGACGCTGGAAGTGACGAACTTGCATCAACGGACGTGCCTTTCGCGCCAAAGAATTCTTGCGCCAAGAATGATGCAATAAAGTGTAGCATTTGGCGCACCCACAAGCCTAATCCAGCCTGTGATTTTAAAAAATGTAGTCAATTGAAAAAAGACTAAACCCCAGATAAGAAAAATCTTTCTTAATATTTACTTTCCCCAAATATGAAACTGACAAACTGCAAAAGGAAATACATGAACCTGACCCATGGCAAATACAAGTACAATACATATATTTAGAACTTTATATTAATGCATAAAGTGCCAAACCATAGCTGAGGTGTCTTAAGTAATAAAAACATACTTACCGAAAGACACCCATCCACATATAGCAGAGAGCCAAATAAGTACTGAAACAGTTATCAGTAGAGGTAATGGTACATGAGAGTATATCGTCGATCTGAAAAGGGAGGTAGGAGATGAATCTCTATGACCGATAACAGATAACCTATGAAATAGATCTCCTGTGAGGAAAACCATTGCATTCAATAGGTGATACTCCCTTCACATCCCTCTTTTGGTAAAATATATATCTATACATATATACAGCGGTGGACTGATCAGCCAGGTAAATTGTACCTGGACCGAGGGTCCAGCATGTAGGGGGGCCCACAAATGGCATCTCCAGGTCTCCTGGTGTGCTGCTTAAGCTGGGGCTGGCAGCTGCCCTATCAGTAACTAAGCAGTTAAGTGTGGGTTTAGTGGGGTCCCTGGCCCCAGAGTGGGGGGCTTGTGTCTGGATGTGGGGATTGTTGCTCGGGGGACACTGTTGAGGGGGGTCCTGTTGAGGGTCTGTCGCTGTGAGGGCAATGGAGTGTGGGGTCTGGCCCTGGAGGTTGAGGACAGTGTTATATGTTTAACTGTACTTTTAAATTGACATTTTAAATATGTCAAAACAAAAAAACTACTGCTCATCTGAAACTCAAGTAACTACTATTGCATTGTCTTTTTATCATGCATTTTCTGATTAATATATAATATATGTAAGGTAATATACCTTACAGTTTAAAAACATATATAAAAATAGTAGAACATGTAAGAATTTGAAAGATACAACATTTTTTATTTTTGTCATTTGTAGTATTGTTTATATACGCAGTAGTGACTTGTAAATGTATATGGGGTTCTTAACACATGTGATTCCTTCAAGTTACCTTGGTTTATAATTAGCTTAATCTTTATGTTTAATAATCTTTTGAATATGAAATTGACTAATTTGTTTTCAAAGTAAAAAATTAAAATCAGGTCATGCATGTTACTCTCATGAAAGTCTAGAGTATAAAAATTGAAAAGTTTGCCATGATGTAATATATGCAATTACATTTATTGTTACCATATATAATTTTTATTTCCATGTAGCATCAGTAGTTAAAAGTATTTGTTTCTCTTAATTTCATTGTTAGAAACATTTTTATCATCACATAAGAACTATTGTGTTTTTCTTATGGGAGAATGATAGGAAGTCTAAAGGTTAGCACAAGTAACTTGAAGGAATCACGTGTTAAGAACCCTATACACATTTACAAGTCACTACTGCGCATATAAACAATACTACAAATGACAAAAAAAACATTTTTCACATCTTACAAATTCTTACGTTTAATTATTTACTATTTTTATATATGTTTTTAAAATATAGGGTATATTACATGCAGTAGCATTGCATAATCAGCAAATGCATGATAAAAAGACAATGCAATGGTAGTTACCTGAGTTTCAAATGAGAAGAAGTTTTTTGTTTTGACAAATTTAAAAATTTGCTTCAATTTTCCTGCCCCCTCTATCATGTGACATACTCCAGCAACTTATTGGCTCCATTCATCAATTGCTAGGCAGACATGGGCATCTATTTATCAAAGTGTCAACTTACTTGCATTCGACGGCACCAATACGCTCGCCTAAGATCGCCTAACAAGGCTGCCGCGGACCTGAATACGTTCTCCAAAATTATCAAAAAAGCTGTCAATAAACTGTGTACCAAGTACGGTGTGATGAGCAGCAGACTGTTGTTAACTAACAGTCATCGATCTCGCTGCTCTTTGGCTTTTTTACAGCTTTCTTGGTACCCTGTCACTAAATACCCACACAATACTGTTTACCCCCTATACCGCCGCTCCCGGGGGCCCACCGCCGCTCTAATAAATGTATTAACCCCTAAACCGCCGCTCCTGAAAACCCACTGCAATCAGCCAATAGGATTGAGCTTGCATTCTATTGGCTGATTGGAACAGCCAATAGAATGTGAGATCAATCCTATTGGCTGATAGGATCAGCCAATAGGATTGAACTTCAATCCTATTAGCTGATTGTATCAGCCAATAGGATTTTTCCTACCTTCATTCCGATTGGCTGATAGAATTCTATCAGCCAATCGGAATTGAAGGGACACCATCTTGGATGACGTCACTTAAATGAATCTTCATTCTTCAGTCGTTGTCAAAAGAAGAGGATGCTCCGCGTCAGATGTCTTGAAGATGGACCCACTCCACACCGGATGGATGAAGATAGAAGATGCCGCCTGGATGAAGACTTCTGCCCATCTGGAGGACCACTTCTGCCCGTCTGGAGGACCACTTCGGTGAAGTTTGGTGAAGACTTCTCAAGGTAGGGTGATCTTCAAGGGGTTAGTGTTAGGTTTTTTTAATGGGGGATTGGGTGGGTTTTAGAGTAGGGTTGGTTGTGTGGGTGGTGGGTTTTAATGTTGGGGGGGTTGTAATTTTTTTTTTACAGATAAAAGAGACGATTACTTTGGGGCAATGCCCCGCAAAAGGCCCTTTTAAGGGCTATTTGTAATTTAGTGTAGGGTAGGGCTTTTTTATTTTGGGGGGCTTTTTTATTTTGTTACGGTGATTAGATTAGGTGTAATTAGTTTAAAAACCTTGTAATTATGTTATTATTTTCTGTAATTTAGTGGGGTTTTTTTTTGTACTTTAGATATTTTTTTTAATTGTATTTAATTGTATTTAGTTTAGGGAATTAATTTAATTATAGTGTAGTGTTAGGTGTAATTGTTAGGTGTAATTGTTGTAAACAGGTTAGGTTTTATTTTACAGGTAAATTTGTATTTATTTTAAGTAGGAAGTTATTAAATAGTTAATAACTATTTAATAAATAATCTACCTAGTTAAAATAAATACAAAGTTGCCTGTAAAAAAAATATAAACCCTAAGCTAGCTACAATGTAACTATTAGTTATATTGTATCTAGCTTAGGGTTTATTTTATAGGTAAGTATTTAGTTTTAAATAGGAATAATTTATTTAATGATAGTAATATTTATTTACATTTATTTAAATTATATTTAAGTTAGGGGGTGTTAGGGTTAGGGTTAGACTTAGGTTTAGAGGTTAATAAATTTAATATAATGGCGGCAACGTTGGGGGCGGCAGATTAGGGGTTAATAAATGTAGGTAAGTTGCGGCAGTGTAAGGGGGATATTAGGGGTTAATAAATATAATGTAGGTGGCAGCGGTGTAGGGTGGGCAGATTAGGGGTTAATAAGTATAATGTAGGTGGCGGTGGTGTGGGGGATTAGGGGTTAATAAGCATAATGTAGGTGGCAGCGGTGTGGGGGGGCAGATTAGGGGTTAATAAATATAATGTAGGTGGTGGCGGTGTAGGGGGCAGCAGATTTGATGTTAATAAGTATAATGTAGGTAGCGGTGGACTCTGGGAGCAGCGGTTTATGGGGTTAATAAGTTTATTTAGTTGCGGCAGGGTCCAGGAGCAGTGGTATAGGGGTTAATAACTTTTATTTAGGTGGCGGCGGTGTAGTGGGGGCAGATTAGGGGTGTTTAGACTCGAGGTACATGTTAGGGTGTTAGGTGTAAACATTCCCATAGGAATCAATGGGATATCGGGCAGCAGCGAACATGAGCTTTTGCTGTTTTCCGACTCCCATTGATTCCTATGGCACCCGCTGCCTTCAGGGCGGCGGATTGAAAACCAGATACGCTGGGCCGGAATAGTGGCTAGTGTACCTGGTAGATATTTGATAACTTACAAAAGGAGTGAGATTTTGCCGCACTTGCGTTCGGAACATCTGTAGTGACGTAAGCATCGATTTTTTTTTAAATTGAATACTTTATTTAAAGGGACATGAAACCCAACATCCTTCTTTCATGATTCAGATAGAGAATACAATTTTAATCAACTTTCCAATTTACTTCTATTATCTAATTTCCTTCATTCTCTTGGTATACTTTGTTGAAAAGTATATCTAGATAGGCTCATGAACTTGGAGCTAGCTGCTGCTTGGTAACTGAAATTGTATACCCATTTTAATTGGCTTACAAACGTGTTCAGCTAGATCCAAGGAGTGCATTGCTGCTGTGTCAATAAAAGATACCAAGCGAATAAAGCAAAATTGATCAAATAAGTAAATTGGAAAGTTTTAAAAAAAATGTATATTCAACCTGAATCATGAAGGAAAATTTTTAGGTTTCATGTCCCTTTAAGGCTAGAGAATGTTCAATTGCATGAATGTGCCTATCAGTGTTGAAAAGTAATAGACCAGGGTTTTTTAACTATAATTCTCAAGCCTCCCTAACAAGCAAGAATTTCACGGAATCTGAACTGGAGCACAGGTGACATCAGCTGATTAGTAAAACGGTTATTTTACCTACTCTCACCCAAGGTAATTCTTCAAATCTGGACTGTAAGGGAGGACTGAGGACTGGATGTAGAACCATTGTGTTAGACTGAACTTTCTTTTCTGTTATGTGAGCCTATAGCCACAGAGTTTTCTCTGCAGATTTAAGAAAATATGATGTTTAAATAGAGGAGTATTCATGTGCAATACCTGAAGAGAGAGATGCAGAATGCCAGTCTTTCACACAGGCAGGTTCTATTCTACAGATAAGACTAATTAATATTTATTGTCATATTCTGTACTGTCAGAGCTGTATATATTTAATGCATTTAATGACCTTTGAAAAATGCTGTGTGTTGTACATATAAAGGAAATAGCCATGATGAGAGCTCTTTGTTCTATCATAGTCATGAACTATTTATTTTACAGAAGCTCTAAGCTGTCATAAGCAAAGTATTATTATTGGTGTCACCCGGTACGGTAAGTTATGGTGTCACCCCCCCTCCCCCAGAAAGCAGACACACACAAACACAAAAACACAGGCACACACACATACAAACACTCAGACACAGTTAAAAACACACTCAGATGCACACACAAACACTCAGAAACACACTCAGACACACACACAAAAACACACAGAAAAACACTCAGACACACACACACAAAAACACTCTGACACACACACACACACAAAAAAAAACACTCAGGCACACACACAAACACTTAGACACACACAAACAAACTTAGACACACACACATACAAAATATGTAAACTGCACTGCATTAATTATATAGCTCATGCCTAAAGCTGCTCCCTGGCTCAACAGAGCATCAAATGAAAGATAAACAGAGCATTCTATAAATAAATCACTAAAGAAAAGGTTTAGGTGCGCAAACTATGAAAATTCTGCTCTCTGACTCTGTTCCAAGTCTGTCAGTGCACAGCCCCAGGCCGCGTGCCTACTGCTTCTTAAGGCCAATCACCTCTGCACTCTGCCCACCCCCAGACCCCCGCCCACCCTCCCCTCCTACCTCTTCAGTATGCACTTAGTGTACCCTAACCGTACCGGTCTGGTGGGCATCATACATGGCTCCTTCACTTTAGAGACAGTGTCCGACAGTCATGCGGTCAGGTGCCAGACACCCCCCTCATGATTTCCCGGTTCCCATTTAAAGAGACAGCACAGCAGTGAGTGACTCCACTGCTCCACACGTCACTGAGCAGTGAGCACAGATAGGCAGTCAGGTTTAGGCTAGCAGCGCAACTTCGCAAGCCCCACGGTACGCCCATAACATTCATAGTGAAATTGGGCAGGAGAGGAGCAAAGTACAAACAAGCCAAAGCAGCCGGGAAAACTATTTGTGGAAATTGCAGCGCTGGCTCAAGGGGCAAAAAAAATAAGTGTCTACAACTTCCCCAATCCCACTAATGTTCACAAATGCTGGCCCCTCTAATAAAAAAATACATGATTTTTTTTTTTTCTAGTGGTGTCACCCACTGTTTAGTGCTTTTTTTAACACAATGCAAATTTGGCTAAATCTTTTAAGAAATATTGTTTATTTTTGTCTGAGTTTATCTTCATAAACTTTGTCTTATGAGAATCAGCCAAGTAATACAAAAATCTAGCATTTTTTTGACCTGAGTGCAACATAATTTGTTGCTTGATGTTATTTGTTGTAGAAAACCCAAAATCAAAGCCAGGAAGTAGATTTTTTTTTCTATATGCATCAGAAATTAATTGCATTGCAAAATAAACGTTTTTAGGACATTCAAAATTCAATAGCAGTTGTCTTTTTAAAATACTTTAAAGTTAGTGTTTAGGGCTCTGAAAACAATTTTCCAAAAATGCAGGTCTAATAGATGCAGTTATTCATTTTTGCTTTTTTCCATGTTCCAGATGACATTGCAGCAAAAATATGGAGATTAATTTAATCATTATAATTGTGTGGGAAGCATATTGAAGATGATAATCTGTTTCTATAATCACACTGAAGTTAAAGAGATTAATAATTTGGTCCTCATTTTTGTTCTTTATGTTCTTATATGCCACATGTATCTGATCTATGATACTAAATATCTTTCACACATACACACACACATATATATATATATATATATATATATATATATATATATATATATATATATATATATATATACATTTTATACATTCATGTACTTTCCGTGCACTCACTCTCTAAGCCGTAGCTCATCCGGTGGCTGGGTGACTCCTTAAACCACATGTACAAAGTATTCCAAGAAAGGGCATTCACAGGACTTGATAGTAGAAAAAAACAATCTTTATTTCATTAAATTCATCAAAGTGTGTTAGTCGACATTTCGGCTATGCATCTAGCCTTTTTCAAGACAATCTAAAAACATGATATACATGCATATTTTAATACATAATCAACAATTACATAAGCAAAATATATAGACATTGCGACCAAAACTCATAAATATGTTATCACCCTAATATAATCCAGTGTTTTAAAAATTGAGAAATAGAACCATATATCCACCATGAATTTCATGCTATATCTAAATCAACTAGAAAATTATTAGTATTACAATACCCTATAGTGTCTATTAAATATTTCTATCGCAAAAATACAAAATTACTCTTTGTTACAGTGGGGCTCAGCTAATAATATATCTACCACTATTAAAGGAACATTATAAACTTTATCAGCTTGTGTTTGAACCATACAGCTGTATTGCCTCTTATAAAGCATTTCTAACATGAGTACCAACTCATTGAGACTCAAGATATTTGCGCAGTGGTTTAAATCCTTATTACAAAAATGTTGCTTTAGTGTTAAAATTTAAATCACAATGGCGAAAGGTCAAATCTCCTAAAAGAGATAGTTTTAACCGCATAAACTGATACATGACAAATGTAAACATAATAGACATACCTAAATCAGTTATATCAACAACTCTGCATTTCCCAGCGCCATTTCGTGACATTGTGTACACCCATTGCAGACAAAATCCTTTTAAACTGACCCGCGGCTCTATGAATGGACCAAACTATCATGCGTGTCATGAGTATAGGGCATATCTAGATTCATCCCAATCTGACAACAGTTTAAACATACAAGCAACTAAGTTTGTCAGATACCAAATACTTATTGGAAATAATGAATAATCTAGAATGTCGCAGCCAATAACCACTGATTATATTCCAAAAGGTTATAAAGCTGTCATGAATCATCTATTAAAATGAATGGCAGCTAAATTCAAAACCGGATTACAAAATGCTCATAGACCATAGACCAAACAAGGAATGTTTGAAGGGCCAATAATTAGTAATGTGGACCATGGTCAAATAAATTATTAGAAGAGAATCAGTAAAGTTATGCATGCATTTATGTCACAACGGATAGACAATATACATCCAACTGAGTGCAATATGATGGACAGTGAAAATGTCAAAAAAAGAAACAATCGTTATTTTGCCATCAAGAAACATTCAAGCAGAAAGCAGACAATACATGCATTTGTTTAGCATGTTTAGCAACAAATAGTGCACCAATTTTGTAAACTATAATGATTTTAACTATACCAAGAGTTAGTGAAACAGGGCATAATCTAGATGTGTATTAAGACCTCTAGGGGTCATAGTACCCAATTTGTTGATCCACTGACCATCCCTTTTTATGAGCTCTTCATCTCTGTTACCCCCCTCTTAAGAGGGGGAATCCTATCTATAAGCATAGTTTTCAACATTGCAACAGAATGGCCATATTCCAAAAAATGTCTATCTACGGGCTGTTCACTATTACCCTCATTAATAGCTTTACGTATAGCACTCTTATGGTTAGCCAACCTTTCACGGAAAGTAGTACAGGTCTTACCAATATAGACTTTTCCACATGGGCAAATAATCAAACAAATTACATAGTCCGAAGTACATGTAAGTCTATGTCTAATAGAAAACCTTTGATGAGTGTGTGGATGGTAAAAAGAAATGCCGGTTTGTAACATTTTACAAGTAACACAGTTACCACACTTCAAACATCCAGGTTTGGCTCTAGGTAACCAGGTGTGTTGGGAGGTACCAGTGTCATTTTTGACAAGCATCGTTCCAAAGCTTCTCCCACGTTTGTCTACCATACGGGGAGCTTAAAGTCCTTAATAGGCTAAGTAGGGTCCTGAGCAATAAGAGATCAGTTCTTGGTAAGAACTTTTTTCATTCTATTACTATATGGGGTATAGGTTGTGATAAAATTCAATGATTTAGCCAATTATTTAGGCGTGTTAACTTTATTAATGATCTTCTTCTGAGCAAGATCCATAATACCTGACAAAATCTTATCAATGTTTGAACTTTTATATCCCCTGGCCATGAATTTGTTTCTCATTATGTTAAATTGGTGAGTGTTATCCTCCTCAGTGGTATTATTATGGACAACCCGCAATAATTGTGATTTCACTATCCCTAGTTTAAGCTGGAGAGGATGATAACTCTGATAAGTTAGCAGCGTGTTCCTATCCGTAGGCTTAGAAAAAAAGTTTAGTATTCAAATTGCACTTGCCATTATTCTGGGTCTTAATTATACAAAGGTCCAAAAATTAATAGAGGTACAACTATAATCAAGTTTGAACTTAACATTTGATTCCCTACTATTTAAATCTGCATACCACAAAAGTAATTCTGATTCACTACCAGACCAGACAACAAACAGGTAATCTATATACTGACGGTATAGCAGTATATTGGAATTGAGTTTGTCAAACACATAAAGATCCTCAAACCATGCCATGAATAGATTGGCATATGCAGGAGCCATGAGTGACCCCATGGCTGTACCTATCAGTTGAAGATAGCATGTATCTTCAAATCTAAAATAGTTATGTGTTAGACAAATATGTAACAGCTCAATAACAAATTCAATGGGAGGACCAGAATATTCTGTTTGAGCAGCAAGATTTTCACATACAGCTCTAAGACCTAGATGGTGTGGAATGATAGTATATAAACTAGCTACATCAAGTGTGGCTAGTATGACATGTTCTGGTAAGGTTTCTCTATTCAAAATCTTGATTAATTCAATTGAGTCAAGGAGAAAAGCTTTAGTTTTTTTTTTACAGTGCATGGCAGAAAAAAAGTCAACATATTGTACAATACTTTGATATAATGAGCCAATGGCTGAAACAATGGGGTGACAAGGCGGTCTTAAGGGGTCTTTGTGTATTTTTGGTATAGTATAAATAAAGGGATACCCGGGGTGCTCATTAACCAAAAACTTAAAAACAGTGTTATCTATATGGCCCATATAAAGAGCCATGAGAAGAAATGTATCTAATACAGATTTAAACGTATTTGTGGAGTTATTAGACAATGCAGCGTATGTCTTGCTGTCACTCAATTGTGATAAAAGTTCTTCTCTAATAAACTTTGTCTAGAACTACCACTGCCCCTCCCTTATCATATATATATATATATATATATATATATATATATATATATATATATATATATATATATATATATATATATACAGTATTCAGTATATATATATATACCTACAAATACAAAATTTGGTTTTTTAGCACACCTTACAAAAAGTTTAAATCAACATCTGGGAGTGCTGCCAATATGACCCAGTAATTACACAAACAAAGAGGTATCAGCGCACATCCATTTTCAAAAGCACAACATATTTTTTACTGCTGCAAAAAATTGCCTGCATATACATCAAGAGACAACTATCTTTTTTTAAATAATATTGGGAACTTAGTCACACAATATGGCCATATTTTGCTTAGCCAGTCACCGCTTACAAGGTGCCCCAATTCGACTGGTCCTACTCTAAATCCTTTTGCTACAGAGGGCTGAAACATTCCTGCTTTTACTCTTCATAATAGAATGAGACTCCCTGGCTTTTTATTCACAACTCTTTAACACTGTAATGAGCACACCTGAACTTGGGTGGGGTGCTAAAACCAATGGGAGATGGTCAGTCTCCCTGGTAATTTTAAATACAAATACAAAATTTGTTTTTTTAGCACACCTTACAAAAAGTTTAAATCAACATCTGGGAGTGCTGCCAATATGACCCAGTAATTACACAAACAAAGAGGTATCAGCGCACATCCATTTTCAAAAGCACAACATATTTTTTACTGCTGCAAAAAATTGCCTGCATATACATCAAGAGACAACTATCTTTTTTTAAATAATATTGGGAACTTAGTCACACAATATGGCCATATTTTGCTTAGCCAGTCACCGCTTACAAGGTGCCCCAATTCGACTGGTCCTACTCTAAATCCTTTTGCCACAGAGGGCTGAAACATTCCTGCTTTTACTCTTCATAATAGAATGAGACTCCCTGGCTTTTTATTCACAACTCTTTAACACTGTAATGAGCACACCTGAACACTGTATATATATATACAGTATATACATACAATAAGAACACTAGGATTCGCTTACTCTGTGTTCATTGTGAGTTATATTTGTTGAGCTGTAACTGAAAGAAATATTCTTTTGTCACTTTTTAATTATTGTATTAAATGCTCAGGGTCACAAGGGATATTTCTTTCTGAAATTCTGATAAAGTCAAACAATTTTATTTTACTGTTTTGAATCTAGCTAATAATCATTGCTATTTCCACAGCATGAATAATCATCATCCCCCTCATTTTAATAGATTACCGCAAACCTCTCTATGTGACAAGATAAAATCCTTTTTTTTATTTTATTTAAAAGGTTATTGTATCTGGTAGCACTCATGATTAGACTGACTCTCATGCCTCTGGGCCTATTGCAAAGTTATTGAAATTAACTTCTGAATATTCATACCCCAAATGACTTCTAAAACTTTAATGTGGCTTGTTCGGCTGTAGAACAATTTATAAAGATACCATCACTGCTAATGAGTGCACATTTGGGGAACGGCTTTAACTGTACCCTGAAGGGTCTTTACCATATCTTACAAACAGGCATTATTAATTTTGGGAAATGACAATACACGTATGGATTTGATGGGAATATTATGATTCATCAGAAGCAAGTTGGACACAGTTGCATGTATCTGATGAAGTTTTTTGCATAGCTTCAACATTATATTTCATACACTTTTACTATATCACTTTGTATGTGTCTATGGGTCTGTATATGCCATGGTTCCATTCTGTTGTTGACTACTTTAACCCCAAAGTTACTATTGTTTGCTATAAATGTAGAGAACATATTCATATTTATTTTTATTAGCATTGCTATTGACTTCTAACATAATAGCAACAAAAAACAGCAAATTATGTTCAGATCAAAAAAAGTTAATAATAATTACAATTATTATTACAAAAAGTGAATAATAATTAATAAAGACACAGCCAAAACCTTTTCGGCTAGATTACGAGTTGTGCATTAGGGTAAAAAAGCAGCGTTAAGAGGTCCTAACGCTGCTTTTTTACGCCAGCTGGTATTACGAGTCTTGAAGGTTTAGGGTTACCGCACATTTCTTTGGCCTTACCGCAAAACAACTTAAGTAAACTTTGTAAAGTCTTTTTTTCTATGGGACTTCCATAGCGCCGGTAATACGAGTCTGTCCTGGGAGGCCAAAAAGTGAGCGGTACACCCTACCCTGTCAAGAGTCCTAACACATTTAAAAGTCAGTAGTTAAGAGTTTTATGGTACAACGCCATAACATAACACTCATGACTAAAGTGCTAAAAAGTACACTTACACCCATAAACTACATATTAACCCCTAAACCTAGGCCCCCCCGCATCGCAAATACTATAATACATTTTTTAACCCCTAATCTGCCACTCCGGACACCGCCGCCACCTACATTATATTTATGAACCCCTAATCTGCTGCCCCCAACATCACCGACACCTACATTATATTTATTAACCCCTAATCTGCTACCCCTGACATCGCCGACACCTACATTATAATTATTAACCCCCTAATCTGCCGCTCCGGACACCACCGCGCCTACATAATATGTATTAACCCCTAATATGCTGCCCCCAACATCACCGACACCTACATACTATTTATTAACGCCTAATCTGTCGCCCCAACGTCCCCGCCACTATATTAACGTTATTAACCCCTAAACCTAAGTCTTACCCTAACCCTAACACCCCCTAACAAATATAATTACAATAAATCTAAATAAATATTACTATCATTAACTAAATTATTCCTATTTAAAACAAAATACTTATCTGTAAAATAAACCCTAAGATGGCTACAATATAACTAATAGTTACATTGTAGCGATCTTAGGGTTTATTTTTATTTTACAGACAACTTTGTATTTATTTTAACTAGGTAGAATATTTATGAAATAGTTATTAACTATTTAATAACTACCTAGCTAAAATAAATACAAAAGTACCTGTAAAATAAAACCTAACCTAAGTTACACTAACACCTAACACTACAGTATAATTAAATTAATTAACTAAATTAAATACAATTAACTAAATTAAATAAAATTAGCTAAAGTACAAAAAACCCACACTAAATTACAGAAAATAATAAACAAATTACAGATATTTAAACTAATTACACCTAATCTAATAGCCCTATTAAAATAAAAAAGTCCACCCAAAATAAAAAACCCTAGCCTAAACTAAACTACCAATAGCCCTTAAAAGGGCCTTTTGCAGGGCATTGCCCCAAAGTAATAAAAAAGTAGTAAAAAAAAGTAGTAAAAAAATACAAATACAATCAGCCAATAGAATGCAAGCTCAATCCTATTGGCTGATTGGATCAGCCAATAGGATTGAACTTCAATCCTATTAACTGATTGCGTCAGCCAATAGGATTTTTTCTACCTTAATTCCGATTGGCTGATAGAATTCTATCAGCCAATCAGAATCTAAGGGACGCCATCTTAGATGATGTCACTTAAAGGTACCTTCATTCAGCGTTAGTCCTTGGATGATGAGGATGCTCCACGTCGGATGTCTTGAAGATGGACCCGCTCTGCGCTGGATGGATGAAGATAGAAGCCTTCTGGATGAAGACTTCTGCCCGTCTGGAGGACCACTTTGCCCGGCTTGGATGAAGACTTCTCCCGGCTTCGTTGAGGACTTCGGCCCGGCTTGGATGAAGACTTCTCCCGGTAAGTCGATCTTCAGGGGGTTAGTGTTAGGTTTTTTTTAAGGGTGTATTGGGTGGGTTTTATTTTTAGGTTAGGGACTTTGGGCTGCAATAGAGCTAACTGCCCTTTTAAGGGCAATGCCCATTCAAATACCCTTTTCAGGGCAATGGGGAGCTTAGGTTTTTTTAGATAGTATTTTATTTGGGGGGTTAGTTGTGTGGGTGGTGGGTTTTACTGTTGGGGGGGTTGTTTGTATTTTTCTTTTTTACAGGTAAAAAAGCTGATTACTTTGGGGCAATGCCACGCAAAAGGCCCTTTTAAGGGCTATTGGTAGTTTAGTTTAGGATAGGGTTTTTTTTATTTTGGGGGGCTTTTTTTATTTTAATAGGGCTATTAGATTAGGTGTAATTAGTTTAAATATCTGTAATTTGTTTATTATTTTCTGTAATTTAGTGGGTTTTTTGTACTTTAGCTAATTTAATTTTATTTAGGTAATTGTATTTAATTTAGTTCATTTATTTAATTATAGTGTAGTGTTAGGTGTTAGTGTAACTTAGGTTAGGTTTTATTTTACAGGTACTTTTGTATTTATTTTAGCTAGGTAGTTATTAAATAGTTAATAATTATTTAATAACTATTCTACCTAGTTAAAATAAATCCAAACTTGCCTGTAAAATAAAAATAAACCCTAAGATAGCTACAATGTAACTATTAGTTATATTGTAGCTATTTTAGGGTTTATTTTACAGGTAAATATTTAGTTTTAAATAGGAATAATTTAGTTAATTATAGTAATATTTATTTAGATTTATTGTAATTATATTTAAGTTAGGGGGTGTTAGGGTTAGGGTTAGACTTAGTTTTAGGGGTTAATAACTTTAATATAGTGGCGGTGACGTTGGGGGCGACAGATTAGGGGTTAATAACTAGTAGGTAGGTTGTGGCGACATTGGGGGCGGCAGATTAGGGGTTAATAAATAGAATGTAGGTGTCGGCGATGTTGGGGGCAGCAGATTAGGGTTTAATACATATAATGTAGGTGGCGGCGGTGTCCGGAGCGGCAGATTAGGGGTTAATAATTATAATGTAGGTGTCGGCGATGTCAGGGGTGGCAGATTAGGGCTTAATAAGTGTAAGATTAGGGGTGTTTAGACTCTGGGTTCTGCTTAGGGTGTTAGGTGTAGACATACATTTTATTTCCCCATAGGAATCAATGGTGCTGCGTTAAGGAGCTTTACGCTGCTTTTTTGCAGGTGTTAGACTTTTTTTCAGCCGGCTCTCCCCATTGATTCCTATGGGGAAATCGTGCATAAGCACGTACGACCAGCTCACCGCTGACTTAAGCAGCACTGGTATTGGAGTGCGGTAATGAGAAAAATTTTGCTCAACGCTCACTTCTAGTCTTTTAACGACGGGTTTGTGAAAACTCGTAATACCAACGCTGCAGGTGAGACAAAACTGCTCGTTAGCACTGCACAGCCTCTAACGCAAAAATCATAATCTGGGCCTTTGATTGTAGTATATAAAAAAAAACTTTGCTATATACTTTTCTTATTTATTTTGCTCCTTTTCCCTGTAATTGAAATTGTGGGTTTTTCAATTCTGACAAGTGGAAGTTCACATGACATTCTTTGCAAACTTAAAGGGAGATTAAACCCAATTTTTTTCTTTCATGATTCAGATAGAGAATACAATTTTAAACAACTTTTCAATTTACTTCTATTATTTAATTTGCTTTCTTCTCTTATTATTTTTTTCTTAAAGGTTTATCAAGGCAAGCTCAGGAGCAGCAGAGAACCTAGGTTTTAGCTGTTGATTGGTGGCTGCATATATATATCAAATGTGATTGGCTCACCCATGTGTTCAGTTAGAAACCATTAGTGCATTGTTGTTCCTTCAACAAATAAAAACAAGAGAATGAAACAAATTAGATAATAGGAGTAAATTAGAAAGTTGCTTAAAATTGTATGCTCTATCTGAATCATGAAATCATTTTTGGGGGTTTCATGTGCCTTTAACCTTACTGCTGTATATACATCAGCAGGTTTAATCGGATAAGAAACCTTTAGAATCTTCCTTTATAGTCGAGACATACATTAGTCATTTATAATTTAAGGGATATGAAACCCAACAAAAATTATTTTGTGATTCAGAAAGAGCATACAATTTTAAAAAAGTTTCCAATTTATTTCTATTATCAAATTTGCATCATTCTCATTATATTCTTTGTTGAAGAGATGCCTAGGTAGTCATCTGGAACAGTACATGGAAGGAAATAGTGCTCCCATCTAGTGCTCTTGCAAAACTGCTGCCATATAGTGCTCCAGAAATGAGTTGGCTCTTAAGCATATGTCCCTGTCTTTCAACAAAAGATACAAAGACAACAAACAAAAACTGATAATAGAAGTAAATTAGAAAGTTGTTTAAAATCGCATGCTCTATCTGATTTATGAAAGAAAAAAATGTGGGTTTCATATCCTTTTAAGTACATTTTAATTAAATGTTTTTTACTTTTAAATTATATATCCATATTATCTATCACCATTTGAGTAACTCCCTCTATATTTTATATGAAACATTCCTGTTTTTAATTCTTAACTTTATGTTGATGAGTTCCACTGAGAAATTTTTTAGCTTGGAGATTAGGATTGGCTCCTCCAAATAAGTCAAGTGATGGGGGTAGAGTTTAGCTTTTAAAAACAATTGCTGCTAACAAGGGCCTCAATCACAATCCGTCTGATATCAGCTTCTGATAATGGGGTTTCAATTTAGATTGATATGTGAATCGTGTTCTTTGAGTTATTACAATCCAAAATAAATTCAGCTTCTAAAACCTCACTGCCGTAAATGAGTGCTCATACAAAAAGTTCTCAAAAACGTGTTTTAAGTTATTAAAGTGAATGCCAGGTTTGATGAATCAGTGCCCGGTTTTTAAAAACCCAATTAAAAACAGGGGAACTTTCATTCATCAAGCTTTACATTTCACTTGTTTTGTTAAAATACTTACCTTTTAATCTTGAAAGCTGCTCCAGTGCTTCCCCCGCCGGTCGCAAGCCTCTTCATATGTCAAAAACGGCGAATCCGGATTCCTCCAATCATGGCGTTGCCTCAGGCAATGATTCCCCTTGGGGGGGAAGCTGTGATTAGAGAATGCTGTATTCGTCATTGCTGACGTATGAAGTGACGAGGGGCAGGAGGGGGAATCGCTGGAGCGGCTTTCAAGATTAAAAGGTAAGTATTTTAAGAAAACAAGTGAAATGTAAAGTTTGATGAATTAAAGTGCCCTATTTTTAATAGTGTTTTTTAAAACCGGGCACTGATTCATCAAAATTGACATTCACTTTTATTACGTTATAGGGTCAAAACTGGGAATCCAACTGAAACTGACATATACAATGGCCTTTTCACATCTGTGAAACCTGACGCTCACTGTATCCCTCTGCCAGCAAAGCCAGAATTTAAGCAATTTGTTCCTCACTCAAAACTTTTCTTTTTAACTCATTTGGCAAGGTCAATGGTTATATTTAGCACTGTTTTTTTCCATCCAGCTGGTCCTAATGCAAGAGGATAGTGATGAATACAGCAGTGGTATATGTAATATAATAAATGCTCTAAATGAAAATATTTTTTATTTAGAATTTGGGAGAAATGTTGTAAGTAGTTTATGGAATAAAACAAAAATATTCACTTTACTCAAACACATACCTATAAATAGAAAAAACAGATAAACTGATAATATATATATATATATATAAATAGTGTATATATTTACACAACAGTGCAATTAAAATCTTAATAAAACATCATTATTAATGAGAGTGTACAGTGTAGGTTGTTGCACACACACACATGCGCCAAGGCTCGTCACATTATGCTTCATCACTGGCACCCAGAAAGACAATGAGTAGTGACCTACTAGATTTATTTTATATTGTTTGGAGAAACTACTGTATTGTCAATATTGCATTTTGTTTCAAATAATTTTGTTTTAAATGGAAGCATTATATAGATTTTCTAACTATAGCATATTAAGTGCTGTATCCCATGTTGGTAATTAAAACTTAATTGCTATAATAAATTTAACATCAACAGATATTTCTAGCAGCCATTTTTTACTGCTAGATGTTTGGATAACTATTATTTAATGACTGTAAACTGAATGCAGATCACTAAATACTAGCATTCCCAGAGAGCTCTTGACCCCAGTTTCTATAACATTGGTACTTGTATCATGCAAGCATCATTATTATTGCCCATTACCCTAACTGCAATCTACTCCCACTTCAATAAAGTTAAACCATCACCGAACCCTATAAAGATTCCCTAACCCCTTCCAGGCTTAATGTTATGAATTGCTATAATAAATCTAGCATCAGAAGATATTCCCTAGCAGCTCAGTTTTAATGATACAATCATACTTAGATCACTATTATTTAATGACTGCATACTGCAGAAGGTCACTAAATACAAGAACTCCCAAAGAACGTTTGACCTCAGCTTCTATAACGCTGGGACTTGTATCATGCAAGTGTCATTATTATTGCCCATTAACCCTGAACCTCCATAATGATTCCTTCTTCTGTTATTAAACCTCACCAAACCACAGTGATTGGGTCATCCAATAAAATATATCCCCTACATTTAATCCCCCCATTCCTAACTTCATAACCTTAATCCTCTTGAAATAAAAGAAAATGCATTTAAGTTAACCGAAAATCACTTACATGAACTATAGCTGAAAAATGTTCTCTCTTGATCTTCTTCTGTCCAGCAGGAATAAATATTTTGCTTCTAAAGCTATGCCTCGTTCAGCTTTCCTTAGGGGTTACCTTCTATGCTTAAATGCTTTTTTTTTTGACCCAGTGGGCAGAGTCATTGTCAAAATTGAGGCCATACACTTTTCTGATTGGTTTAGAATCATCTTAAAGGAACATGAATCAAAAAGTTTTTCTTTAATGATTAAGGTAGAGCATACAGGGCCAGAATAGAAGTGGATCATTATTTAACGCTGCTGCTCATGCATTAACTCTGCTAGAAGTAAGGTTTTTGCCCATGTTGGGTAGCACTAATATTAGAAGTTGAAAGTAAAAAGGTTTTGCTTGTGCATTAACCCGATGCAAACAAAAACCCGAACTTCGAATATCACGATTGTGTTAATGTATTCCCCCATGCATTGGTCAACTTGAGCGTAAACCCGATGGTATATTCTAAAGTGCGCTAACCCGACATGAAAATATGAATATTTCGCATTCCAGTGTTCTTCACATAGCAGAATATGTTCTATTTATTTATAAATACATATTTCTACATATATCTGATGGTGTATTTTGGTACAATATATATATCTATACATATACAGTATATATATATATATATATATATATATATATATATACACATACATACATGATCATATATAGGTATAGATAAATACAGATATATATCGGAATATCTATTTACAAACACATAGAACATATTCTGATATGTGCAGAATATTGGAATGTGGAATATTAACAGTAATAACACAGTATAACCCTTAATTAAATATGAATATTGCATCAATATTATTTTCCATTATTTTATCTACTTAAAGGGACATAATACTCATATGCTATATCACTTGAAACTGATGCAGTATAACTGTAAAAAGCTGACAGGAAATTCTCACCTGAGCATCTCTATGTAAAAAAGGAAGATATTTTACCTCACAATTTCCTCAGCTCAGCAGAGTAAGTTCTGTGTAAAAAGTTATACTCAGCTGCTCCCAGCTGCAGGTAAAAAAAAATAAAAAATGAAGAAATGAACAGCAGCCAATCAGCATGAACAGTGCTGAGGTCATGAACTCTTTTACTGTGATCTCATGAGATTCCATTTAACTCTTGTGAGATTTCATTGTAAACTTCCTTACACTGAATAGGGAAATAAGATGAGTGTGCACGAAAGCTCGCTCCTTCCGCTGTCCCGGGACAGACATACTGATTTGCTGCTTAGAAGTCCTTTACAATGGGATGTGGCTACTGAGAAACTTTTGAGGTAAAATATCTTTCTTTTTTACATAGAGATGTTCAGGTGATATTTTCTAGTCAGCTTTTTACAGCTATACTGCATCACTTTCAAGTATTTAAAATTTGGGTATTATGGCCCTTTAGATGCAAAGGGCTCCAATGCACTTATATAAATGTCAGTATGCATGTACATATGTATTTATGCGTTTATATGTGTAAATATGTCTGTAAATACATATATACACAGATAATTATATAAATACATATATATATATATATATATATATATATATATATACACACATATAAACAATTATTTATACATACATACACATTTTTAGATATGTATATGTATGTATCTCTTTGTTAAAGCCCTTTGCCTGTCTTTTTTTTTTAAACATCTGAGACCTCATATCTTTGACTATACCTATCTATCTGCTTTTCAACAAATGATACTAGTAGAAAAAGGACATTTTATAATAGAAGTTAGACGTATAAGTTTCATGTCCTTTTAATTTAAATGAATAACCATCCATTCACAAACTTGAACTGTTAGCCCTCTTAATATACAAGGTTTTGTAAAACTATTAAAAATAGGAGAAAACAACTAAGAAAAACCAGAGCCAGATCAAGAGAAAGGGAATCTACGTGTATTCTCTCGAAGAGGTTGAACCCTCCGGTGGATAGTATGAAGGGGATTCATGGGGAAGTAGATTGTGTTGAAACATAACCAGTGTGGGTTATATTGTGTATAGGGGTAAATTACATTTACTTTTTGGATAGTTAAAGGCTAATATAAAGAATTTACAGCAGAGTTTAAAGGGACAGTCAAGTACAAAAAAAACCTTTCATGTTTAAAATAGGGCATGTCACTTTAAACACTTTTCCAATTTACTTTTATCACAAATTTTGCTTTGTTCTCTTGGTATTCTTAGTTGAAATATAAACCTAGGAGGTTCATATGCTAATTTCTTAGACCTTGAAGGCCGCCTCTAATCTAAATGCATTTTGATAGTTTTTCACCACTAGAGGGCAGTATTTCCTATAGCTAACATTGAGCTCAGGCACATGAATTTACCATGGAGAAAGCTTTCTCTAAAATGCAAGTCTGTCATAAGAACTGAAATAAGGGGGCAGTCTGCTGAGGCTTAGATACAAGGTAATTACAGAGGTAAAACGTGTATAATTATAACTGTGTTGGTTATGAAAAACTGGGGAATTGGTAATTAAGGGATTATCTATCTTTTAAAACAACAAAAATTCTGGTGTTGACTGTCCCTTTAAGAAATTCTAAATTAGGGGTCTGTGATAACATTGAGTCCCACTGCATATAATTGTGTCAGTTAAAGGGACACTGTACCCAAAAAAATTCTTTTGTGATTCAGATTGAGCATGAAATTTTAAGCAACTTTCTAATTTACTCCTATTATCAAATTTTCTTCATTCTCTTGGTATCTTTATTTGAAATGCAAGAATGTAAGTTTAGATGCCTGCCCATTTTTGGTGAACAACCTGGGTTGTCCTTGCTGATTGGTGGATAAATTCATCCACCAATAAAAAAGTGCTGTCCAGAGTACTGAAACCAAAAAAAAGCTTAGATGCCTTTTTTTTCAAATAATGATAGCAAGAAAACGAAGAAAAATTGATAATAGGAGTAAATTAGAAAGTTGCTTAAAATTGCATGCTCTTTCTGAATTACAAAAGAAAAAAATTGGGTACAGTGTCCCTTTAAGGATATTGGTTCAGATAGAAAGTTATTACTGAATCTATTAATTATAAAGTGTCACAATGCATGAGACCCAGCAATGTTGTATAGTTCCAGTATGGTAACTCTTAAGGGGACACAAACCCTACCATTTTTTTAAAACTGTATCTGATAGAGACACTGACAAAGAAATTTCAGATAGTATAGACTCTATATCTTTATATAAAACTCTGGGTCCAGATTTGCTTCCTAATGAATTATATAAAATGTTAAAACTTAATATCACCCCATATCTCAAAAAAATTTTCAATCATTATTTTATAAATAAATCACCATGTTCGGATGCCTTCTCTGCATCCTGGACTACCTTGATCCTAAAGAAAGGTGAAGATCCTCTTGAAATGGGTTCTTATAGGCCAATAGCCTTATTAAACTCTCATTACAAAATCTTAACCACTATTCTTGCCAATAGACTGCAGAGCCCTTTATATCAAATAATTCATTCAGATCAGGTTGGTTTTCTCGAAGGCAGAAATGCTTCTGCTAAGATCAGAGAACTATTTCTTACAATAGATTATTTTCTGTCTAAAGAAGCAATATCTACTGCATCATTTAAAATGTATGAGGATATAGCTGTTGTTTCACTGGATGCAGAGAAGGCGTTCGACTCGGGGCAGCATGATCACATATTCTTCTCTTTGAAAAGATTTGGCCTGCATGGGCTTTTTTTTGCATTTTGTGAAGAATATTTATAACACTTTTAAAACAGCTTTGTTAATTAATGGTCAATTGACAGAGAACATAACCTTAAAACAAGGGACTAGGCAGGGTTGTCCGCTTTCACCTCTCTTATTTATCATAGCCATAGCTATCCTTCAGAGAATTGAAGGTATTAAAGGGACAGTTCATCCAAAAATGTTCTCCCCTTTAAATTGTTCCCAATGATTCATTTTACCTGCTGGAGTGTTTTAAATTGTTTACAAGTAGCTCCTTTACTCCTATTTTGGCATTTGAAATTGCCGATTTAGCCTGTGGTATCCCAACCTATACGGAAAGTTTCTATACTGAAGCATATTCTTTTGAATGGCCTAAGTAAACACAGCCAGCAGAAGAGATTACACTCTCAGTGGGGGGCATGATAGTTAAGTAATAAAAGTATAATTTTCCATTGTTCTCTCTAAGTATTGAGCTTTGTTTTTTTTAGACAAATATAAGATAAGGAAGCAAGTCTGTGTACATAAAAGTGATAACATAATGAGATCTGATATTACCTTATGCTCAACCCATTGTAATAGGCTGTGGTTTAAAAGCACAAAACCAGCTACTTCATATACACAAATAAATCGAAAAATGCAATTTCTCATACATTTTATACTCTGCAGCTGGTATAACAAGTCATTGAAAATACATTCATATAAAAACAATTTTACAGTGTACTGTCCCTTTAAGATTGGTAAAAGAGAAATTAAGGTTGCCCTTTATGCGGATGACCTTATAATTTATATTTCTAATATTTCAAGGAATATTCCGCAACTTCTACAAGAGATTGAAATATTTTCGGCTAGATTACGAGTTGTGCGTTAGGGTAAAAAAGCAGCGTTAAGAGGTCCTAACACTGCTTTTTTATGCCCGCTGGTATTACGAGTCCTGAAGGTTTAGGTGTACCGCACACTTCTTTGGCCTTACCGCAAAATGACTTACATAAACTTTGTAAAGTCTTTTTTCTATGGGACTTCCATAGCGCTGAAATTATGAGTCTGTCCTGGGAGGCAAAAAAGTGAGCAGTACACCCTACCCTGTCAAGATCCCTAACGCATTTAAAAGTCAGTAGTTATGAGTTTTATGGTACAACGCCGTAGCATAAAACTCATAACTAAAGTGCTAAAAAGTACACTAACACCCATAAATTACCTATTAAATCCTAAACCGAGGCCCTCCCGCATTGCAAATACTATAATAAAATTATTAACCCCTAATCTGCCGTTCCAGACACCGCCGACACTTCGGCGTGGAGTGGGTCCATCTTCAAGACATCCGATGTGGAGCATCTTCTTCATCCAATGATTCTATCAGCCAATCGGAATCTAAGGGACGCCATCTTGGATGACATCACTTAAAGGTACCTTCATTCAGCTTTAGTCGTTGGGTGAAGAGGATGCTCTGCGTCAGATGTCTTGAAGATGGACCCACTCCACGCCGGATGGATGAAGATAGAAGATGCCATCTGGATGAAGACTTCTGCCCGTCTGGAGGACCACATCACCCGGCTTGGATGAAGACTTCTCCCGGCTTCGTTCAGGACTTCGGCCCGGCTTGAATGAAGACTTCTCCTGGTAAGTCGATCTTCAGGGGCATAGAAACATAGAAACATAGATATTGACGGCAGATAAGAGCCATTGGCCCAGCAAGTCTTTCCGACCTTACCTAACAGTATAAACTTATCTAGTTCGTAGGATAGCCTTCTGCTTGTCCCATGCATTTTTAAAGTCCCCCACAGTGTTTGTTGCTACTACCTCTTGAGGAAGTTTATTCCATAAATCAATCACTCTTTCTGTAAAGAAGTGCTTCCTCAAATTACTCCTGAATCTACTACCCTTTAGCTTGAGCTCATGACCCCTTGTTCTTGAATTTTCCATTTTATGCAAAATACCCACAGCCTCAGTTTTACTAAACCCTTTAATGTACTTGAAAGTTGCTATCATATCACCTCTTTCCCTTCTCTCCTCTAAGCTATACATATTTAGGTCAATGAGCCTATCCTGGTAAGTTTTATTTTTTAGACCATGTACCATTTTGGTAGCCCTCCTTTGCACAGTTTCAAGTTTGTTAATATCCTTCTGAAGATATGGCCTCCAGAACTGCACACAATACTCAAGATGAGGCCTAACTAATGATCTATAAAGTGGCATAAGAACCTTACTATTTCTGCTGCAAATACCTCTACCAATACATCCAAGCATTCTGCTAGCCTTACTCGCTGCATTACTATATTGTTTACTAAGTTTTAAATCATCTGAAATAATAATTCCCAAGTCCTGTTCCTCATCTGTAACAGTCAGTAAAGTGTCATTGAGTCTGTAATTAACATTTGGATTTTTCTTCCAGAAAATGCATTATTTTACACTTTGCTGTGTTAAACTTTAGATCCCAGTCTTTTGTCCAATCCTCCAATTGTTGTATATCACTTCTCATGTTTCCCCCCTGGAACATCCACTCTGTTACAAATTTTTGTATCATCTGCAAAGAAACATGCTTTCCCCTGTAGCCCTTTGCTGATATCGCAGATAAATATGTTAAACAAAACAGGCCCCAGAACTGACCCCTGAGGAACACCATTAGTAACAGCCCCCTCTGCTGAATGAACTCAATTTACTAAGACACTTTGTTTTCTGTCCTTAAGCCAGCATTCCACCTAGTTCACAATTTTTGAATCTAGACCAAGGAGATACAGTTTGTGAATTAGTTTATTGTGTGGGACGGTGTCAAATGCTTTGCTGAAATCTAGATATGCTACATCAACTGCTCCACCCTTGTCTAATACTTTTGTTACATAATCAAAGAAGTCAAATAGATTAGTCTGACATGATCTCCCTGAAGTAAAACCATGCTGATTTTGGTCCTCTAAATTGTTTGTCTTTATGTAAGTCATAATTCTTTCTTTTAAGAGGCTTTCCATTAATTTCCCTACTACTGAAGTTAAACTAACTGGCCTGTAGTTGCCAGATTATATCTATTCTCCAATCATCTGGGACAGCTCCTGTTAATTAGCTTATAAAAATTACAGACACACACAAGCAGATGATGATATGAAAATATGGAGACTCCAACAAAAAAAGACTAAGCCGTTAATTAGGAAGGTTAAAGCTCATGCAGAAGAGAAGATATCTTTAGATATATAAGTGAAAGAAGAAAAAATAAGGTAGGAATAGTAAAATTGAAATCAGCAGATGGCAGAATAATAGAAGGAGATAAGCAGATTGCAGGCTGTCTCAATGATTACTTCTGTTCTGTTTTCACAAAAGATTGTGAAGATAAAATGTCTACATTAAGGGATGCTACGAAAAATAGAAACAAGCTTAACAGTAATCTTTTTACAGAGGATGAGGTTTTGTTAGCATTATCAAAAATAAATGTTAAAAAAGGCATAGTGTTAGGATTTATTAAGGGTGTATTGGGTGGATTTTATTTTTAGGTTAGGGACTTTGGGCCTGCAAAAGAGCTAACTGCCCTTTTAATGGCAATGCCCATCCAAATATATTTTTTTACAGGTAAAAGAGCTGATTTCTTTGGGGCAATGCCCCGCAAAAGGCCCTTTTAAGGGCTATTGGTAGTTTAGTTTAGGCTATGTTTTTTTTTTATTTTTGGGGGGGATTTTTTATTTTAATATGGCTATTAGATTAGGTGTAATTAGTTTAAATATCTGTAATTTGTTTATTATTTTCTGTAATTTAGTGTTTGTTTGTTTTTTTACTTTAGCTAATTTAATTTAATTTAGGTAATTGTATTTAATTTAGTTAATTTATTTAATTATAGTGTAGTGTTAGGTGTTAGTGTAACTTAGGTTAGGTTTTATTTTACAGAAACTTTTGTATTTATTTTAGCTAGGTAGTTATTAAATAGTTAATAACTATTTAATAACTATTCTACCTAGTTAAAATAAATACAAACTTGTCTGTAAAATAAAAATAAACCCTAAGGTAGATACAATGTAACTATTAGTTATATTGTAGCTATCTTAGGGTTTATTTTACAAGGTAAGTATTTAGTTTTAAATAGGAATAATTTATTTAATGATAGGAATATTTATTTAGATTTATTTTAATTATATTTGTTAGGGGGTGTTAGGGTTAGACTTAGGTTTAGGGGTTAATAAGTTTAATATTGTGGCAGAGACGTTGCGTGCGGCAGATTAGGGGTTAATAAATGTAGGTAGGTGGCAGCAATGTTAGGGACGGCAGATTAGGGGTTAATAATATTTAACTAATGTTTGCGAGGTGGGAGTGTAGCGGTTTAGGGGTTAATAACTTTAATACAGTGGCGGCAACATTAGGGGCAGCAGATTAGGGGTTAATAAATGTAGGTAGGTTGCGGCGACATTGGGGGTGGAAGATTAGGGGTTAATAAGTGTAAGATTAGGGGTGTTTAGACTCAGGGTTCATGTTAGGGTGTTAGGTGTAGACATAAATTATATTTCCCAATAGGAATCAATGGGGCTGTGTTAAGGAGTTTTACGCTGCTTTGTTGCAGTTGTTAGACTTTTTTTCAGCCGGCTCTCCCCGTTGATTCCTATGGGGAAATCGTGCACGGCACATACGACCAGCTCACCGCTGACTTAAGCAGCGCTGGTATTGGAGTGCGATAATGAGCAAAATTTTGCTCAACGCTCACTTCTTGTCTTTTAACGACGGGTTTCTGAAAACTCGTAATACCAGCACTGCATGTAAGTGAGCGGTGAGGGAAAACTGCTCGTTAGCACCGCAAAGCCTCTAACGCAAAACTTGTAATCTGGGCCTTTGTTTGTTCTCTGGTTATAAAGTAAATACTACAAAATCAGATTTTTTTTTGTCTCAAGGAACATCATTCCTCTATAGCATCTATACCATTTAAAGTTGCAACACACTAATTTACATATATTGGTATTAATATTTTGTGAGATCTGAGTACCAGGTATACCTTAAATCACAGAAAAACTCTCTAAGGTCAATGAAGATCTGCACCATTGGCATAATTTGCAGTTAAACATTTCAGGAAGAGTTGCCAATTTCAAAATTATCTCTGTTCCTAAGATTTTTTATGTGATTCAGAATATTCCTATAATTCTTAAAAAAAAAGATCTCCGCAATTTCTATTCATCATTATCATATTTTATATGGCAAGGGAAAAGACCTAGGATTGCTTTGAAAATACTATTTTTGGGAAAAGAGCATGGTGGTCTGGCACTTCCTGACCTGGAATTACAGTTGCAAGAAAAAGTATGTGAACCCTTTGGAATGATATGGATTTCTGCACAAATTGGTCATAAAATGTGATCTGATCATCATCTAAGTCACAACAATAGACAATCACAGTCTGCTTAAACTAATAACACACAAAGAATGAAATGTTGCCATGTTTTTATTGAACACACCATGTAAACATTCACAGTGCAGGTGGAAAAAGTATGTGAACCCCTAGACTAATGACATCTCCAAGAGCTAATTGGAGTGAGATGTCAGCCAACTGGAGTCCAAACAATGAGATGAGATTGGAGGTGTTGGTTACAGCTGCCCTGCTCTATAAAAAACACACACCAGTTCTGGGTTTGCTTTTCACAAGAAGCATTGCCTGATGTGAATGATGCCTCGCACAAAAGAGCTCTCAGAAGACCTACAATTAGGAATTGTTGACTCGCATAAAGCTGGAAAGGGTTATAAAAGTATCTCCAAAAGCCTTGGTGTTCATCAGTCCACGGTAAGACAAACTGTCTATAAATGGAGAAAGTTCAGCACTGCTGCTACTCTCCCTAGAAGTGGCCGTCCTGTAAAGATGACTGCAAGAGCCCAACGCAGACTGCTCAATGAGGTGAAGAAGAATCCTAGAGTGTCAGCTAAAGACTTACAAAAGTCACTGGCAAATGCTAACATCCCTGTTAGTGAATCTACAATACGTAAAACACTAAACAAGAATGGATTTCATGGGAGGATACCACAGAGGAAGCCACTGCTGTCCAAACAAAACATTGCTGCATGTTTACAGTTTGCACAAGAGCCCCTGGATGTTCCACAGCAGTACTGGCAAAATATTCTGTGGACAGATGAAACCAAAGTTGAGTTGTTTGGAAGAAACACACAACACTATGTGTGGCGAAAAAGAGGCACAGCACACCAACATCAAAACCTCATCCCAACTGTGAAGTATGGTGGTGGAGGCATCATGGTTTGGGGCTGCTTTGCTGCGTCAGGGCCTGGACGGATTGCTATCATCGAAGGAAAAAGGAATTCCCAAGTTTATCAAGACATTTTGCAGGAGAACTTAAGGCCATCTGTCTACCAGCTGAAGCTGAACAGAAGATGGGTGTTGCAACAGGACAATGACCCAAAGCATAGAAGTAAATAAACAACAGAATGGCTTAAACAGAAGAAAATACGCCTTCTGAAGTGGCCCAGTCAGAGTCCTGACCTCAACCCGATTGAGATGCTGTGGCATGACCTCAAGAAAGCGATTCACACCAGACACCCCAAGAATATTGCTGAACTGAAACAGTTCTGTAAAGAGGAATGGTCAAGAATTACTCCTGACCGTTGTGCACGTCTGATCTGCAACTACAGGAAACGTTTGGTTGAAGCTATTGCTGCCAAAGGAGGTTCAACCAGTTATTAAATCCAAGGGTTCACATACTTTTTCCACCTGCACTGTGAATGTTTACATGGTGCGTTCAATAAAAACATGGCAACATTTCATTATTTGTGTATTATTAGTTTAAGCAGACTGTGATTGTCTATTGTTGTGACTTAGATGATGATCAGATCACATTTTATGAACAATTTGTGCAGAAATCCATATCATTCCAAAGGGTTCACATACTTTTTCTTGCAACTGTATATAGCTTAATTTCTTTGGCTAAATTTGTTGTAGGTTGGCTTGGGAATTCAAACAATTTTTCTCAGTTAGAAAATGTTTTACACCCATATTCACCTATAGCCATTCTTCACTGTAATCTTAAGACTATGGGGCCAAATTATCAAAGGTCTTGTGGACCTGATCCGACAATATGGATCAGGTCCACAAGACCTCACTTAATGCGGAGAGCAATACGCTCTCCGTATTCAGCATTGCACCAGCAGCTCACAAGAGCTGTGGGTGCAACGCCGCCCCCTGATGATTTGCGGCCAGCAGGGAGGGAGGCGTCAATCAACCCGATCGTACTCGATTGGGTTGATTTGTGGCGATTCCTGTCCGCCGTATCAGAGCAGGCGGACAGGGTTATGGTATGGTATCGCCAGAAACACGGGCCTTCAAGCTCCACTCAGAGCTTGATAAATGGGCCTCTATTCCTAGATCAGTTAAAAATGTAAGCTCATTATTATTATTATTATTTATTTATAAAGCGCCAACAGATTCCGCAGCGCTGTCCATGGGTACAAAGATAAAAGTACAGTACAATACAATATAAAAGACACCTGACAAAGTTTAACAAACAAATACAGGGGGAAATGAGGGCCCTGTTCCCATGGGAACTTACAATCTAGATGGGTAGGAGGGTGAGAAACAGGAGGTGGGGACTGCAATGGTGAGAATTATGTTAGTGTAGAGTTGGATGAGGGCAGCTATTAGGCAAGTGGAATTCATTTGTTACTGATTTGAAGATAGGCTTCCCTGAACAAAAAGGTCTTTAGGGAGCATTTAAAGGAGGAAAGGTTAGGGCAGCTTGAGGAAGTGCATTCCAGATGGTTGGTGTTGCACGATAAAAATCCTGTAGTCTAGCATGGGAGGAGATGATGGTAGAAAATGCAAGGAGCAGGTCATTGTTGGATATTAGGGGCCAGGCTGGAGTATATTTGTTGATGAGTGAGGACAGGTGGGGGGGGGGGGCTGCGTTGGTAAGGGCTTTGTAGGTCAAGGTGAGAATTTTGAATTTAATTCTGCTGTGAATGGGGAGCCAGTGATGGGACTCGCAGAGAGGTGCAGCAGATACAGAGCATCAGAAGAGGTGGATTAGCCTAGCAAAGGCATTTAGAATGGATTGAAGAGGTGAGATGCGGGAGAGAGGGAGGGCAGTTAGAAGGTTATTACAGTAGTTAAGTTGGAAAATTACCAAGGAGTGGATTAGCTGTTTGGTAGTTTCACCACTCAGAAACGGACACATTTTGGAGATATTGCGTAGGTGGTTGTGACAGGAAGAAGAGAGCAATAGGATTTGGGGTATGAAGGACAGATTAGAGTCAAATGTAACTCCTAGGCAGCGGACTTGGAGTGATGGGGAGATAGTGATGTCAAAGTGATTGAAAAGTTAGAAACCGGGGTAGAATTAGAGGGGGGATTAGAAGGAGCTCAGTCTTGGACATGTTGATTTTTAGGTGATGAGAGGTCATCCAAGAAGAAATGCCAGGTAAGCAGATACTGATGTGAGAAAGGACAGAAGGAGATCATCAGCATAGAGGTGAAAGTTGAAACCATAGCTACTGATAAGTTTACCCAGTGAGGAAGTATAAATAGAGAAGAGTAGAGTACCCAGAACAGAGCTTTGAGGTACTCCAAGAGACAGAGGCAATGGATAGGAGGAGTCGCTAGCAAAGGAGACAGAAAAGGACCTATTAGAGAGATAAGAGTGGATCCAGGAGAGGGCAGTGTAATAGAGCCCAAGGGAGCTGAGAATCCATAGGAGAAGGGGATGGTCAATGGAGTCAAAGTCAGCAGACAGGTCAAGTAAGATAAGTATTGAGTAGTGGCCATTGTTTTTAGCAGAAAGAAGATAGTAGCCTTAGTGAGGGCAGTCTCAGTTGAGTGTTGGGGACAGAAGCTAGATTGCAAGGGGTCAAGCAATGAGTTGGAGGACAAGAAGTGGGTTAGGTTAATGAAAACTATTTTTTCCAGGACTTTTGAAGCTAGCGGAAGCAGTGATATGGGGCGGTAGTTTGCAGGAAAATTGGGGTTGAGGGAGGGCTTTTTGAGGATGGGGGGTGACCTTCGTTTGAAGGAAGATGGGAATGAACTGGTAGTAAGGGATAGGTTGACTATGTGAGTAAGAGCTTGAGTGAGGGTAGAAGACAGAGAAGGTATTAGATGTGAAGAGATAGGGTCAAGTGGGAAGGTAGTGAGGTGTGAGGAAGACAAAAGGGAACTCACTTCATTCTCAGTGGTTGGGGGGAAGGTGTTGAGAATGGTGGGCGGAGATGGAAGGTTGCAGTCTTGTATTGGGATATTACTTCGCATGGTTAGTGTTTTGTCGAAAAAGTAGTCTGCCAGGTCTTGAGCACTAAAGGCAGATGAAGGGGGTGGGGCAGGAGGATAGAGTTGAAAATGGAGAAGAGACGTTTAAGGTTCGAGGAGTGAGTAGCTATAAGAGAAGAAAAGTAGGTTCGCTTGGCTAAGTGAAGGGCAGAGGAGTAAAAATAAAGAATTAGCTTACAGTGGAGGAAATCTGGTTCAGAGCAGAATTTCCTCTAGGCACGTTCAGCAACACGGGAGCATTTTTGCAGGTAGTTTGCTTAGAGTGCCAGGGTTGGAGCTGACGATGTGGGGTTTTGCATATTTTGGGGGGGCACAAGTGTGAAGGGCAGAGGAGAGAGTATTGTTCTACAGCTGCGAGGACGAGGGGGGAAATAGGTTTAGCCTGTATATTAAGATTAAAGGTGAGCAGATGGTGGTCAGAGGTGGGAAATGGGCGACAGGTGACGGCAGAGAGAGAGCAGAGGTAGGAGAATACCAGATCAATAGAGTGTCCATCATGGTGCATAGGAAATAGGGTGGATTGTGAGAGACCAAATGAGTTTGTGAGTGAGAGAAGCTTAGAGGCAGCAGGTAGATGGGTTATCAATGGGGATGTTGAAGTCCCTTAGGATTAGAGCAGGTGTACATGTAGAGAGAAAGTGAGAAAGCCAGGAAGCAATGTTATAAAGGAAATGTAAGGTTGGTCCAGGGGGGCGATAGATAACGATCCTAGGGAGAGGGGGAGAACAGGCAGATGCAGTGAACTTCAAAGAAGGAAAAGAAGAAAGATGGATGAGGATGCAGGTGCCGATAGGAGCAGGAGGGGGAGAGTAAGATACCAATACCGCCACCATGTCTCTCACCTGGCCTAGGTGTGTGGCTAAAGTGGAGACCACCATGTGTGAGAGCAGCAATGGAAGCAGTGTCAGAAGATGATAACAAGGTTTCAGTAATTGCTAGAAGATTGACAGCATTAGAAACAGGTTGTGAACAGTTGTAAGTTTGTTACAGACAGAGCATGCATTCCAAAGAGCACAGGAAAAGAGAGGGGATAAGCACTGTGGGTTAATAGAGATGAGATTGTTAGGATTTTGTGATCTAGAGTTTTTGCAGTGGGAGACTGAGTGAGAATGTAAAAGTGTGGTGATTGCTGCAGGGCCAGGGTTAGGAGAGATGTCACCAGCAGCAAGCAGTAGTAGGAGTGTGAGTGATAGAAGGTGAGAGTGACACTTGTAGGAGTGGGTATGATTAGACACAGCAGAGTTAGATGGGGAAGTATTTCTAAGGAGACAGAGTAGTTCATGAGAGGACAGCATAGGGGATGAGAGAAGGGAGGGTGAGATATGGATAGTGTGGGGGTTTTTGCTGCTACAGGGAAGTGCAGTGAATTTTAGGAAAAGGGCAGACAGAAATAGCAGAAAAGACATGGAGAGCATTGTGCAGGTGTCTAGTTAGTAAGTTTTACCAGTTAGTGGGGCTGCAGTTTCCCCCTTCAGTTTCTAACTCCAGTTATTTGCTCGCCACTTGAAAGACAGGGCACTTAGAAGTACAGGGCACACATAGCCAAGACTCAGATAGCCCTTGCTCAGATGTATATAGCAGTGAGATTGAGTTGGAATGATTTAATTTAAAGGCAGCTATGTACAAATAGACTAGTTAGGAGAATGGAGTTACACACACTTGAAAATTAGATTGGGTGTGGGGGAGACAAATGGCTGGGGAAGCACACAGATATTCTACAAAGGAACTGATAACATATTTAAAGAAAGTCATAAATCCAGACATCAGGAGAGATGCATGCCAGTGTATTACAAACAGATTAAAGGGATGTAGAAGGGCAACCAGGCAGATACAGGAAGCAGGAGAGATGCATTCATGTGTATTACAAACAGATTAAACGGGCGTGGAAGGGCAACCAGGCAGTTAAAGGAAGCAGCAGAGATGCAAACTAGTGTATTACAAACAGATTAAAGGGATGTGGAAGGGCAACCAGGCAGATAAAGGAAGCAGGAGAGATGCAAACTAGTGTATTACAAACAGATTAAAGGGACATGGAAGGGCAACCAGTCACATAAAGGAAGCAGGAGAGATGCATACCAGTGCATTGCAAACAGATTAAAGGGATGTGGAAGGGCAACCAGGCAGATAAAAGAAGAAGGAGAGATGCATACCTATAGAGAGATGAGATGGAAGGTTAGATCAATGTTTGATGTTGTTAGTAGAGCATTCTGGATGATAGTGTTATGGATATATTTCCAGTTCTTAACTCGCCACTTATAAGACAGGGCACTTAGAAGTACAGGACACACATAGCCAGGGCTCAGATAGCCTTTGCTCAGCTGTATATAGCAGTGAGATTTGAGTTGGAATTATTTAATTCAAGGCAGCTGTAGAGAGATGAGGTGGAGGGTTAGAACAATGATTCATGTTGTTAGTAGAGCATTCTGGATGATAGTGTTATGGATATATTTCCAGTTCTTAACTCACCACTTGTAAGATAGGGCACTTGGAAGTACAGGGCACACATAGCCAAGGCTCAGATAGCCTTAGCTCAGCTGTATATAGCAGTGATATTTGATTCACTGCTAGCTTGACATAAGATATGTGCAAAAATGGGTCTTACGCAATTTCTATTTATCAGATTACCACGGAGAACCCTGAATTTACTCCAGGAATTTATACAAAAGTGTTTTAAAAATGGGCCCGTTTGGGGCTTTTCAAGTTAATACAATTTGTAGATTTTAATTTAAAAATAGTCAAATCTTTCTCCCACCTGAAATAAGAGTATCTTTCAGACAATAAAGATTTATTTTCCTATCTTCAGATAAGACACTATATCCTTAAAGGGACACTGTACCCAAAAATTGTATTTCGTGATTCAGATTGAGCATGACATTTTAAGCAAATTTTGAATTTATTCCTATTATCAAATTTTATTCATTATCTTGGTATCTTTATTTGAAATGCAAGAATGCAAGTTTAGATACCGGCCCATTTTTGGTGAACAACCTGAGTTGTCCTTGCTGATTGGTGGATAAATTCATCCACCAATAAAAAAGTGCTGTCCAGAGTACTGAAACAAAAAAAGCTTAGATGCCTTCTTTTTCAAATAATGATAGCAA